>NC_138548.1:218999587-219511913 GCF_964273705.1 Natrix helvetica | reverse complement strand
GTTATATTTAGTTACGAAGGGGTGAGGTACCGTCTGAATACAATAGATAAAGCCAGAGACTTTTATCATGGAATACTCAAGAAAAATGCAACCCCCCCACGTACATCTACACCAACACCAGTAGATTTGGATGTCTTAGAGCAGAGGATGTTTGAGAAAGAGACAGAAGAGCAAAGAATGCAGACACAAAAAGAGAAGGAGGGGCAGGGTGCTGTAGGTGGAGTCGACCCCTCTGGATCTCTGTTGTGTTCCTTCTTGGAAGAAGGACCTTCTAAGTCTCTCACTGAAATGCCGATATTTAAACCTGTCGAACAACGTATTACCAGATCCACGACTAGACAAATGTTAGAATCTCACAAGCGCGACGACCCTCAAACACAATGTGCTAAGAAAGAAGCTAAGAAGCAAACCGGAGCCATGGGAGGAGCAGGGCCGAAGATTGGTCTTGTGGAGAGAGATCTTCAGCAAATGCTTTCAGCGCTCCAGACCAGATCTAAAGATGCTTAAGCTATTATCTTGGAACGTGAATGGAATGAACTCCCCACAAAAAAGGAAAAAAAATATTTTATTATTTGAAGCAATTTAATAATGATGTTGTTTGCCTTCAAGAGACTCATATTAGGCTGCAAGACCAGAAGTACTTAGTGAATTCAAAACTGGGAACATTTTATGCTGCCTCTGATTTGGTAAAGAAAAATGGTGTGGTGATATATATAAATAAAAGATTTTCAACTAAAGTTATAGAGGCAGATGACGCTGGTAGATATATAGCAATTCAATTTGATACAGACTTCGGTTCCATTTTGGTGCTAGGAATATATGCTCCTAACCAATGCCAAGAAAGTTTTTATAGGATGCTCCATTTAAAAATTTTAGACTGGAACTTTAAGAGTATTTTAATAATGGGAGATTGGAATGGAGTGATTTCTCCAAAGATAGACAAGAGTACAAAGACGAAATTCACTACCAAATTACCAAAGGCTTTTTTTGATTTACAAGACGATTTGAAATTAAAAGATGTTTGGAGGACGCAACATCTAAATGAGATGGATTTTTCTTTCTATTCAGATAGACATAAATCCTTTTCAAGGATTGATTTCTTTTTGTTAACACCGGATCTACTTCCTAAAGCCAAGAAATCCAAGATTTTCGCCAGGTCACTTAGCGATCATAGTCCGGTGTGGTTACAAATTGAATTAGGGATGAGGCCAAGAAGGTCTTGGAGAGTAAATGAAAATTTATTTAGATATGAAAAAAATGTTGATGAACTTAAAAAACACATGAAGGAATTTTTCAGTTTTAATATGAATAAGGGCACTCCCATTGAAATAGTTTGGGATGCAAGTAAAGCTTATATGCGTGGGGTCCTGATACATATGAACTTTAAACACAAACAAATTAGACAGAAAAGGAGAATGGAATTGGAAGATGAAATAAAACGCAAAGAACAGCTGCTTATAATAAACCCGAATGACCAGGCGCTCCAGATGGCGCTAAAGCTGTTGAAAGATCAATTTCAGATGCTTATAGCAGAACAAACAGCAACCAATTTGCAATTTGCTAAACATAACACCTTTGCCAACGCTAATAAACCTGGTAGATGGTTAGCATATACTTTGAGAAGGAATATGAATGACAGAATTATTGATAAAATTGAGTTTCGAGGGAAGATGGTATATCAACAAGAGTTGATTAAAAAATCATTTGTGGACTATTATACTAAGCTATATGTACAGGATAATATACAGAATAAGTTAATAGATGATTTTTTGGAAGGAAAAAGGGTTGCAAAAATTTCTGTGCTTCAAAAGGCAAATTTGGAACGTCTTATAACCGCTGATGAGATCACTTTAGTTATAAATCAACTTAAATTAGCTAAGGCTCCAGGGACTGATGGTTTGACTGCAATGTATTATAAAACTTTACAACTGGAAATGATTGAATATCTTACACAACTATTTTGTAATATACAACAAGGAGGTAAAATACCTCCCTCATGGAAAGCGGCTTTTATCTCATTGATACCTAAAGATAAAGAGGGCCCTAAGAAACCAGAGGATTACAGGCCGATATCTCTTCTGAACACAGATTATAAAATATTTGCTAAAGTATTAGCCAACAGATTGATGCCGGTTATTCAAGAGATTATTCATCATGATCAAGCAGGATTTATTGAAGGCAGACATATGAAGGAGAATGTAAGGCAACTCATAGATTTAATTGACTATCTTGATAAGAATAAGCAGATCTCTGCAGTGCTGGTTTTCTTGGATGCAGAGAAGGCCTTCGATCGAGTGAATTGGAACTTTCTAACCAAGACTTTGGAAAAGATGGATATGGGACCACGATTGCGGCAGGCGATTGGAGCAATTTATCAGCAACAAAATGCACAACTTATTATTAATGGAAATTTGTCAACAACTTTCGAGATACAAAAAGGCACAAGACAAGGTTGCCCATTATCCCCACTGTTATTTATTTTAACTTTGGAAGTCTTGTTGAACGCAATTCGGGACTCAAAATCCTTAGATGGCATAGCTATCAGGCAAAAGGAATACAGAACTAGAGCATTCGCCGATGATCTGGTTGTTACCCTTTCACATCCTTTGAAATCAATAATCCAGATGAAAAATATCATAATAGAATTTGGCATGGTGTCTGGGTTTAGACTAAATCAAAACAAAACGAAAATGATGGTTAAAAACATGACAGAGACTCAAAGAAAGAGACTTGTAAGTTTAGCAGGTTTTGAAATAGTTTCTAAAGTTAAATATTTAGGAATACAAATTTCAGAATCAAACATAAAACTTTTCTCAAATAACTATGAAGTGTTGTGGCAAAAGATACAGAAAGATCTTGAAGCGTGGAAAAAGTTACAATTGTCTTTGCTTGGAAGGATCTCAGCAATTAAAATGAACATTCTACCTAGATTTATCTTTCTATTCCAGATGATTCCGGTGCTCAAGTCAGATAAAACCTTGTTAAATTGGCAAACAACATTAAATAAATTTGTTTGGAAGGAGAAAAAACCGAGAGTAAAGATGAAGATTATGCAAGATACACGTGAAAGAGGCGGCCTTAGACTCCCAAACCTTCGATTGTATTATGAAGCTGCGGTATTAACGCATGTAGCAGATTGGTTCGGGAAAACAAAAATGGAATTGCTCAATATAGAAGGCCATGATCTTGTTCTGGGATGGCATGCATATCTTTTTTATGAAGACAGGGTGGATAAAGTGTTCAACAACCATGTTCTCCGTAGTGCCTTGATGAGAATATGGAAGAAGCACCGGCCCAATTGGGATTATAAAATACCGCTTTGGTTGGATCTTGCAGACACCATGGGGATTATGAATATTAAGTCACTTGGGGGGTGTTTATATAAAGATGTGCTTATTGCTGATGGGGGCGAATGGAAGTTAAAAACTTTGGAACAGCTGTTGGAAGAAGGAATTACTTTAAATTGGTTACATTACATACAGCTTCAGAAGAGATGGGAAGAAGATCGCAGGGTCGGCTTTATGGATAAAGAAGTGGAACTGATTAAGCAGATAAAAGAGACTGGTCCAAAACAAGTTAAAAGAATATATAATGTACTGTTAGAAAGAGACTCAGAAAGTGAATTGGTTAAGGATTGTATGATTAAATGGGCTCAGAATTTTGGTGAAGTGGTTATGTTGGAAACGTGGGAAAAAATATGGGTTCAGAATGTTAAATTTACACAGTCACAGAATTTAAGGGAGAATTTTTATAAAATGTTTTACAGATGGTATTTAGATCCTAAAAAATTATCATGCATGTACCCAAATGTTCAACCAAAATGTTGGAGATGCAGGTGTCTTGATGCTACCTTTTTTCATGTATGGTGGACTTGTAACAAGGTTAAAGCTTTTTGGATAAAAATATGGTGGGTTATGCAGAATGTATTTAAGAAAAGAATACAATTCACTCCACAAATGTTTTTATTGGGTATAGTTAAGGATTTTACCAAAGGGGAAACAAAATTGGCCTTGTATATGGTTACAGCAGCTAGGTTGTTGATTGCGCAACATTGGAAAAAAGATTTTTTGCCAACAATTGATCAATGGATTCAGAAGGTGGCGGGGTTCGCTGAAATGGCAAAAATTTCAGCTTTCTTAAAAGCTCAGAAACAGGAGGATTACACACAGGAATGGGCAAAATGGATTGATTATATACAGAATAAATACCAGACTAGGAGTTATTATCTAGCCTTTAGGTAAGAATGTTTAGACCGATAGATGATCTGAGTAAATAGTATATGGGATGTTTGGAATTGTTAGAGTGGTATACAGCGGAAGTCAGGGGGGTGGGTTTGTGTGGGAGGTGGGGGAGGGTTAGGGTGGAGGGTGGGGCAATATATATGTATGAATAAATTAGAAGATGGGACTAATGAAACATTGTTAGGCTAGGAGAAATTTATATTAAGAGTTATAGATGTTAAATTAGCTTAGAAAATGATCAATGTGTTATTATTAATTTAAGAGTAATTTATATAGTTTTTGTTGGGAGGAGAGGGGTTATGAGTAATCTATTTTAAGATGGGGGGAGGGGAGGGGGTAAAGTGTTTGGTATAATATTTGAATGTGAATTTTTGCGGGGGGGTTGGGGGGGTATAGCATTTGTATGAGATTTATATTGTGTGGAGGGGGGGTGAAAAGGGGGAAAATTTGTTTGTACAAAACTCTTTTAATAAAAGTAAATCTAGAGATGTCAAAAAAAAAAAAAAAGAAGCCTTTCTGTTATCGATGACTCGCTGCCTTGCTTTGCTTTGCCTTCTTCGCCTTGCCTTGCCTTGTCTAGCCTTGCTGTGTGCAGGTTGCAGTGATTATTAAATTCGATGGGTGACAATGACTGAGGTGAGGCAAGGCTCGACTAACACGGCTTTGTTAAACAGCTAACACAACAGCAACTCAGAACCCAAGATAAAGAACAGTTCCTGCTTGACAGCAATTTATATGCAGGCAGTCCTGCAGTTAGCCAATCAGAGAACAGAGACTCTCCCGCTCTGGCACACACACGCGTCTCAACCAATGGTGAGCCTCGGAGACGAAGCCACGACTCCGAGGCTAGGACATAACACCCCTCTCCTCCAGTCAGATACAAGCGTAATCTTGCAAATATGCAGGCCGCCTGCACATTCGGTCTGATCTTCTTGGCTCGGCTGGAACTGATGCTGTAGAAGGGGCAGGAGGAGGCTTCTCCAGGGGAACTGCCTGTGACTGTACTAACTCCCCACCCAGCGACTCTGGATGCGACTCTGATGGCTCAGGAAGTCTGGTGCCGGAACCCCGGACTGCCGGGACAGGCAACACTGAGTTTCAATGGAGGTGTCCAAAGTAACTGGGGAATCTATAGGCCCAACTGGGAAGAGATCAGCTGGTGTCGGTGTCGAGGCCATCTGTGGTCACAGCTGATCAATGTGGCAGCGCCAAATGCACGCGTCGCCTAGGCCAACCCTATAAGAGCAGGGACTTGTTAATTGCAGAATGCGCCCCAGTAACCACCTCTGCTCACCCCCATAGTTCTGTGCAAAAACCAGATCCCCCACTTTGAAACCCCTAGTGGGGTTATAGTTGACAGTGTCATTGCAGTAGCTGGGGTGAAGTCGATCTAGGCTAGTCCGGAGGTGGCGGCCCATTAACAGCTCTGCAGGGCTGTGGTTAGTTTGGGGACATGGGACTGTGTGTTGCACTAACAGGTATCTGTCAATTCGGACCTGCCAATCCCCTGGCCCTAGCCTAGCTAGGGACTCTTTAACAGATCGCACCATCTGTTCAGCCATGCCATTGCTGTAGGGATGGTAAGGGGCCACCAGAATGTGGCAGATACCGTGACCCACTAGGAACATCTGGAAAGATGCAGATGTCAATTGGGCACCATTATCTGACACCAGGACATCCGAGCACCGATGAGTCATGAACATCCTTCGCAATGCCCTAATGAGAGCCTCGGTAGTAGTAATGACATTAGGACGACTTCCACCCACTTTGAGTATGCATCGACCACTACCAGGAATATCTGACCGTGGAATGGCCCTGCAAAATCCACATGGATCCTAGCCCAGGGAGTCTTGGGGTCCTCCCATTTCCTAGATTTTGCCACGGGGGGAGCTGGCCTGGACTGCTGACATTCCTGATACCTAGTCACCCACTGCGCAATATCCTGATCCAAATCAGGCCACCACACATAGCTCCGGCCGAGGGTCTTCATCCTCACTATCCCAGGATGCCCCTCATGCAGACACTGGAGGATAGGTTCCCGCAATTGCATGACTTAACCCTAACCCTAACCCTAACCCTAACCCCGGGGCTACACTGACCCCAAACTGGAGCCGCCGGCATCTAAAAGCTCCCCTGTGGGTGATGATGGTCTGTGCCTCCGCAGCAGCAGCATCCACAAGGAGCTGCTGGTATGCTTGGGCGAGGTCCAGCTTGGCGAAAATGGAGCCCCGCCCCAATGTATGAAGCAGTTCCTATACTATAGGGACAGGGTAGGGGTTGGATTGGAGACCCCTATTTATGGTACATTTAAAATCTCCACATAATCTAATGGAACCATTGGATTTCAGGGGAATCACGATGGGAGTCTCCCATTTGGAGTAATCTATGGGCTCTAAGACCCTTTGGGCAACCAATTTGTCTAGTTCAGCGTCCACTTTCGGACGCAGGGCCAGGGGGACCCTTCTGGGCTTGAGACGGATGGAAGCGATCTGACGGTCCAAATTAAAACGATAACCGCCCTGCCGCCCTGTTCCGGGTGACCCGCTCTCTTCTTTCACAGAGACCGCGGGAAGCCCCTTTACAGGGCAGGGCAGAGGAATTTGGGAAATATCTGCAGGATAAAATCAATCAAATCCGGAGGGAATGGGTCCCACTCAGTGGGCTAGGAGGGATGCCCCAGGCGAGTCTTGAGAGACCATCCTGGGAGGAGTTTGACTCGGTGGCCATCAAGGATTTGGACAGGTTACGCGGGCGACTACGAGCCACCACATGTTCATTGGACCCGTGTCCCTCCTGGCTTGTACTGGCATCCTGGGAGGTTACACGAGACTGGCTCTTGGTGCTAGTGAACGCTTCATTGGGCGAGGGGTTCTTACCGGCCACCTTGAAAGAGGCGGTTGTGAGACCCTTACTCAAGAAGCCTTCCCTGGACCCAACGGAGCTAGCCAATTACCGTCCTGTCTCCAACCTTCCTTTTTTAACGAAGGTTGTAGAGAGTGTGGTGGCCCAAGAGTTCCCACGTCACCTGGAGGAGAATGATTATCTAGACCCGCGCCAGTCCGGCTTCCGACCCGGGCACAGCACAGAGACGGCCTTGGTCGCGTTGGTTGATGATCTCTGGAGGGCCAGGGATAGGGGTTGTTCCTCTATCCTGGTCCTATTAGATCTCTCAGCGGCTTTTGACACCATCGACCATGGTATCCTCCTGCACCGGCTGGAGGGGCTGGGGGTAAGGGGCACCGTTCTACGGTGGTTCTGCTCCTACCTCTCTGACCGGACGCAGCGTGTGTTGGCAGGGGAGCAGAGGTCGTCCCTGAGGCCTCTCATTTGTGGGGTGCCACAGGGGTCAGTCCTCTCGCCTCTCCTGTTCAACACATATATGAAACCGCTGGGTGAGATCATCCGTGGTTTTGGGGTGGGATATCATCTGTACGCTGATGATACACAGCTGTACATCTCCACCCCGAACCACCCCAATGAGGCCATTGAAATGATGTCCCGGTGTTTGGAAGCCGTACGGGTCTGGATGGGTGACAACCGACTCAAACTCAACCCCTCCAAGATGGAGTGGCTGTGGCTTCCGGCCCCCCGGTTTAACCAGCTAATTCCAACACTGGCCATTGGGGGCGAGCAACTAGCCCCCATGGAATGGGCGCGCAATTTGGGCATCCTCCTGGATGCCCGGCTGTCCATGGATGACCATGTGGCAGCTGTGGCGAGGGGGGTGTTCCACCAGGTTCGCCTGGTGCGCCAATTGCGCCCCCTATTGGACCGGGATGCCCTTCGCACAGTCACTCACGCGCTGGTGACGTCCCTCCTAGACTACTGTAATGCTCTCTACATGGGGCTTCCCTTGAGATGCACTCGAAGACTGCAGCTGGTCCAGAACGCGGCTGCGCGGGTGATTATGGGGAGTACGAGATACTCCCATATAACACCTCTCCTGCGCGAGCTGCACTGGCTTCCTGTGGTCTATCGGGTGCGTTTCAAGGTATTGATTACCATCTTCAAAGCGCTCCATGGCACAGGACCTAGCTACATGCGGGATCGCATCCTGCCCCATACATCCCTACGACCAATTTGCTCTCACAGAGAGGGACTTCTCCGGGTGCCGTCCACTAAGCAGTGCCAGAGGGCGGCGCCCAGGAGTAGGGCCTTCTCTGTGATGGGCCCAGCCCTCTGGAATGACCTCCCCCCGGATATTAGGATTACCACCGACCTCCGCTCCTTCCATTCAAAACTCAAGACCCACCTTTTTCAACTAGCAGGCCTGGCTCAACCATAGTTCCATTTTATTCCCCCTGGCGATTTTTAAACTTATAATCTCTATTGGGGTTTTAATTTAACTTATTTTAATAGTTTTATGTTATTATAATATCGTATTGTGTTTTATACCTCCTCTGTACAATGTGTACAACGTGTAATTTTTATAATATGTGTTTTATTTATTGTACGCCGCCCCAAGTCCCTTTGTGGAGAGGGAGTGGCTAACAAATTTAATATTAAAATTAAATATTATTAAAAAACTAATGGGGGTTCCCTTATAGTTACCTAATGACCCATCAAAATCTGCAGCAAACTCCTTCATCAGGCCTTCGAACTGATCATGGCCTGCTGTTGCATGCACGCCAGCGACGCTGAGGCCCAGGGCATCGAACCAGTCTAAGCCTAGTAGACTGGGAAGGTTGCCATGGATGACGATGAGAAGAAACCTGCCCTTAAAACTTGGAGTGACCACTTGGAACCGGCCACTACCAACTACTGGGATAGAATTTCCCTGATAGTCCCGTAACTTCATAAAACAAGGTGACAGGCGTTTCTTGGCTAAGGAAGGCACCAAATGCTTGAGAGTGGACCAGGAGACAATAGACTTGGAGGAGCCGGTGTCCAACTTCATGCGGCAGGGCTTGCCCTCGAGCTGGACACTGAGGTAAATCTTCTTTCCCGACGTCGCATTGGCCTGGCTGGTCAGCGGAACGACCTTCCACTGTTCACGGAAAATTGCGAAACAGTCCTCCGACATGTGATAAGACCGTGGCTTTGGCTTGCAGTTATATGATCGGTCAGCTGGTTGACCCTGAGGGGGGGAGGATGGTGCACGGCACACCTTAGCTAAATGTCCCTTCTTTCCACACTTGTGGCAAATAGCTGATTTGAAATGACAGCAGGCACGGGCATGGTTCCCGCCACAACCAGCACAATGGCTCTGAGGTAATTTTTTCCATGATCGACCCGCACCACCACCTGCTGTTTTGAGGCGGTCAACCTCATCCTCATCAGCGTCAGACGAAGAATGTTCATCCACCTCCCCGTGACGAATAGGCACAGTCTTAGTAGATGATAACGCGGGCCCTGCTGCAGCTTGACCCCTCTCAATCTCGACAGAGGACTCGTTGGACATCTCAGAGGCGTGAGCCTCATCCAACGCCACTTGCAGGTTGAGCTCAGAATGGGCAGTGGTGGGATTCAGCCAGTTCGCACCACTTCGGGAGAACCGGTTGTTAATTTTCTGAGCAGTTTGGTAAACTGGT
The DNA here is from genome assembly GCF_964273705.1 of Natrix helvetica. Taxonomy (NCBI): domain Eukaryota; kingdom Metazoa; phylum Chordata; class Lepidosauria; order Squamata; family Natricidae; genus Natrix; species Natrix helvetica. The sequence goes on along the minus strand of NC_138548.1, from coordinate 219,502,141 downwards.
TGTTGGAAGAAATCATTAGGGCAGAGAACCGGTTGTTAAATTATTTGAATCCCACCACTGAGAACGGGCCAGCAAACGGCGACGCAGCCTTGAATCGGTCACCCCGCACACGAATTGCTGAAGTAGAGAGTCGTCTAAATTAGGAAATTCACAGTGCAGTGCTGCAGCCCTGAAGGCAGCCATGTACTGATTCACTGACTCCCCCTCCTTCTGAAGCCTTTGCTGGAACACATAGCGCCTAGCTATGCAAGACGGAGCTGGGGCATAATGGTTCTGCAGTCTCATCAACAGGGTCTCCCATGAAAGAGACTGGACTGATTGCGGGGCAGCCAAAGCCATCTCACATCCACATGCGTTCAGGAACTGAGCCCTCTTTCCCTCACTGGGCAGATTAGCCAGATGGTTTGCCTCGAGGAAGCATTCAAAATGATCAATGTAAGCCTCCCAGGACTCTAACGCTGGCTCAAATGGGGCGAAGTTGCTCAAAGTGGCCATTCTGAGGGAGACACGATGTGAGGAGATTACCTCAGCGATTAGAAGGGAGCCTTGTATAACAATGAAAGTCTGCCTTACGTGACACACTCTTCCTACACCTCAGCAGGATCCCATCCTCATCACTAGTATTAAATTCGATGGGTGGCAATGATTGAGGTGAGGCAAGGGTTAGGGTTAGGGTTATACGGCTTTATTTATAAAGCACGACTAACATGGCTTTATTAAACAGCTAACACAACAGCAACTCAGAACCCAAGATAAGAACAGTTCCTGCTTGACAGCACTTTATATGCAGGCAGTCCTGCGGTTAGCCAATCAGAGAACAGAGATTCTCCTGCTCTGGCACAAACGCGCATCTCAACCAATGGCGAGCCTCGGAGACGAAGCCACGACTCCAAGGCTAGGACATAACAATGACCCAGCTTGGCTCTGGTTTCTGCTGTGGCCCTGGCGAAGTCTCTGTGCAATGAAGATGTGGATGACCAAGTATCCTGACCTGTTTTTGTTCTCAGAACTATGCTGCTCTCTCTCACACACACTTCTCGCTTTGGGGAACTGCTTGAGGTGGTGTGTACATGTTAGAGCCTTGCTCTTGGGCTTACAGTGAGCTGTGGGGCTGTTACATTTTTATTTTATTTTTATATATATTTAAAGACTGTTTATGTTGCTCATAGAGTGAACCTCTATATAGAGGATTTATGAGTAACAAGGGATAGGATATTTTGGCATAATCTGGTTTAGGAACAGATTGTTATGACAGAAAGTTTTATGTGCTTAATTTGTTGTCATAATCCCTCTCTCCCTCTCTCTCTCTCTCTCTCCCTCTCTCTCTCTCTCTCTCTCTCTCTCTCTCTCTCTCTCTCTCTCTCTCTCTCATCAACTAATCAAGCTCATAAATTGTATGTATGTATGTATGTATGTATGTATGTATGTATGTATGTATGTATAGGTAGACCTCAACATACAACCACATTTGAGCACAAAATTTATGTTGCGAAGTTAGAAATTTGTTAAGTAAGTGTTGCTGTATTTTATTACTTTTCTTGCTGCATTTGTTACATGAATCATTGCAGTTATTCAATTATTAACACAGTGAATCTGGCCATTAATTTTGCTTGTCAGAAGGTTGCAAAAGGTGATCACATGACTCCAAGACCCTGCAACCGTCATAAATGTGAGTCAGTCACGAAGCATCCAAATATAAATCACATGACCATAGGGATGCTGCAATGGCCATAAGTGAAAAATGGTCATAAGTCACTTTTTTCAGTGCTGTTGTAACTTTGTTTACTAAGGGAATTGTTATAAGTCATACACATGCACACCAGTATATATCCCAAATATACTCATTTGTATACATGTTGTTCTGTAATGTGTAGCTTTTTATACACCACATTCCCTTTGGTATACCTTTGCATAGGGTTCCTGAGCTTGGAAATATTCCCGGACAAAGTGTCTACTTGCATCTTGATTGATTCCATTTTCGTCGGTCACACAATTTTTCTTGGGGAAGTGGAGGGAGCAGGGAACCTCCATCCCATCTCAGGGAACAGATTCACAGGGATATTGCCATAGCTTTTAATTAGTATCAGAAATGTACAGAACTACAAAAGTGTGGTGTAAATGAGACCCTTCAGATCAAATGTTGGATGAAGTCCAAGCAGCGCTGACATGGCATTTATTCTTTGGACATAAAAATAAAGGGGAAATCAGTGTGGATGAATTTATGGGGAAAAGCCATTCAGATGAGCTTCTGCGCATTCTCACAATGTGCATTGTGCAGCTGTGTAACTTCAAAGTGTAGAGGTCCTTCACACAAGAGGTATTTGGAGGTGAAACTCAACATGAATAGATTCAAATTTGCCTTTTTTTTTTCCTGTGCATGGTTGATGCTTAATGCAACCCAAATTGCAGAACTTTCCTTAAGCAAAAACGGCAATAAGTCGTGTTTGCTTGTATGGATTTCTCCAAATATAACGCTTTCATGCATTTTGTATGTATATTATATACTTTAATGTATTAATATGTGTTTTTATGGGGGATTTAATATATTTTTTATACCGATGGAAGTACACTGCAAAGTTGAGAAAAATGCAGATCTGAAAAGCTCGTTTTTTAAAATCTTTATTTAGCTCTGAAAATGAGATGCCAGGTAAGTTTGAATTTTAATGTAAAGTAAGTGAATGTTGCTTCTGTGTCTGCTCGACAGAGTGAGCTGTGCTAGCATGTATATATTTACTTACAATTCACAGAGAAAAATTTAGAGACAGAAGGAAGCAAGAAACAAAAACACTAAAGTGAAGCAGAAGCCAAGTGCATGCATGCAGTTTATTGAAAATATAGAAGGAAGCTTGGAGTGCTTAACAAGGAGCAAAATATAGCAACAATACAGATATTAATGATATACATGTCCTTTGCGACTAATCCTTAATCAGTAATGCATGCATTGAACTATGGCAAAGCACACTTAATTAAAAAGATGCAACAGAATTTCACACTACAATGAGGAAACCTCCTGGCGTGTTATTTCTACTAATCTTTTTTGACAGAAATTTGGCTTTTACCAGTAACATCTGAGTGCAGAAGCAGACTGCCTACCCGCATCGTTCTCTTCATCCCAAACATTTCATAATTTCAATTCTGAACACAGCATAGAAATTTTTTAACAAGTGGGAAAATGAACCCCATCCCCATCCCCATCCCCAGTCTAACTGCAAGTCTAGCTGTAACAGAGAAGAAAGGTACTGTATATATCAAAGGAGGAATGGGTGCAAAGAAGTCAAGAGAAGAGATCAAGTGTTAAAAATGTGTATGCAGTGAATCTTGACACGGGGGAGGGGAGAGGCAGGGGAAAGAAATGTTATTTGCAATCCCATCTTGGACAGTGTGTGGCTGTGTGTGGCTTCCCTTTCTGAAATGATTTGCTAGGCACCAAGGACAAAAAGGAAATCAAAAACTAAAATAAAATCCCGAATTCAAAAACAGGCAAAAATAAAATAAAATATTCCCAGTGTAGACTGAGGGAAAAGGAGCATACATGATTGGAGACCTCTTGAAAAGTCTTAAAGACAGAAAACCCCGGCCATTACATGCTGAAGCAATCTACAGTAAGCTATCTCAAATAAATATAAGGTCCTGCTATTTCTTTCCCATGGGGTGGGTAATCCAGAGGCCCTGTGAAGTCCCAGATGCCTAGGCATGCCCCCCCCAAAAAAAGCCTATTCAACCCTGTTCAGCCATTCAGCTGGTCTCTAAAATTGAGCAATTCATCAGGGTTGGTTCTGGGGGGAGGAAAGGAATGGCAGAAATGGAGGGGTTCTCGGTTTTCCCTTTGAGAGGATTGATTCTGAATCTGCTATGATCCAGTCCCACCCACTGATTTGTCGTGGCCATGCCCAATAACTGAGGCTGACTCCTGGCACATCCCCAAACCCTCAATATGGTCTTAAATCTAAAGCATGGCTGTTCCCAGTCATGAATTTAATGATTCATGCATCTGTCTCCACATGAAGTTCCTTCTTCCCAGCTCCTGGGATTTAGTACATAAATTTTCTGACTGAAGAACTGACTGATGTGACTTGGACATTTCTAAGCCCAGAGCTGCTCTCACCACGGGAAGCCCCAAACATAGCTCCAGAGATGCCTCCAGAACTATGCACTCCCATGCCAGACCCTCCAGGAACACAGGTGGCTCCTACACTATGGTGTATTCCACCATGGTGACTACTTGCACAGTTTCCATCTGCAGAAAGACCTGAGTTATGTCTGCCACCTCCAGAGGTCATTACATGCTTGGTGGTAACATTGCCTGTGTAGCCACCACTGCTGGCACTAACCCCTCCTGCAGTTCCCAACCCAGCCCCGTGTACCATCCCATGATTGACTCCAGCTGCCATGCCTACGGAACCTCCTGTATTCCTGGGGCCCATAGTGTGGACACAAGGTGCATTCCCGGTAGTGAAGCCTTCTCCTGTGCCATTGAAGTTCCCATGATTGTGTTCCATGCCTCTTCCTGCAGCAGCACCATAGGCCACACCGACTCCCATTCCAGGGGCACACTCACCCACTGGGTAGCCCCCACTGACCATTGCTGTAAAGGTGGCAAACAAGAGAGGTTCTGTTACTTTGATGGCAGGCTTGAAAACACCAAGCACACAATATCAGGTTGCACATTTTTAAGCGGGGTAAGGGGATGTTGAATGTACTCACCAACACTGACAGGGTTGCCTGTGTAAATCCTGTTAGAACGAGAAAAGTGAAAATTAGAACCCGAAGTGCAGGATGGTTATACAGACCATATTCTTTAAAGACTCAATATTTCAAAAACAAACATATTGCATTCTTTGTCTATAGATAGTGTCTACTCACTATCATAATTGTTAGCATCACTCTTTAAGTAGGATATTCTGGCTTATGGCTAGCACATCTGAACTGCAGAAATCTATGCGACCCTTAAATGGAAGCAAAGCACATTTTTCTGCCACATGATGTTGGCTGGATTTTGGTAACTCAGTCCTGATGATGCTCAGAAAGATGGGGGAGGGGACCCCAAGTGTCATGGCCCCATTGGATCCTGATTTGGAGGAGGAATTGGAATCAGGAGTATCCGATGGGGATGGCAACTCTACCCTGGAATGTCTGGAGAGGCCAGAGGCTGAGGATTATGCTGTCCCAGGTGCCTCCAGCAATGGAGGAGGTGGTTGACTAGACAGAGACCTGTCTGCCCTCACAAATGCAGAGAAGGATCAGCTGCAGACAGGCAATAATGAAGAGAGGCAACAGATCCCCACTAATGAGGAACAGCTGCCTCTTCCACCCACTCCGAGGGCACAGAGAATGGAGCAGAGGGAAACTCAAAGGAGGCTGTGAGGCTGTTGGTGAGGAGGCTACCCCACCCCTTCTTAAAAGAAACACCTGGCTTGAGCTGATTTAATCAGAGGCTAGGGAAGAGTGTTTTTGACAGGAGCAATTGTTAACTTCAGCACGCACTTCCCCGGTCATTGTAAACCCTGACTTTGGATCGTATTTCTGCCCTGTGGAATTTGAACCTTGCGTGTGGACTCTGTGCCTAGTCTTGTGCACTTTTGGAATCTTGTTTATGGACTGTAGAATCATAACACAAGTATAATATGTGAGGGTTTCATCCATACAGTTAAGAAATGAATGAAATGGGAGAGAAGATCTGTTTACAGATACCTCATATTCTACTTGTCCAACTCTCCATGTGTTGAGAGAACATCTATTGATTAGCCTTCCCCAGCCTGATTATCTCTAGAACCAGATAGTCTATAGCTTCCCAAGCTCTCAACAAATAAAGGTTGGTTCTCTCTGGTAGAGAACTTAGGGAGTTTTAGTCTAAAACACTGAGAAGTTATGAAGAAGAGTCTATCCTAGATAGATTCCACCTCCCTCCTGATGCAGCAACATGCAAAAATATTTAGCATTATATTAAAAATAAATGAATACATAAATAAAAACAACAACTTCCTGACACTACTTGAACACTATCAATATTGAAAAAATCACCACCAGTCAATTGCAAAAGGCAGCTTTACTTGGAACAGGTTACACCTTGCTACAATACCTTTAACACTCTCAAACAACATCTGCCTATCCTAAGACTCAATAGGTGGATACAAATGCCAAATCCTGTCTTAACATCTGGCTGATTGTGCAACCAACACAGTAAAGCTTATGAAAAGTTGAATGAGGTGAATCAATCTTCCCAGGTTTCAAAACTCTAGAGAATTCTTTGCTGCCCTCTAGTAGCTCAGTAGATTCTTGTACTACATATCTGATTTCCAAAAAGAGAAAGTAGAATATAGTCTCCAAGTGTTGCAAAGAATAACATCTGTTGGAAATCATATCTTCCTGATTCTGGAAAGGTAACTATAGAGGTCTCCCAATTAAAATTAGTTTATAGTCTCAGGATGGGTATATAACTGTGATGGCGAACCTATCGCATGTGTGCCAGAAATGTCACACAGAACCCTCTCTGTGGGCACATGCACAGTGGCCAGGTGCTCTTCTGGGTTACAACACATGCATGCCCACCGGACAGCTGGTCTTCACATGAAGACCTACTGTCCGGCACGCATGCACATGCCTTAACTTGGAAAAGCTGTTTGCCATGTGCATATGCACCAGCCAGCTGCTCGGTTCTGGAGCACACACACATTCCAGTTTTAGCATTTGATGCCAAAAAGGTTAGCTCTCACTGGTATATAAGGACATTTCTTATCCAGTATTCAATTCTTTATTTTATTTTTAGAATTGTATAGTACATTATTCCTAGCCTCACCCAATCAAACCATCTAATCATAACATCAGTGATTTATTGAGTATCTTTCCTTCCATAAATATAGCGTATCACCAATTTGATGCCTTCCTTTTTAGTCTAGCATTCTAAATGCCAGTTTCCCATTTTAGCATCTTTTATAACAGACATGTATAACATAGCAATCTAGGTGTTTGGGTGTTCAACTTCCAATCATTCTTGACTACTGACCATATTGAACAGGATGAATAGGAATCCAACAAAATCTAGATAGATTAAACCACAGATTGCTACGCCTGATGATAGCTGGGCATTACAAATATGTGTTTTTATTTTTTCCTAAGTATATTTAGAAGTGCATCTCACCTGCTCTCCTCTCCTTCCAGCAGTGCCCTGTAGGTAGCAATTTCAATATCTAGAGCCAGCTTGGTGTTTAGCAGCTCCTGGTAATCACGGAGCAGGCATGTCAGTTTATCTTTCGACTGCTGGTAGGCTGTCTGCAGGTCAACATGCTTACTACGAGCATCTTTTAGGGCAATGTCACCACGTTGCTCAGAGTCACAAATGGCTGATTGAAGACTGGCAACCTAGGATCAGGAGAAAAAAAGCTTAAGGAAACGCAGTATCAACTGATTAAGACAGAGTGAGAAACATGTTGAATCTGATTCATGAATGCTGAAGAAACTATATAAAGATAATCACTGTCTTTCCTCTCAGCTAATTAAATTGGTCAGGACATTGGTAGAATCAAAAACAGATAGAGAAGACACAGGGAACAAACAGGGAAGTTACTTGGAGTCTGAGAAATAGAGGAAACTACATATTAAGCATGTGAAAATCCACCATGATCCCTGTTGTTTAATGCCTATGCTCCAATGTTGAAACACTGTACATTCTCTCCACACACCCTGCTTCCGTCACTACCGCCATTCAATCTGCTGTCCAGCAACTCATCCCAAAGGTACTTTTTCAAAAGGCAACAAGACTATTTTTCCCCTTGAAGACATTTCACTTCTCATCCAAGAAGTTGGGACAACCGAGATATCTGAGAATCTCCACAGACATGCCCAGCAGTCCCTTATTCAATGAACAGGCAACTTGGCATGGAGAAGTGATGCGATGGGAACTTAGCAGTCAAGGCAAGTGATACCAAAGAAGGAAGGAACTAAGATGTAGATTCCATCTATCAACCTCCTTGTTCTCTTGCTATAAATGTTATTGCCATAATAGTGGTAGCATACATATTCAGTCATTGAGAGCTAATCATATTTCCAAGAAAAGGAATATACCGGAAGGTATCATTCCTGATTCAATATTTCACTCAGATAGATTTGATAAGCATGTTATGACATAATATTCCTGCCAACCAGATGGCAGAGTAATTGTGCTATTTTTAATCCAGGCCTTGCTTTAACTTGCCCTTTAGATTTCTTCCCCACTTCCAGATCGCATTAGCAAACTTCACTTTATTTCATTTCGATTTTTGATGTTCTAGGGTGCTAGGTTTTATCTATGTAAACCAATCTAATTCGAATATATTTTCATTTTTCTTTGAAGAAGTGAAGGCTGATCATGCTTTCTTGAGCGGAAGTTTTCTTGAGCAGAAATTGCAATATTTATGCCTAAACTGCCATTTTTATTTCCTAGTCTGGGTGTTGTTTTCTAGAAACTTTTCTCAATTTCATTCCATTCTGTATCTAATATTCCCAAATCTTTATATATTATCTGGTTGTTTATATTATGAGAATTTAATAATCTGAAATGACTGCTGTTAGCATTTGAGAAGTTAGACATTTTTTGTTTATGTATGTTTAAACAATATAATGAAGATTACTTAAATTTGATAAACATGATAGAGATTACTAATTGTCACTCCGAATTGGATTGATATGAATGATACCCAGAATCAACTCTGTCCACACACAACACGGATGTATATTTTTTAAAATAATAATAATAAATATAATAAAAAAGCATTTGATTTCTGAATTTTATATTTCTTATAAAATATAAATAGCTAATATGTGGTGGCATTTAAGTATTGAACAGCTTCTTTGCAATCATGATGGAGACGTTACATATTTTAACATTGCCATATATTGTATAATATATGGCAGCCTTTGGCAGCTTCTATTTGTTTCTAGCCACAGCAGGTGGCAGCATCCCATAGTCTTTGGCACATGTGAAAAAACTCAAATCCAATTCAAACATGCTTAGGATTTGGAAGATTATCAGGAAATCCCAGGGTTAGATCAGAAAACTGGGGGGGGGGGGAAATATCCCAGAAGAAACTGGGGGCAAGTAGTCCCAGAAACCAAACACAACTCAAGAGAGACTTCCTTATTTGTTTTTATGGTAAGCCAACTCTATCCTCCAAATATTCTCCTCAGAAAACAAATATACATTTGGGGAGAGAAGGGAATTATTCTATTTGCTTTTTTGGTGGGGGAGAGAGAACAAGACCTTGATAGCACAGAGGTTCCCTTATAGCTTTCCACTGTAGTATTTCCAAAATGAGGGTGAAAGAACACATTGCAATTTAGTGCACATTCCAGAAGAGCACCTGAGAGGAATCTTCATAGTGAGCCTCTTTGAAAGGATCAATAAGATCTCAAGATTCCAGAGAATCTGTTTACCTGCTATTGTAGGAAAACAAGATCATTCAAAGTGAAGCAACAAAATAAGATCGACTCCCCTACCTGCTTCTTTGCATTATCACTGTCTATATGCAGCCTCTGGACCATCCTGTTGAGCTCCCCAATCTCGTGCTGGTTGTTTTTCAGTTCTTCATTGAATTTGCCTCGATTGTTCTGAATTTCTGCAATCTAACAAATGAAAATCAGCATCACTCTTACTGTCATTTGAGCAGTTGAGGGCATATCAACATTAGGGGGAAAAAAAACCTTCATCATTTGCTGTGTTTTGTGGTATAGGCCACACCAGGCATGGGATATAACTGTCTATTAGAATAGCTGTGATTTGTAGGAATAAGCTGGAAAAGGAAGATTGCAATAGCAAGAGCACTTAGACTTAAGTACTGCTTCAAAGTGTTTTACAGCCCACTCTAAATGGTTTACAGAATCAACATATTGCCCCCAACAATCTGGGTCCTCATTTTACCGACCTTGTAAGGATGGACGTCTGAGTCAACCTTGAGCTGGTTATTTTTGAGGGAATCGAACTACTGGCAATGTGAGCAGAGTTAGCCTGCAAAACTGCATTCTAACCACTGCACCACCACAGCTCTTATAAGATCTGAAGAAGGCAATAAGGCTTAGGGGAGGAGGACATTGTAACTTTTTCTAGTGGTCAAGAGCTTTTCCTAGTGGTTAAAGCCTCTCCCCTGACAGTCCATGCCAAGGTTTGCTTCCCAATTCCCAACTCATGAATGACTTTACTCAAACAAAGGGCTCGATTGTTGCATCTTCATCTGCTTGATTTTCCAAGCAAGGTCCCTGTGACTCTCAAACTAATACTCACCTTGCTGTGGTAAAAAGCTTCAGCTTCTTGCTTGCTGGTGTGAGCAATATTCTGATACCAGGCTTCTACATTCTTAAGGATGAGGTCCATATCAAGGTCACGTGTATTGTCCATTTTCAGAATCACAGAAGTGTCACAGATTTGGTGGTTGAACTGAGTTAATTCCTGTGGAGGATATGATTCCAAAATAAGTTCCCACATCCTTGTAGGGATATATGAAACATTATATGCACAGACTGTGGCATGCAAAAAAACCAGTTACTTTCAAGGGCACCATTCCTGATGCAACACATGCAGGTTTCTGCTGCCTGGATCCAGACATAGAACAAATAAGGGACTGTTTTGTTCTGGGCACAGAATGATTGTTTTGGTCTTGGCAGAAATCGCTTAAGATGAAGGTGGGAGAAATGGGATATAAGCCAAATACATTGGTTGTGGAAGGGATGGAGGGAAGAGACTGAAAAGATGAGTGGGTGTACAGGACTGTGGGATGTGCTATGCTAGGAATTGGAGAGAGCAGTAATAGCAGCTGAAGGAGGAGAGGGATGGGAAGATATTGGGAATATGGGATGAATGGGTAGAATGGTGGAATATACCATGATGGAAACAACTGACAAGAAGAGCTATCAGAGGGAATAATATGCGTTGTCTTGCCCCATAGGCCTATCAGGATTATATTTCACCTGAAATCCAGAACAGCCAATGCATTCTAGGTTCCAGTTCTGATCCAAAATTGTTCCAGATCCTCCAGAACCTGATAGTTTGTTCCAAGTTTCAAATGAAATATTTCCCCTGTTTCTTGTAATCCCCTAAATTATTGCCTTCTACTGCTTAGCAATTAATGTATGTCGGTTCTGTTTTAGGGCCCTACAAGAGAATGCCAATGAAAGAGTGCATATTGAGCAAAGCTGTTAGAGCAGTGGTAGGTTAGGACCGCACACCCACAATTGTATGATGTTCCTTAAAGGGAGTTGTTGCTGTTTTCTCTCTATGGATATGTTAGTAACAGGTTTCATAAGATCTAGATACTCACCTCTGCGAAGATACACCTCAGAGTGTCCAATTCTTGTGCTAAAACCTCAACTTTAGATTCCAGCTCTTCTTTAGTGAGAAAGACACAATCAACATCCTAAGTAGAGAAGAAAACCACATAAGAAATTGTATTTTTTAAAAGGAAATTTAAAAAGTCTTTTTATGGAGCAGGGTGAGTTTATGTATTCATTAAGGTGTTGTAATAAAGAAAACATTTTTGAATATTATCTCAAAATGAGTTAAAGAGGGATCATATACAATTTTTAAATCATATTTGAAAGTGCTAGTGTGACATGCCAGGCAGCTGATTATTAAGCAGATGTTCCTAAGTTGCAGCATTTACTGTAACTTCTTATAAATCCATCCAAGAATACTGATAGGCAAAGAATACAAACTTGGAACAGGATTAAGAATAGATATTAGAATCTTTTCATCCCAGAAATCTTTTTTTTAAAGTCTGTCCTCTGTGCGCATGGACCTATTGCCATCATTTAAGGTATCTACGGAGGTTTAGCTAGATTAAAGAACCTCCGAGTGCAAAGTTTCATATATTTTGTGTTATGTTTAAAAATTACCTTTTTCAGCACCACAAAGTCATTCTCTGCTGTTGTACGCCTATTAACCTCGTCTTCATACCTGCATTAGAGAGAAAGGAAGGCTGGTTCTTAATGTCAGAAACATTTAAATCAAAAGCAGGTCTCATTGGTATGTTTTCATGAGGTAATTTCGCCACTTTTTCATTCATTTAATTTAATTAAAAGACCTCTAGGTTCTCTTTAAGGTCAACAGACTCACCCCAGGTGGCTTACATATAACAGACATAAGCAAAATGCCACAACAGTTAATGTATCCTTCTAAATAGTGAACTGCCTAAGCAACAGTATGAAACTCAGGTAAAGCCCCAGATATTTTTTTGTTGGAAAAGTGATTTTTAAACCTTTTTTTTTTAAAAAAAGCAGGGTGATGATACTCAGATAAGCAAGGTGTTCCATAAATTGGAACAATCAAAAAAGAAAAAGGAACATCCCTTGTTCTTACACTGTAATTACTACCCTGGAGCTATCATATCATGTAGAGAGCTGGTTTGGTCTAATGCAGTGTTGGCGAAACTTACAATACAATAGCAGAGTTGGAAGGGACCTTGGGGGTCTTCTAGTCCAACCCCCAGCCAAGGCAGAAAACCCTGTACCGTTTCAGACAAATGTCTATCCAACATCTTCTTAAAGACTTCCAATGTTGGGGCATTCACAACTTCTGGAGGAAAGCTGTTCCACTGATTGTTTTAACTGTCAGGAAATTTCTCCTCAGTTCTAAGTTGCTTCTCTCCTTGATTAATTTCCACCCATTGCTTCTTGTCTTACCCTCAGGTGCTTTGGAGAATAGTTTGACTCCCTCTTCTTTGTGGCAACCCCTGAGATATTGGAACACTGCTATCATGTCTCCCCTAGTCCTTCTTTTCATTAAACTAGACATATCCAGTTCCTGCAACCGTTCTTCATATATTTTAGTCTCCAGTCCCCTAATCATCTTTGTTGCTCTTCTCTGCACTCTCTCCAGAGTCTCCACATCTTTTCTACATCGTGGCGACCAGAACTGAATGCAGTATTCCAAGTGTGGCCTTACCAAGGCATTATAATATGCTATTAACATTTCATGTGATCTTGATTCTATCCTTCTGTTGATGCAGCCTAGAACTGTGTTGGCTTTTTTGGCAGCTGCTGCACACTGCTGGCTCATATTTAAATGGTTGTCCACTAGGACTCCAAGATCCCTTTCACAGTTACTACTGTTGAGCAAGGTACCACCTATACTATACCTGTGCATTTCGTTTTTCTTGCCTAAATGTAGAAACTTACACTGAGTGCTGAAATGGCAACACACGTGCCAGAAACTGGAAGAGCAGCCTCCCAGTGTGCATGTGCATGCTGGCTGGGTGGGTACTCTTCTGGTTTCCAGTGTGTGCATGTGCACTGACCAACCGGTCTTCATGCATACATGCAAGCGAGAAACTGGAAGACCAGATGGCCGGTGCACATGAGCACCGGGCGGCTGCTCTTCCAGTTTCCGGGGTCTCCCACATATGTGAAAACCAGCTTGCTGGCATGCCGGAATGCGGAAGAGCAATGGGCAATGGCTCTGCATGCCACTTCTGACATGCGTGGCATAGGTTCACCATTACAGGTCTAGTGGTTAAAGCACCAGGCTAGAAACCAGGAAGCTGAGTTCTCAATCCTGCCTTATTCATGAAAGCCTCCTGGTGATTTTGAGCCGGTCACTGTCTCTCTGCCCAGAATGTCAGAATCTGGTGACAAGCCAGTCGGCCGATTCCTGTCATGGGTTAACATTTGGCTGATCTGACAAAAGAAGATCCTGCACTTTGTGGGGAAAATGCCAGGAAGATAAAAAGAAGAAGCTATCATGAACTCAGTAGTAATGTCAATTCAATTTAGATCAGCCTTTTTCAATCTGAGCTTCACTGGGATTGTAGCTCACAAAATTCTCAGCCCTACTGGCTGGAACTGCAATCCCAGCACATCTGGAGAGTGGCATATAGGATAAATACAGATAGTCCTTGACTTATCACTTAGTGACCGTTTGAAGGTGCAATGGCACTGAAAAAAGTGACTTAGGACCATTTTCACACTTATGACTATTGCAGCATCCTGGTGGTCATGCGATCAAAATTCAGATACTTGTCAATTGACTCATACTTATGACGGTTGCAGTGTCCCGGGGTCATGGGGGTCTCCTTTTGTGACCTTCTGACAAGCAAAGTCAATGGGGAATCCAGATTCACTTAACAACCCTGTTAAGTCCCTTAACAACTGCAGTGATTCACTTGTGGCCAGAAAGAGCATAAAAATAGGGCAAAACTCACTTAACAAATGTCTCCCTTAGCAACATAAATGTTGGGCTCAATTGTGGATGTAAATCGAGGACTATCTGTATTTAGATCCTGCTTAGATCCTGATAGACCTTATCTTGAAAAGGAGCTGATCAGAATCTTATCTGGGGAGGGGCTTTCAGTATATTGCCAAGCTTCAATCATCCCAATAGGTTTACTCACCTAGACCTATATTCCTCAACTAGTTCCTGCATGTTCTTCTGTTCGTGTTCCAGTTTTTCTCTTTCGCTTAGGACACATTCCAGTTGTTTCTTAAGTGACACAATGAAATTGTCATAGTAGGCTTCGAGGTTCTTCCGGGTAGGCTGAACATACTGATTCAGGAGTTCCCACTTAGTAGCAAGAACTTTGTTTTGCTGCTCCAGGGATCGAACCTGAAAGAAACGATCTCTCCAGTCAATCTTCCAACTAAACCAGTTTCTTGCAGTGGATAAGCTGAGGGTGGCCTTATGCCAAATAATCTAGGGAGTCCTGCATCTTTAATAGTGAGATAGCTTCAGGGGGCTTTGGGATGTATCACTTGCTTCTAGATTATTATTAAAGCTATGGTAGTTCCGCCTTCCTTGGTATCTGATAATTTAATGAAAAAGCACAAATTGCGTGTGACCTAGATTGTGCATCCTCCCTGAGAAAACACTTGAAATTGGTATGAATCAAACACAATTTTAGTCTTTAGTGTGTTTATTTTAAGCTGAAGGCCATTTCACAGATGCAACGATAGCCCGGGTTTGTCATAGTGCGTTCAGGAAAGAACCGCACCTACTTATTGCTCTCTGCAATTATAACTATGCTTGGCAAACTATTTTTTCTCACAGTTCCCGAGGCTCTGTGCCCTGGAGTACCAGCTGTCTGTCAAGCAAGGAACAATTCTTTTCACCTGCTCATTCAGCCTGCCGATGCTGTTATTGCATGACAGGTGAGCAGATGGAAAGGGAGATGGGGCCAGTGGCAAGAGTTTGGGAAGGGAGCTAATTAGTCCTTGGCTCGGCTTGGGGAAAAAATGCAGTGGGTGGAGGGAATTGAACATTACTCAAAACTCCCCTATCAATCTATCAGTCTGCAATATCTATGATCTGCTTCAATCAGTTGAGCATCTAGGCTCAATTCTGAAACAGCCTATACCGATCCAAGTTTCCCACTTGGAGATATGCTGGGATTGCAATTCCTCAGACTTTCCAGCCTCAGGGCCATTGGCCCATTTTCTTGGGAAGTCTAAGAACTCTAGACCCAAGACATATGGAGGAAACCAAAGGGAGAAAGTTGAACTATACCCAAATAATCTGATGGAGTTAAATTGTAGATCTGTGAGCTCTTCTCCTTCCAAAACTAGAGGAGGCACAGGCCAATACTTCAAAATCTCTCAAAAAAACAAACAAACCCCATCATGTTGTATGCAGCCCTATCTCTCGGATGTGTAAGGATTATAATAAACCTTTTTCTTGTTTGGGCAAACATAATAGTTCCCAGAAAAGGCCTTGCTATTGATTGCCATAAAGTGGACCTTTCCTGTGGTTGATCGTTTGTGCAGGAGGGCCCAACTATGATGTGTTTGAGGCAAATCATAGCCCAGGCCTTCTTTTTGTGAGAGTTTAGTTGATTTGAATTAATTAATCAATTAATTGATTGATTTGTTATGGAGTAACTTTAAATTATTTTTCTCTTTCTATTGAGTGTTTGACAAAACATTTAAATATTTTATTGCCATCATGTTTGGCATACTACTCCAATTATCATAGCTTTTGCATTCCTGAATTATCTATTTTAAGTATTCTTTTTCTTACCTACTGTCAAGTACCAATAGTTGGTTGATAATTTAGTACTGACACTTTAGGAGCCTGATATGTGAAGTAGTTTTTAATAAATATTTTATTTTTCTCTACCATTGGAAATTAAAATGGTATAGTTCACATTTTTGCCATTCAGGCTACCTGTGATAGGCAAACATGTCTGTTATAGCAACGGCTTCATGCAGTTTAGGTATAGATCTAAGATGGTTGAGACCAAGCTGAAATGATTTACAAATATTTTTTTCCTAGTCATTTAATTGATGAGCAGAATGGGCAATGTGAAATTATAGTCCCACTGATGATGAATTAACCAAACATAGATCATAAAGCATAAATCTACAAAGCAGAGCACAGAGCCAAAAAGGAAAACTAAAAGGAATTTCAGTTCTGAATTGTTGACTTGGTGAGAATTTAAAAAAAAAAACAATTTCTGGGTTTGTTTGTTTTTTTTGTTTAGAGCATGAGGTGTGAGGGAAGTGGGATGATCCTATTTAGGCTGGAAGATAAGCAGGGTCAGAATTGGTTAGTATTTAGAAGGATGACGTCTAGAAAATGTCAAGGTTATCAGCTAGACTTGAAACCTGAAAAAACATTCTAGAAGAAGAGTATGGCAATCTTACTGTTGCAAATAATATCCATGTAATAGATAACAAGGTAAAGAATATAGCCCTGTAAATCTTCAGCAGCTGAGCTCAACTTAAAGGAAGTTACATTTTATAAAGCAAATGCCCAAAATATTGAGCTCCAATTTTTTTTTAAAATTCTATTCAGTTGTTTTCCAACAAGCCCCTGTAGTTTTCTCGGCAAGATTTTTCACAAGTGGTTTGCCATTGCCTCTTTTCTAGGGTTGACAGAACATGACTGGCCCAAGGTTTCTCAGCTGGCTTCATACACAAAGTAAGACTAGAACTCACAGTCTCCCAATTTTTAACTTGATGTCTTAACCACTACACCAAACTGACTCTCAAACTCCAGATATTCTAACTCCTTTTGGCGAGTGAATTTTTGCAATGGCAAAATGTACTCAGATGACCCCACAATTGCTGACAGACCCTCATTTGAATTGAATCAGTGACTGATCATCAAATGATTTTGTGGCTCTGATTTATCATTAGATTAGAGGGCATTAAATTTAATTTTTTTTGAAGAAAATAAAACGGGAAGAGAGGAAACGGCTTCTAATTTTTATTGCTTCCTTCAATTTTCAGTGCAGTGAATCAGGATTTCAATCCTCGTTTCCTATTCAGATATCTTATTCTCATGAAATGGATCTATACAGATCCAGGTAACAACTTCTTGAAACAATTACATTTATGAATGCCTTCTCCACTTGTCTGCCTGACCAAATCAATTGCATCCCTCCTTTTTATAATTTCATCTCAACTTTTTTTAAAATAGGATTTTCTATTCAGCAAATATAAAGTTAGATAATACTATCACTTATTAAAAAATGAATCTTAATCCTAATGTTAATTGAAGCTGGAACAAGTCCAGGATTAGGCTTAGAAAAACCAGGCAGTTTTGACTGACATATGATGGGCCATAAAATGGGAAGAGTAGAATAGTAGAGTACATTTGCAGTAGGTCTGAAGAGCAAAGCAAAAAGATAGATATGGAAGGAACCGAAGCTATTGCCATTTAATGAAGGAAATCTCACACCACAAAATTCTTGGTTCAAAAGTTCTCCCTTAGAAAAAAAAAAACTTCTCCCCGCCCTCCTGTTTGGTGAAGGCATAATGATGATCTCTGTCTTAGGTTTTTTGCCATATTTATTAAGATAACAGGGCTGGCAATCTGAATCCTAACTATATTCCCGATCTCTCTTGATGCACACAAACAAGCAAGCAAGTCCCTTTCTATGAAATGTCATAATTCAGGAAAGATTTCTTATAATTAGTTCCTAGCATGGCAAGAAGAATGCAACAGGGGATAGTTGGATGCTTGTTCCAGAACGAAGAAGGAGTGTAGTAAGAGATGAAGAAAGGGGGAATAGGTGGATTATCCCAAATTATTCTTAAACATTTAAAATTGGAAGTTGAAAAAAGAGAGAGAGAGAGAGAGAGAGAGAGAAGGATGGACAAATTCCTACCTTATCAATGAAGCAAGCAAACTGGTTGTTCAAGGTTTTCATCTCTTCTTTCTCGTGCGTCCGTGCTTTATGCTCCTCGGGATCAACTCCAAGAGAAAGTGGCTTCAAGAGGCGCTCGTCAATAGAGACCCCCCGGATCCCTTCGCTTCTGCTGCTAGTCATGCTGCTCATTCTACCATATCCTCCATATCCACTCTGGCATTCAGCGCCCCCATAGCCTCCACCAAATCCTCCACCATAACCAAGACCCCCCATTCCCATCGCCTGCCCACCCATTCCCATGCGCTGTCCACCAACTGCCCCATAGATTTGTCCTCCATAGCCTTGGCTGTAAGACATTCTTTGGCTTCCCCCACCAAAATTATTCAGGCTCATGCTGGAGTAGCCACCAGTCCCACATTGTCTTCCATACGGCTGGCATGGAGGAGCAGAGCTTCGGCCACCCACCATAGAAGCAGAAGAAAATCGCCTTGATCCACCTAAGCATCGAGACCCAACAGGTATGTTCATGGTTAGGATTGGTGTTTCTGGGTTTTTGAAAAGAGTTGAGCAAACTATTAGTGAAGCAGTGGAATGAGGGAAAAGCAGCAGAGTGAAGGCAAGAGAATCCCTTTGATTTGCAATCAGGGCTTCTCTCTTTTATATGGCTCAAGAGGTGCATGGGATGCAAAATAAAATTACACGAAACAACCTGGGTTTGGTTTGCCTAGCAGCTAGAATCTATGCTCCCGAGCAAACATCTTTGTCATATGGGAAATAGCGTGGAATTTTAAAAAAAATGCTAGGCTTGCAAGCTTCCCTCTCCGTCTCTTATGTCTGGCTTTAATTAATCTGCTTCCTCAGTGTATAATTATCATCCACCAAAATACTTCAAGTGGCTTATTTACAGGGCAGTTTCACTTGCAGCTTCATCTCCTTTTATGTTTAATTATCTGGATGGAATGCACCATTCTTGATAAGGAGCAATGGTTTGGATTTGTTTGTTTATTTGCTCTCCTGTATGGAAACAAGGAGCAAGAAGAGGTGGAATCCATTAGGCGACAAAAATCTGACTCGAAGCAAAAATTCAAAGCAAATGTAGAGTTACTCACCTAACTAAAAACTTTAAAGCAATCCTCTCTCCTCTTGAAATAATATTAGTCAAACGTCTTGAGGGGAGAGTTGATCAAGCCTAGATCCCCAAATTGGTACCCACAGATATTAAGATATTAAGCCCAAGGCAGGAATCCCAACTCTGCTGATGATCAGAGCTGAAGTTTCCAGTGTCCGAAGTGCAAAGTAGGGTTTCCATGAAGCCTTGTGAAGGAAGTAGACAATTGAACAAAATTTAAATAAAAAAAGACAGCAGTTTCATTTTGAAAGAGGGGAATTACTTGTCTGAAGAGACCACTTATATTCTGGATATTCTTTTATACAGTAGAACAGAGGTGTCAAACTAATGGCCCACGGGCCGAATACATCACATGCTACCATGCCCATCACTGTTTTAGCGAAGGGGTGGGGGGAAAGTTGTGATACATCACATGATGATAACGTGTCATCATGAATTTGACACCCTGCACTAGAATGAAGTTCACAGTGAAATGCTCTGGATATAGTATATTTGGACTTCAATAAGACATTTGACAAAGTAGATTACAACTTACTTCTTGGTAAGATAGAACAATGTAGGGTAAACAGTACCACCATCAACTGAATTGTAGTTGGCTTACCATCTGCACTTAGTACAAAGTCCTTAATGGAACTACATCTACATGGAGGGAAGCATGCACTGGGATACCTCAATGTTCTGTTTTGGGCCCATGGCTCTTCAACATCTTCATAAGTCATCCAAACGAATGATAGAAGGGGAACTCATCAAATCTGCAGATGACATCAAGCTGGGCAGAATTGCTAACACTTTGCAAGATTGACACAAGATTCAGAAGTATCTTGACAGACTTGAGCATTTGGCTCTTTCAACAAGATGCAGTTCAATAGTGAGAAAAGTACAGTCCTTCAAGAAAAACCAAATGCATAGATACAGAAAAGGTAGTACCTGGCTCAGCAGTAGTAAGTGAGAGAGAGATCTGGGTGTCCTAATAGACCACCATTTAAGTATGAGCCAGCAATGTGCTGCAGCTGGCAAAAAAAAACCCAACACAATCTTTGGCTACATCAACAGAGGAATAGCATCAAGTCACAAGAAGTGATAATACCACTTTATAGCACACTAATGAAGCCAATACTTGGAAAACTGTGTATCATGCTGGTCACCAAAGATGCTAATGCTCTAGAAAGAGTGCAGAGAAGACCCAGAAAGATGATAAGGGGTCTGGGGAGGCTTAATTGTATGATGAATGGTTAAAGGAACTAGATATGTCTAGCCTAAAGAAGAGAAGGTTTAGCGGGGACATGATAACCGTTTTCAAGTACTTGATGGCTGTCACAGAAAAGAGGGGATTGAGAGGGGCAAGACAAGAAATAATAGTGGAAACCTGTAAAAGGGACTCCTCCGGGTGCCGTCCACCAGGCAGTGTCAGAGGGCGACGCCCAGGAGTAGGGCCTTCTCTGTGATGGGCCCAGCCCTCTGGAATGACCTCCCCCCAGACATCAGGATAACGACCGATCTCCGCTCCTTCCGCACGAAACTCAAGACCCACCTGTTCCAACTAGCCGGCCTGGCTTAACTAGAACTTTCTAACCTCCCTGGCAATTTTAATTATGGTAAATGTAAATTTTGGGGTTTAAAACTATTTTAACTGTTTTAATTTATTGCTATTTATTTTAACCTAGTGGCTTTTTATTTGAATCTTATTTGTTAAACACTGATGTCACCTCCTCCATGCCACATCTGTATATCTGTTTTGATTGTACGTCGCACCGAGTCCCTTTGCGGAGAGGGGGCGACTGATAAGTCAAATAAAATAAATAAATAAATAAATAAATAAATAAATAAATAATAAATAAATAAAAAAAAAGAAAGACCCAATCTAGAAGTAAGGAAAAATTTTCTGACAGAACAATTAATTGTGGAATAGCTTACCTACAAGAACCGCGGGTGCTCCATCACTGCAGGTTTTCAAAAATAGACTGGACAACCGTTTGATCAAGATGATTAAGTTGAGCTGATTAGACTAGAACAGGGGTGTCAAACTCAATTTCATTGAGGACCTCATCAGGGTTGTGTTTGACTTTGTGGGGCCAGGGTGGGTGTGGCCAGGGTGTGAATGGCAAGCTTAATGTCACTCATGTTGGGGGCGACTGTGGGGGCCCAAACACTCTGCCAGCAGAAACAGTCTCCCAAGCTCTGTTTTCGGCTGTGATGGCTTCCCGAGCTCCATTTTCACTGGCAGAGGCACCGCAGGGCAGTCCTTTGCTGTTTCCAAGGCAGCTGCATGGGCCAGATCTAAGCACCCCACGCCCTTGAGTTTGACACCCCTGGACTAGAAGATCTTCCATCCCTATGATTCTATGTTCTATGTTCTTGAGTAGTTATGTTGTATTGAGTATTTGAATCTGTCAGATTGGAGTGCCTTCCTAGGTGCCCATCAGGCTACATGTCCCATCTGTTTTTTTTATTTACATTTTTTTTTAACACTGAGGACTGCAGCCCAGGGTATAGTTTGAACGTGTGCCCACTAAATTAGGTTAGGTGTTGAAGAGCGTTTACTGAAGCAGCTTCCCCAGAATGCCCCCCATGTTCACCACAACAGTGATCTAGAGAGAAAGTGGTCAAAACCTAGTTTTAAATTTCAAAATGAGCACATTAGCCCAAAGAAGGATGAAGAACCCTGCCCTCAATTGTAATTAGACTTTGTCTAAAGGGGGGGTCCTAAATTTTTTGTCACCACCCTCTCTTTAAAATGATCTTAATGTATTCACCTCCCTTAAAATTCCAAACATCAAAATGAACACAAATGAACAATGAAAACAATAGGAAATTTCAGGAAAGGTGAATGTATTGTAACAATGTACAACTAAAAGGTTCTTCGCATCTCCCCTGGATTTTATCTGCACCTCTCCAAGAGAGTTACGCCTCACAATTTGGGTTACCTGAGTCTAAAGCAAATTTGGATTCTTCCTGAAGTGAAACATCTGGGGTGAAAGATTCGATAAGCTTATATATCACTTCTCCAGGTGTTTTGCACACATCCTGGCACAGTATCTAGATCACTCTGATGGATCTTCAAAGCTAAACAGAGGCAGCTATAGATCATTACTTCAATGGGAAACAATGACATGCCGGAGTTCAAGAATAGGTTGAGAAGTAGGGAAGGGGAATCCATTCCAGACGAAAGCCATGGCAAATAACTTCTGTACTGTAGTTCTATACTGTACCAAGAAAAGTGTGTGGAAGAGTCCATGAACTCACAAAGAGTTATCTAATGAGGTGGATCCAATGGGAAAAAAGAGCATTCAGGAATATTCAGGGTATTGTTTGTATGTGTGCCATATTGTGAATATATATGTATGTGTGTGTGTATGAATATATATATGTGAATATGTATATTTAGGCATACCAGGGGTTGTAACACTAATACATACCTATTTCCCTGGCTCAACTGATAAGGAAGTGAGCCCGTGGCTTAATGGCTAACACTCCTGCCTAAGATATTTACAGCCCGGGTTCAAGTCCCAGTAAGGGTATGGCTAGCTGATGAGAGCTAATTAGCTCGAAATAGATCTATACTAGTCTCCCTTTATTTATTTATCAGTACAAATATAACACAAATATAAAAGGCAACATTAAAAATAAAAATATGGTTTTCTGCCTGCATGGTCTTCTGTGATGAAGCCGAAGGACAGAAAGAGGGAGTAGTGACCTTCCTCCCATATTTAGGCATACCAGGGGTTGTAACACTAATACATACCTATTTCCCTGGCTCAACTGATAAGGAAGTGAGCCTGTGGCTTAGTGGCTAACACTCCTGCCTAAGATATTTACAGCCCGGGTTCAAGTCCCAGTAAGGGTATGGCTAGCTGATGAGAGCTAATTAGCTCGAAATAGATCTATACTAGTCTCCCTTTATTTATTTATCAGTACAAATATAACATATATATATATATATATACACACATATATATATACATACATACATACATACACACACACATATATACAACATATATATGTTGTATTTGTGCTGATAAATAAATAAAAGGAGACTAGTGTAGATCTATTTCAAGCTATTTAGCTCTCATCAGCTAGCCATACCCTTACTGGGATTTGAGCCTGGGCTGTATTACATATTAGACAGTTGTATTAGCCACTAAGCCACAGGCTCTCCTCCTTATACATATACATATACATATACATATACATACAGAGACAGAGACAGAGACAGAGACAGAGACAGAGAGACAGACAGACAGACAGACAGACAGACAGACAGACAGACAGACAGACAGACAGACAGACAGACAGACAGACAGACAGACAGACAGACATACATACATACATACATACATACATACATACATACATACATACATATATATATATATATATATATATATATATATATATATTCATTCATATTGTTTGAACGTGTGCCATATTGTGATATATATATTCATAATATGGAGAAAGCTAAATTATTTCCTCCAACAGTTTACAGTTAGTTTATGGAACTCATTGCCCTGAATGTGGTTATGGCCACAAGCTTACATGCTTACATGATTTCATCTTAGATACATTTGTGGATAATAGATCTATTAAAGTGGGTTGACAATTCATGCCTCTAATGAAGTGTGCTATGAGCCACAAAAGTCTTTTGTAACAAATTGGATCACACATGCCAGTCGACTCTGTACCGCAGAGTTCGGGTACAGTGGTGGTGCAGTGGAATAATTGGACTTATAGGCAGTTTCCTGAGGAAGTATCTAGCTGATGAAACATCACAATTTTTTAATGTTCATAAAAACATTTGCTTAATTGATCGATGTTAGTGAGGCATTAGAGAAGAGTAACTAACATTGCAATCATGGAGACTTTGAATGGACATCCCCGAAATCAAACTCTTTTCAGAATTCACCCCTGCCCCTGGCAAACTTGGAGAAGCAAATGTCAGCCCTACAAGAAAGACCAGATCAAAGAACGAATTCCATATTGGTCAGTATCGCTTTTATTATAATAGTTATAATATCAGAATCTTGCAAGTCTGAAAATGCTCCTTCTATTGCCATTTTATCTTCATAAAGATAAAGCGTCTTGTCGGGGCCTTTTTTTTCAATTATTGTCTTGGCTGAGATTCAAGCCCTGCTCATCTGGCCATTTGCGAGCAGCTTTTCCTTCCAAGGCTCTTTGCTGTTCCCTCTATAGCAGTGATGGCGAACCTATGGCACATGTGCCGGAAGTGGCACTTGGAGCCATTTCTCTGGGCATGCCAGCTGTCACCCATTGCTCTTTTGGGTCCTGGCGCTCTCATGTGCTCTTCTGATTTTCAGTGCCCACCCCATGCGCTCCCATTTCAGCACTCAGTGCCAAAAAGGTTTTCCAACACTGCTCTACAGTAAAAGCAATAACAGAACATTCTTGTCCCCCCTATCTTCCAAAGCCTATTCTTCCTAACATCAAATATTAGAAAAGACCAAGAGGAATTATATCAAATGAAGGGTTTGCTGCAACCAGATATCTTCCTACTCACACCTCTAGTAAATGTCCCAAGCCCATACTTTATTGTTGTCTGTTCTGGAATGGGAAAAGCTACATACAAAATTGTATAATTAAAAAGGGATCCCACTTTTTTTTTTTTTTACAAAAAGTGGGGAATTAAGGAAAGAGATGCTACAACATCTCCTTCACTCATTCTTAATGAACCAGGCCAAGCAGCCGTAGCTATTTAGGTACATGAGTTATCAAAATAACAGTTTCCTGTCTGTGACTCTAATTTGCATTCAGTTGTAGGGGAAATGTCTTATCTCAAAACTGAGGTGTCAGCATTGATGTTATTATTTTAAGTTGTTGCCCTGTATTTCTATGTATGATAGCACTTTAGGATTCTGGTTAAATACCTACTAGAATTTTTTTGTTTTATCTCAAAACAGTCTATAGTAAAATTACACATTACCTAGTGTTTTATTATGTATGCTGAGATTGTTATCCTTGAGGCAGTAGCAGAAGGAAGGCACAAAGAAGTAAAATTGAGAAGGGGGAGAATGCATAGTCTTCCTCATTTACTATGTTCTCTAGCCTACATACAGTAGCATTCCACACTTGGAGTATAAATGCAATTTTGGAAACTTATCCAGAAGAGAGTGTTTCAGAATAACAACAGTGGACAGGAAAACCAATGGGTGCTCATCAGTGGTGGGATTCAATTTTTTTTATTACTGGTTCTGTGGGCATGCCTTGGTGGGTGTGGTGTGGCTTGATGGGCGTGACAGGGGAAGGATACTGTAAAATCTCCATTCCCTCCCAATCAGCTGGGACTCGGGAGGCTGAGAATAGATGAGGGTGGGGCCAGTCAGAGGTGGTATATTTACCGGTTCTCCGAACTAGTCAAAATTCCTGCTACTGGTTCTCCAGAACTGGACAGAACTTGCTGAATACCACCTCTGGGACTCATTCTGTCTTAACAGAATTGTGCTGCTGGAATTTGTGTAAAGCCCTTTACAGACTGGAATGCATGATACCCACAGATTCAGAGAAAGTAGATGTATCTCAGAAAAGGAGAGGCTAGGTTACAGAATGTTAGAAATTGGTTATGCGTATCTTGCATATCTTATTAGGGAGTCCTTAGGGTGAGGCCTCTCTTCCCCAGTGACGTGCAGTCAAGTGAGGCAAGTGAGGCACAGCCTCACCGCTCTCATCATGAAAAGAAAAAAAATGTAAAAGGAAAAAACTGAGCTAGTTGCTGCCTCACGGTGGATGACTCTGCTTAACTGTTAAAAATGCCTCTAAAAAAGTGCCCTCTACTATGAGGCAGGAGAACTGTATGCCTCCTCTAGTCTGACTTTAGGCGTTTTATGATCACTCGAGCAGAGTTAAGCAAGGGTTAAAAGCCTAAAAATTCCTGACTTAGGGGAGGCACACAGTTCTCCTGCCTCATAGTAGAGGGCGCTTTTTAGAGGTTTTTTTTTAAACAGTTAAGCAGAGTCATCCATGGAAGCCAGGCAAAGAGCCATGCTGTAACACACACACTTTCCCCCAGCCTCTTTCTTTTGGAAGGCTCGGATTGGCTCCCCTCTGGCTTCTCTGCCTCTCCTCTCACCCCAGCCTGCCAGCAGGAGGTGAGTGGGTGGGCTTTATTGCATTCCAGGCATTTCCCACCCAGACAGCAGGCTGCATTTGCAATGGTGGAGGTGTTTGGGGAAGGCAGCAGGGGAATGGGGGGGATGGCAGAGGAGCTGCTTTCAAGCCACTGGAAAAGATATCCAATCCAACTTCTGTGTGCGTGTGTGTGCGTGTGTGTGTGTTTGAGAGAGGAAGGGAGAGAGGGAGGAAGGAAGGGAAAGGAGAAGAAAAAGAAAATGAAAAAAGGAAACTTATTTCGCAAAGGAGAAAAACAAATGCTGTTGTTTTAAATCGGAACTGAGCATGCCTGGCTGTGGAATTCTGGGAGTTAAAGTCCACAAGTCTAAAAATATTTGAAACCCACCACTGTGTCAGTGCCTCACCAGCCATAAACCTCACCGCACGTCACTGCTCTCCCCACTTTCATCTTTCTAAACAAGCCTTGGTTTAATGGGGAGGTTTCTAATATTTATTTGATACCACAAAAATATTCATCTTCTCTTTGTTCTGCAATGTTTTGAAAATACCTCTTTTCTTTCCAGAATTTCATTACAGGTTGGATAAGAAATTTATCTTGTCAGAATTTTAAAACAAGCTAGATAAACTGTGACCCATTGGGTCATCCATTCAGAGATAGTTACTTTACCTCAGGGGTGTCAAACTCAAGACCTGGGGATGGATCAGACTTGCGGGGTGGTTAGATCTGGCCTGTGGGGCTTCCTTGGAAACAGCGAAGTACCAGCCCACAGTGCCTGCTAGCGAAAACAGAGCTTTGATTTTTCAGGGAGAGAGCTGAAGGAGGCCGTCGCAGCTGAAAACGGAGCTCGCGAGGGCTGCAGGTGGCCCTCCGAGGCTCCATTTTTGCTGGCAGAGGGTTGCAGGAGGCTGTCACAGCCAAAAACGGAGCCCATTTTTGCTGGCAGAGCTCTCGGGCCACCACAGGTGCCCCTGACATGAGTGATATCGAGCTGGCCATGCCCATCCAGCCCTCTGAGGTAAAACACAGTCCTGATGTGGCCCTCAATGAAATCGAGTTTGACACTCCTGCTTTACCAGATTCCTCAATGCCTTCAACAATGACAAACCTCTAACATCATGGAAAGCTTGGAATGCATTTAGAACTGTATCTGCCTTGAAAATATCCTGGGTTGAACTGTATAGTACAGTCAAACATCAACAAAGGGAATGTTTTGTGATATTGTGTATTATGCCATAAACCGCTTTATGATAATGTTTATATCATAAAAGGTGTTATAAAATTTGCCAAATCTTATATAGATTCTGGATTTTTGATACATTCTAGCCTATTTGAGGCATCTTGGTTCAAAATCGAATGTCCCATTTCCCCCAGTTAAAGATTATGGAAATGAGTTTTAGTAGTATATTGATATATTAGTTTGAGACACCCACAGGATATGTATCTCAAATAGGTGGTAGAATTGTGATAACCAAGTTCTGGCTGAGCTTGAAAAACCAAGCCCATTCTGACCTGATTAGTCCATGAATCAGGGGTGAAATGCTACCAGTTCAGGCCGGTTTGCCTGAACCGGTAGTAAAAAATGCTTAACAAAGAAAAAAAAATTGCAACGATCAGCTGTGCAGCACGAACAGTTAGGAACTTTTTTAAAACCTTTTTTAGCATTTGGGGTCTGGTTTCGCTCCCAGGAGGCTTCCCTGAGGCCTGCTAAGCCAAAAATGGGGTTGAGGGGTGTTGCGAAAGAAAGAAAGAAAGAAAGAAAGAAAGAAAGAAAGAAAGAAAGAAAGAAAGAAAGAAAGAAAGAAAGAAAGAAAGAAAGAAAAGGAAGGAGGGAGGGAGAGAGGGAAAAAAGAGAGGGAGGAAGGACCACAAACCTGACACTAGACACAGCATCAGAGGATACCTTGAAAGAGCACAGCAATCCAGGGCTGAAAGGGACCTGAAGGCCATCTAGTCCAACCCCCTGCTCCAGCAGCACATTGTTAAGCTGAGTTTCTGTCTTTTGACCCCCAGTCATATGACTACATAGCCATGCCCACCTAGTCACATGACCCCCCACCAAGCCACGCCCACAGAACTGGTAGGATTTTTTTTTACATTTCACCACAGCCGTGGATGATAGTCTACCATGAAATTTCACGTGGAATAGGCTAGAAAAATCAGGGGAAACTCTTGCTTGAAGACAATGAAAATCCCCTTCTGTCCTATGACCATGAAACCCTACCTATACAGTATGTATCCGTGAAGTTACTAGGAGCCTTGCTCAACTCCAAGAGAACTTTACTTTTTAGATAGATACAAAAAGTCAAAATACTCATTGCTTGTTGAAATATATATTTTTCAGAATGTCAGAACACCTGTTGGAAGAGAAAAATGTGTGCAAGAATATATTTAAGCATGGAAGAAATGGAAATGCATACAAAAACATCAAAAGGGAAATGTAGCAAAGATGCGTAGATTGAATTTCATATGGAACCACCTGGCTAAACCCAAAAGCTGCAGAACTGAACAGGCCCTCTGGTTAATAAGATGGATAATCCATTGCAAATGAAATCAACACCTTTTACCTATTTACAGACGAAAAGCCTTTATTTTTTAATCACATTAAATAACTAGGATGAAGAACCTGGTGCCCTTTGGTTGTTTATCATTAAATTTCTCCCTCAAGTCAACATACCAAAGGAAGAGTAGATGGGAGTTGCCAGACAAAACATCAAGTGGGCACCGGGTTGTTTTTTTCATTCTAGTTTCGAAGTTCATGTGAAATGGCTGACATTAAATGGCTGACAGGCCTGCAGCGGTTCCTTTTAGGATCTTTGCCTTGCCACACACAATCACTCTCTGTCTTTACTATGCTGTTTCATTAGGAGGAAATTGGGAGGGGGAATAGTAAGGAGTAGAACTGTAGAATGTGTTGTTGTCAAAATAAAACATTCCTTTCTAGAAGCCCAAGGTCATTCTTTGTCTTCGCGCCTCTGCACCTGACCGGAATTAGATAGGTGGAAATGCCAGCGTGGCAGAGGAAGATTGGACCATGTGATGGACTTGTGGGTGTGGGGACAAGATTATGAACTTTCAACTGGGTGGGAACCCCAGGAAGCTTTCAGATTCGGGTTTCCCACAGATGTACCAAGATGTCTCTATTAATAAATTGTAATTTTGAGGAAAGATTTGCCTTGAACTCTGATTTAATTTTGGATATTTGGAACGCTGACAATGGCATTGGATCCTATTTTATTTGTTTATTTATTTTTATTTGTTCGTTTGTTTTGTCAATCTTGTATAAGATAATAGATATAAATACATACAAGATTATGAATACATGAAATGGATACAAATAAATGGGGTTGTTAGGACAGAACGGTAGGCACATTGGTGCGCTTATGCATGCCCCTTACAGACCTCTTAGGAATGGGGTGAGGTCAACAGACCAGAGGGGGTATTCTGGCAGTTTGCCGTGGTTCGGGCAAAACAGTAGCGGCAGCAGTGGGAGGCTTTGCCCACCTGCCCAGATGTCAACACAGATGCTCTTCACATGCGCAGAAGGTTCTGCACATGTGCAGAAGCACCGCATGCAAGGGAAGCAAGAGCGCACATGTGCACGCTCTGCCTTCCAAACCGGTAGCGAAGATAAGGGAAAGCCATTACTGCAGTAGACAGTCTAATGTTAAACCTGCGGGGTTAAACTTTGGTACAGTACTAAATGAAATAATTCAAGCCAAGGAGGTCCACTGAGAGACAGCTGCATTTTAATGTTAAGGAATGCAAAGGAATTGTGAAGGTAGCACTTTTTAAGGAAGGGAAAAATAAGATGGAAAAGGCCAAGGGAAAAGAAAGGAAGATAATCACACAGGAAACAATATCATCTGAATTCACTTCCTGATCTTGCCAATGAACACAAATCCATGAACAAAGGAGGAAAGCTGAATAATGAACACCACATCTAGAAGCAGAGTTGCTGTGTGAGTGAGATGGATGGTCTCTAGATTTTGTAAATACCATACTTTTTGGAGTATAAGACGCCCCCCCCCCAAAAAAAATTCGGGTGGAAATATTGGTGCGTCGTATACACTGAATACAGCCATTTTTGGCCTCTGGAAACCTCGCTCCAAATGTCCTGTTTTTGCCAAAAACAGGCTTATTTTTCACAAAAATGGGGTGCGCAGAGGGTTTGGGAGGCCTGCAGAGTGTTCCTGGAGGCTGGGGAGGGCAAAAACACGATGCATGGAGGGTTTGGCAGGCAAAAAACAGGCCATTTTTCAAAAGAACAGGGGTATTTTTGCCCTCCCCAGCCCTCAGGAGCACTCTGAAGACCTCCCAAACCCTTTGTGTTACCCCTGCAGAGTGCTCCTGGGGGGCGGGGAGGGCAAAAACTTTCTTTTTCTTGTTTACCTCTTTGAAATGTTGGTACGTCTTATACTTTGGTGCGTCTTATAGCCCGAAAAATACGGGTAAGTAAATAAATCTACAATAATTTGTGGAAAAGAAATCCCCCAATATTCTATGGTCATATATGTATCATTTCCAGTATTTAAATTGGTTTTTTTAAATATAAAAAAACCCCTACATTTTGGTTTTCTGGGAAATTTCTAGCAAGAATAATGGAATACTCCCCAAAGAATTATTTCTGTGGGACGGGTGAGCCTCGAATCAAATAAAACTAGTTCACACGCCCTGAACTTGGATAAATGGCCACTTTTGATCTGAGCTAAAAACCTGTTCTTTTCTTACAATCTAATTGCTCAGAGATGACACATCCATCTATGAAACTTATTTGTTCTTCCTTTGATCTGAAAATGTTATGTTGGACCACAACTAAGCTCATCCGTTTTGAAACCAACTGATCTAGAGCTGTGTTGACAATCTGGTTCTCTAGACAAAGCAAGTTGGAGGCTTTTGCCTGCTGTGAATGTATTCACGCTTAAAGCTTTGCCCCATGGAGGTGGGGAAACACCCACATAGTCATGGAGCATATATAAAATCTCAGACGTGTGCCATTTCCAACCAGGGGAATCTAGATGTTTAGATGCTGTGGAGAAGAAGATCTCATACGCGAATGCAACTAAAAATCTTCTTGCGTGTAAGAAAAGATCATGGCATAGGGAAAGTTTGCAAACTTCTTAATTCTGCTTCCCAGGAGAGTTTTTGATATGGGCAGGAATTCGGGCTTTCTCTGAGATGTGTGTTCTTTGAGGTGCTTGGGGAAAAAGCACCTCTTTTTCTTGGGGAATGCAAGAAAAAGTCACAGGGAGCTTATCCCAGCACTTTATTAACATGCTTCACTCTGGAGAGCACATTCTGGGAATAGGGAATTCCTTAGGCTCCAGGTTGGATTTTGGTGCAGAAATTCATGGTTCTTCCTATCAGCGTGAAGGAGTACAAGGACTCCCAAGTGCAGCATATCTGCTTGGCCTATGGCATTCTGGAGTAGAATAGGGTAGAATAGAAAGAGCTGGAAAGGATCCTGGAGGTCTTCTAGTCCAGCTCCCTGCTCAAGCAGGAGAACCTAGACCATTTCATTTCAAGTAAGTGAAGTAAAACTTATCTAAAAGAAGGTGGCGGCTTATCTAAGGCCATGCTGTGCAAAAATTTAACATTTCCAGATTATACTTGGTAAGTCCTACAGCTCTTTTTAATTTGCTTCTGGTTGATTGGAGTTTCCCCTCCCCATCTTACATTGAAATCCCTGTCAAATGTCAGCGCTATTTCTGCCCAGCAAGACGCGCAAGTATGTAATTTGCAGAAGAAAACAGAAAATAATAGGGGAAGCACCTTCAGATACTCACATGATGGCAAACGTACCAATCTTGCTCTTCACGAAGCAACCTTTTTGTGATGGAAGATAATATCATCAATCCTCTGGAAGGATCGACTTGAAAATCTAGACCCATGAGGGCGAACCTGTGGCATGTGGGCGACAGGTGGCACGTGGGGCCCTCTCTGCTGGCACGCAAGCCATCGCCCAGCTCAGCTCCAATGCGCATGTGCACGCGCGTCTCCCACCAGCCAGCTGATTTTTGGGTCTCTGCTGCGCATGCAGGAAATGCATGCATGGGGGGCAGGAGGGTTGCGCGCACATGTGTGGGGGGCATGGGAGAGCACTGGGGGTGTGTGGTGCACCTCCATGGCCCATATTTTGTCCCAGGAGGTTTCAGGGAGGCCTGCTAGGCCCAAAATGGGGTATGGGGGGGTGCGATTCTGGCACGCAAGGACAAAAAGGTTAGCCATCACTGATCTAGACTATCATCCGACTGTTAACAAACAAAGCTATTCCCGATAAATTGCAAGGAGTTAGGTTTAGAAAAACATTTAATTAACATGGGGCTGTTTTCAAAGCGGGGGTTTAGAAGACAGAGGACATTTAGGCTCTACATTTAGGCAATAAAAACGAAATGCACAGGTACAGTATAGGTGGTACCTTGCTCAATAGTAGTAACTGTGAAAGGGATCTTGGAGTCCTAGTGGACAACCATTTAAATGTCAGCCAGCAGTGTGCAGCAGCTGCCAAAAAAGCCAACACAGTTCCAGGCTGCATTAAAAGAGGGATAGAATCAAGATCACTTGAAGGGTTAATACCAGTTCATAATGCCTTATAAAAAAATGCCTTTGTAAGGCCACACTTGGAATACTCCATTCAGTTTTGGTCACCATGATGTAGAAAAGATGTGGAGACTCTAGAAAGAGTGCAGAGAAGAGCAACAAAGATGATTAGGGGACTGGAGACTAAAACATATGAAGAACGGTTGCAGGAACTGAGTGTGTCTAGTTTAATAGAAAGAAGGACTAGGGGAGACATGATGGCAGTGTTCCAATATCTCAGGGGTTGCCACAAAGAAGAGGGAGTCAAACTATTCTCCAAGGCACCTGAGGGTAGGACAAGAAGCAATGGGTGGAAACTAATCAAGGAGAGAAGCAACTTAGAACTGAGGAGAAACTTCCTGACAGCTAGAACAATTAATCAGTGGAACAGCTTGCCTCCAGAAGTTGTGAATGCCCCAACACTGGAGGTCTTTAAGAAGATGTTGGATAGCCATTTGCCTGAAACTGTATAAGGTTTCCTGCCTAGTCAGGGGGTTGGACTAGAAGACCTCAAAGGTCCCTTCCAACTCTGCTATCATATTTGTATTTGTAAAAGAGCATTCTTATGGGATGAATGTGGGAGGAACGGATTCCAAACAGCTCATCCTTTCTGTACTTAATTGATAGACAGTCCAATGGAATTAAGCTTGAACTGAACTGAAATATAGTTATGTATATTCTCAGAATACAGGGAGTCCTCGATTTACAACAGTTTGTTTAGTGACCGTTACAACGGCACTGAAAAAAGTAACCCATGACCCTTTTTCACACTTACAACCATTGCAGTATCCCCATGGCCACTTGATCAAAATTCAGATGCTTGGCAACTGGCTCACATTTATGACAGTTTCAGTGTCCTGGAGTCATGTGGTCACCTTTTGCAAACTTCTGACAAGCAAAGTCAATGGGGGAAGCCAGATTTACTTAACAACCATGTTGCTAACTGAACAACTGCAGTGATCACTTAACAAATGTGGCAAGAAGGGTCATAATAAAATGGGGCAAAACTCACTAGCAACCGATCCACTTAGCAACATAAACGTTGGGCTAAGTTGAGGATTACCTGTATTCATACAGAGGAGAAGACAGCAAAAACTTGACATCCTTAAAGAGAGTTGGGTGGAAATCGCAAGATTAAAGTGAATGGGTTTTTTGCCCACAGGTCGCAAGTGATGCGAGTTCCAAATCTCCAAGCAATGGACCTTTCAGGCCTGTTGAAATTGTTGCTTAGGAAGCGAGGAGAAGGAAGGGAATGCCACAGAGAATACAGGATCTCCAATCATGTCTGGCTCTGACTTCATTTCTTCAGTCTACCTGTCATGCACTGGCCACCAACCAATGACAGCTGTGGGAAAGCAACAGTCTATGTTCTAGCATTTAAAAAATATATGTTTTGACATGTTCCAAACTTTAATTTAGCTTCTTCACATTTTAGCTTGAATCATACAGAAAAAGTACTGGTCAAAGGACAGGAAGAAATCACTTTGCCGCCACTCCTTCACCGAAATCTCTCAATTCCCTCAAGATTTTTTTCCCAGATTCAAATGAAATGTCCTGAACTGTGTGGAACATAAGGCCATAAGTGGATAACCTGAGGCTGACAGCTATCCTCCAGCCTCCACAATTGCATGAGAGAGAAAAGGGATTGGTGATTGAAAAGGTACATAAGAGGAATGTTGAGCCTCTGCAAGGGTTAGGCTGTGTATATGATTTTGATTGATTCAACCCCCCCCCCCCCCACTCTCCCCACAAGGGAAGGGCTCGTATAGCCTTCAGTCCTGACCTCTGTGTCTTCACTCTTTTGACAGATATACCTTCCTGACAAATTGTAATTAAAAAGAAAGAAAGAGCAGCCTTTAATCCCCTTGCTGGAAAAAGCTTTGGTCTGAGAGGGAAAGGAAATCACTCAGGCATTAGCTTAGTAACCTTAAATTCTACTTAAATAATATATTTGCTTTCATTTCTTTAGCCTCGCATGCTATAGTCCAGACTGTTTTAGAGACGTGGTGGCTCAGTGGCTAAGATGCTGAGCTTGTCTATCAGAAAGGTCGGCAGTTTGGTGGTTCAAATCTCTAGCGCCATGTAACGGAGTGAGCTCCCGTTATTTGTCCCCAACTTCTGCCAACCTAGCAGTTCGAAAGCACGTAAAAATGCAAGTAGAAAAATAGGGACCACCTTTGATGGGAAGGTAACAGCATTCTGTGCGC
This sequence comes from Natrix helvetica, assembly GCF_964273705.1. Lineage (NCBI taxonomy): Eukaryota > Metazoa > Chordata > Lepidosauria > Squamata > Natricidae > Natrix > Natrix helvetica. The sequence continues at coordinate 219,467,095 of NC_138548.1, read as the reverse complement.
CTTTGGCATTGAGTCATGCCGGCCACATGACCACAGAGACATCTTCGGACAGTGCTGGCTCTTCGGCTTTGAAACGGAGATGAGCACCGCCCCCTAGAGTCGGGAACAACCAGCACATATGTGCGAGGGGAAACTTTACCTTGACCTTGACCTTGGCACTATTTAGGACTACCGGTAGTCCTCGACTTGTGATCAAATTGAGCACAGGCATTTGTGCTAATCAAAATTGGGTTAAGGGTATTATGTACAATTCATAAATTTTAGAATTATCTTTATTTGGTAGAAAAGTGCTGGTTGTAATTTCTAGCTGTCTTCATCATAGTTTAGACTTAGCTGCCAAGATCCTAGTCAGCTAGGCTTTTAGCCAAAGTACCGTTCTCGTTACATTTTCTTCCTTTCATCTGTTCCTACTTTTGCATTTCCTAGTGACTGGCTCAGCATTTTCAGTCCTGCTTGCCACATCAACCAATATTTCCAGGTTCTTATCATGGCTTTGTGAAAACTGAGTGAGAAAAAAAAATACTCAAGGGAAAACCACAATGTTTTGATCTGATGTGTTTAAATTAAAAAAAAATAATAATAATGCAAATAACCGCCTTGCCATAACAAACTGTTGAGTTATCTCAAATATTTGATGTGTTTGCACAACTCTTTCATGAAGCAGAGCTGGGGAAGGAGAGAAAAAAATATCAAGGTAACAATCAGAGCCCTTCCTTTTTTGTTTAATGTGTGTCATATTTTGAGTATTTTTAACTTGCCTTGCAGGTGTCCCGCTTACCAAAATGTAAAGGTTAAGAAGTGAATATTCAACTCCACTTATTTGATGTCAAATTGTTCTGTGAAGCGGGGGAGGGGTGTTTAAAAAGGAAAATATAGCTTCATTGAAAAATGTTACTACCCCCCTGTTCTAAAGGATAGCTCATAATTCAGCCAATATTTATATTGTAACCTAAAACACTTCTCACAAATGATAGTTTCACAACAATTTTCCCCATCCAGTCAACATTCTGAACCCTATGCGTAGGATAGTAGAGAATGAAAACTTGCCTAGAGGTCTGGATAAACATAAATATGTATCTCTATAGCAGAGGTGGGGAACAATGCCCCCTTTATAATCGCGGACTTCAACTTCCAGAATTCCTGAACCAGCATGGCTGGCTCTTGAATTCTGGGATTTGAAGTCCACAAGTCATAAAAGGCCCATTGTTCCCCACCCCTACAGGTATGGGTTTGTGTGCAGACAGGAATATGTTGAGGGGAGAGGGAATAGTCTTGAAGGACAGAGGAAGAGCTGCTCTCAAGATAATGGCCAGATTAAAAGGGACTTGTGTCTATGCCAGGAAAGTAATATGAGTAAATGTCTCAATAAGCCCTTTCCTAGTTCCCACAAAGATAAAGGGGAGAGAGGACAAAGCATCCTCAGACTTGCAAGATTCAATTATTATAGCTTTATTTTAAAAAGGAGCCCTGATCTTGTTGACATTGGTTTCCTAGTCTTGTCTACCATGAAGGGCTGATGCTATGTGTTGCATTGTGTGTGTGAGTATGTGTGTGCGTGTATATAATTCTGGTTTTGCTGATGACCTTGGAGCTGAAAAGGTAATCCAGTCCTATAATTGAAATACTATTGCCTACCTCTAGCATAGAATTTTACAGTCACAAAAATAATTTATTAGATGATTAGGGCCGCTATATTGGAGAGGCTTAAGTCAGCTTGAGGGATGAGAGAGACAGAGAGAGATGAGTAAAGCTTTCAAAGCATAAAAGGAAATGTTTGGCATAAGGGGAGGAGGGTCAATTAATGCACACAGATAGGCACATGTATCGCATGTCTACAATTGTTAAGTGGGCAATTTCCAGGAATTCTTTCAGTAGCCAATTCAGAAATTGGATAGTATAGATTGACAAGGTACAGCATTGCACAATGATTTTTAATCAAGTTTATAAAGCTGTCTGTCTGTCTGAGTCCTTTTGGGAGGTCGCATTCAATTCAGAGTCATGTGTATGGAGATTCTCCTTCATCCAGGTCAAAGGTGCTTTTCCAAAAGGTAACTGGACTTTCTTGGACTTTTCCTTGAAAATGTTTTGCTTCTCATCCAAGAAGCTTCTTCAATTCAGTTCACTTCAGGACTGAAGAAGCATCTTAGATGAGAAGCAAAACATTTTCAAGGGACAAAAAACTAAGAAGGCCCAGTTGCCTTTTTGGAAAAGCCCCTTTGGAATTCAGAGTCATCTTTTTCTTTATGTATTTATTTAGTGATTCATTTTGTTTGCTGCCCTTCTCACTGCACGGTGACTCTTACGTGGAGGACAAAGCATTCCTGAAAAATGTTTCCCTACATTAGTACCGAAGAACGAAAGAATGCCCAGAAGCAATGCCAAATACAGAAAGACTTGAGTTCCACTAGCACATAGAATAAGTCATTAACTTTATCACTGAGGAGACATATTAATAAATAGGTGTCTGCCACAGATAAGTGTTTCTGCTTCATCTTATCTAGCCAGATCCTGGGTTACAAACTCACCATACAGAGAAAAGTTTCTGAAATTTGAATGTCATTCGGAACTGAACACCACCTTCTGTTATAATAACAGTTAGCCAGCTTCAGAAATAATATTTTTAATTATTATTAATGTATTACTCCAGTTATTATTTTGGAACCAATAATATACCAAAAATGAATATGCCCTTAGAGTATGTCTGTCTCCATTGAGAAATCACAATAGATTCTTAACTGTTGTAGGCTTACAGTAGAAAATGATGCTACAGCAAGCTTATGCTTTCAAAAATCAGCCACAAAGCCCTCCACTTCTATCAGAAAATGCAGAACTAAACTGTGTTGTTTCTTTGGGTCACATATGTGTGTGTATGTGGGTAAATGCATAGTTTTTGTCATGTTCATGTAGTATACATTGGAGGTGATTACCCTTTGAGAGCTGTATGCCACAAAATCTCATTTTAATGTATGCTGATTAGTGTACATTTAAAGTGACAGTAAAGTTATTATTCTATCCTATCCTATTCTATCCTATTCCATTCCATTTTATTCTAGAAAGAGAAAGAAATGCATGTGTCACCCAGCACCTAGGTGAAGTCTGCTTCATTAACCTTTCTGCAAGGAAGGGGAAGTGGGTGATGTCATAACATAAAATCTCTCCAAATAATGAGAATTACACACTTGAACCATAAGTAATTTGTGTTATTTTCACAGTGATGTTATGATGCATCATTCTGACATCATCATTAACCTAATTTTTTTCCTTTACGGAAGATAGACGGGTTAGAAGATGTTTGGAATTTCTCATTTTATGAATTGAAGTATATATAAATTAGTCTTTAGTCCTTTTTAGTTTCTCATGCTGATGGCTCCAATTTTCTTTTATAGCTATTATAATTTTTGAGAAGGAACTTTTGATAATCCTGTCTCTCACAGCCAAAACAATAATCATGGCTCATTATGTTATGGAGCTCATTGTTAAGTAAGTCCATTCAACTTTACATTAATAAGTAAATGCTTAAGAAGAAGTCAAGAACCCAAGCTACGTATACTGTATTTTCTTCTAATGTCTTTTTAAAAAAACACACACAACTGATTATCCTAAGCATCATTCATTATAATAGCATAATTGGGAGGGAACAAGAAAATGTCCCAATCTTATGTTATCCCTTCCCCTTAAAATGTGAACTTGCTTCATGCCTTCTAGTGCTCTGGAAGCTGTTAAAGTTAGAATGCTCTACTACTTCCACGTATCCTTTCATTAAACTGTTGGTTCTTGCCATCACTATTTAAATTTCCTTTAACTTTAGTTAACTTTTTTTTGTATCTGCTTTCGTTACTAGTTTGTTTTTCTCTGTTCTTATTTATTTATTTATTTATTTCTTAGCGCTTATAGACCGCCCCCTCTCCCGAAAGGGACCATTATCACAATTGTTTTGCATTTTGGTGTTGGATTCATACTTGTTTATTTTTATTTCTACCCTGTTTCCCTGAAAATAAGACCTCCCCGGATAATAAGCCCAATTGGGCTTTTGAGTGCATGTGCTTAAATAAGCCCTCCCCCAAAAATAAACCCTCCCCGAAAATATTGCAACACAGCAGCAGCCATGAGGTAACTATGCTCACCGCCTCCTGCACCTCAAAAATAATAAAACCTCCCCCAAAATAAGGCCAAGTGCTTATTGTTGGGATCAAAATAAAATAAGACCCTGTCTTATTTTCGGGGGGGAAATGGTATTAGAAACAGAAACACAAAATATAGAATATTCTTCAATGACATGTGATAGGATAGAATTATTCTATGATATCTTAACTGCTTATGGATGTTTGCTTATGAGCTTTGTTATAAATTGCCATGAGTCTCAGCAGGAAAAATAATCAATCAATCAATCAATCACAGGTAAAAGTAACTGGAAAGAGTTTTAATTCTTTATTCATTGGCTGGAGAGAATAACACAAACTTTTTGACAACATGCAGTCCCTAACGCAATACTATCAAAAGATTATGCATCATGGCAAGATGGCCAACATCCCCAATCACTTAAATTGTAGAAAGCAGAATATTTGAGAATCCAACTCCATGAAAAAGAACTTCTACAATCTAATGAATTCTAAACAGTGATTAAAAAAAATTGGATGGATTTTTGTTCTTTCGAAGTAGCTGTACTCATTAGACTTTATCCACCTGGATCAGATTTCTGAGACAAAAATTACCATTTGTATGGAATGCTAGGGAACTATGGAGTTGTTATTCTGCCCAAAAAGATAGGATGTACTTAGGAAAATCACTAGTTATGATTTTCAAATATTTTTAAAGAATATCCATGAAGGTGACAAGGAGTAACATTCTCTTTATGGTCAGATGAAGGCGACGGACGTTGGTCCGCTGTTCGCTTCTCCGGTGGGCTCCTTTTAGGAGCACAGACGGTCTTGGACGGACCACCTGCCGTAGGGCGGCTTGCTGGAACCCCCCGGATAGGCGGCAGCCATGGGGGGGGGTGTCTCCAGTTTCGCCTTATGAGCCAGGGAGCATAGGGGGTGCATAACAGCACCTTCGCTGAATGGATTCCGGAAGGAAAGAGTTAACTACATGAAGCAGCTGAAGTGCTAGAGGTGAGAAATTTGCTTCAATCTCCTTAATTGCTTTTAACTGACGAGTAACGGCTTTTTTTACAAGTTGTGGATTCAATCTGTTTGAAGTAGGAAGCTTGGAAGGGGGTTGTTTTTCTTCTTCTACCCCTCTCAGGCAAAGCGGCATTTGGACTGTCTCTCAATCTCGGAATGGGGATAGAGAGCAAAAATTGAATTAGCCACTTGAACTAACTATGTGAAAAGATTTATATCATAACTGCAAGAGCTGATTGCTGAGTTGTTTTGAAAGCTTTATGGGAGTTTTTAATGTTCTTCTCCTGACCCCGAGGAGGAGCCAAGTTGGCCTGCTTCCTTCTTCTTGTTTGCACTTATAAATGAAGTCTGTCTTTTGAAACTACCTTTGAAGAAAGTCTGGCTTTATATTATCCCCACTGAAGGACTCTTGGAGCCTCTCCTATTACGTGGTCTTTCTGGATTTGGACTATTTGATTTCCTTTTTTTTCTGAGTGACTTCTTGGCTTGGAACTGTGACAGAGAGTTAATTTTCACTTTTGGATTTGCCTGTCTTCTTGGACTCATTCGGCTGCGCGCTTCACAGACGCCATTTCTTTTGCAAAAGATCTTTACTGTTTCTGAACTTAGACAATGGGGCCCAGAAAACCACCTACAGGCAAAGCAGCCTCGGCACCAACTTCTACTGTATCCAGTCCAATGATTCAACAGACAAAAATGTCATCATTTTTACAAGAAAAGACTGGAGAAAGTTCAAAGGATTTATCTGTTACTCAAATGTTTCAAGCTATTATGCAGGGTCAAAATGAGTTGAAAAAGGAGGTAGCAGATTTTAGAGATGAGCTTAAAAATGTGCAGCAACAAATAACAGAAAATAAACAGAGAATTGCGGTGCTAGAGGAGGGCATGGCTGGGCTGGGGGAGGAAGTTAAGGCAGTCCAGAAGGGGAATATAGAATTGGAAAATTTTATGGCAAAGATAGAACTTGAAAGAATGTCCTTCTTTCTCAGATTCCAGAACCTACTGGAGACAGAAGATGAAGATCTTAAGGATATTATGAGTACAATTTTAGCAGAATATATTAAAAGAGATAAAGAATAGTTGTTGTGGTGGGATATGGATCTGGTTTACTTTACTTTACTTTACCTTATTTAGGATTTATAGACCGCCCCCTCTCCCCAAGGGGACTCGGGGCGGTGTACAGACAAAAGCTAAAAACCGTATATACAATAACAGTATTAAATACCCCTTTTTAAAAACAAATTAAATATGGAGTCTGTACAATGGTAATAAAAATTAAAACAGATTAAAAGGACAACCCCTTAAAATTTAAAATGTCGGCCAGGAGGATTAAAAATTAAAACTACGATTGGGCCAGGCCAGCTGATTGGAACAGGTGGGTCTTGAGTTTCTTGCGGAAGGAGCGGAGATCGGTAGTAGTTCTGATGTCGGGGGGGGAGGTCATTCCAAAGGGTCGGCCCCATCACAGAGAAGGCCCTACTCCTGGGCATCGCCCGCTGGCATTGCCTAGTGGACGGTACCTGGAGGAGTCCCTCTCTGTGAGAGCGAATTGGTCACAGGGATGTATGGGGTAGGATGCGATCCCGCAGATAGCTAGGTCCTGTGCCATGGAGCGCTTTAAAGGTGATAATAAACACCTTGAAACGCACCCGAAAAGCCACAGGTAGCCAGTGCAGCTCGCGCAGGAGAGGTGTTATATGGGAGTACCTGGTACATCCCATGATTACCCGCGCGACCGCATTCTGGACCAGATGCAGCCTTCGGGTGCATCTCAAGGGGAGCCCCATGTAGAGAGCATTGCAATAGTCCAGGCGCGACGTCACAAGCGCATGGGTGACTGTGTGAAGGGCGTCCCGGTCCAATAGGGGGCGCAATTGGCACACCAGGCGAACCTGGTGGAACGCCCCCCCTTGCCACGGCTGTCACATGGTCATCCATTGACAGCTGGGCATCCAGGAGGATGCCCAAATTGCGCGCCCGTTCCACGGGGGCCAGTTGTTCGCCCACGATGGCCAGTGATGGAACCCACTGGTTGAACTGGGGCGCCGGTATCCACAGCCACTCCGTCTTGGAGGGGTTGAGTTTGAGTCTGTTGCTTCCCATCCAGACCCGTACGGCCACCAGGCACCGGGACATCACTTCGACGGCCTCGTTGGGGTGGTTCGGGGTGGAGATGTACAGCTGAGTATATCAGCGTACAGATGGTACTCAACCCCAAAACCGTGAATGATCTCACCCAGTGGCTTCATATACGTGTTGAACAGGAGAGGCGAGAGGACCGACCCCTGTGGCACCCCACAAGTGAGTGGCCTCAGGGTCGACCTCTGCTCCCCTACCAGCACGCGTTGCGTCCGGCCAGAGAGGTAGGAGGAGAACCACCGCAAGACGGTGCCCCTCACCCCCAGCCCCTCCAGACGACGCAATAGGATACCATGGTCGATGGTATCAAAAGCCGCCGAGAGATCTAATAGGACCAGGATGGAGGAGCAACCCCCATCCTTGGCCCTCCAGAGATCATCCACCAACGCGACCAAGGTTGTCTCCGTGCTGTGACCGGTCCGGAAACTGGACTGGCGCGGGTCTAGATAATCAATTTCCTCCAAGTGGCGTGGGAACTGTTGCGCCACCACACTCTCTACAACCTTTGCCAAAAAGCAAAGGTTGGAGACAGGACAATAGTTGGTTAACATAGCTGGATCCAGGGAAGGCTTCTTGAGTAGGGGCCTCACCACCGCCTCTTTCAAGGCGGCCGGCAAGGACCCCTCTCTCAAAGAAGCGTTGACTAACTCCTGGAGCCAGCCTCGTGTAACCTCCCAGGATGCCAGTATAAGCCGGGAGGGACACGGGTCCAGTAAACATGTAGTGGCTCGCAGTCGCCCACGCAACCTGTCCATATCATCGGCAGCAACAGAGTCAAACTCCTCCCAGAATGGTCCCTCAAGACTCACCTCCGACGTCCCCCCTGGACTACTGGGGGGGACCCACTCGCTACGGATTTGAGCGATTTTGTCCTGCAGATATTCCCCAAATTCCTCTGCTCTACCCTGCAAGGGGGCTTCCCACGGCCTCTGCGAAAGGAGGGAGCGGGTCACCCGAAACAGGGCGGCAGGGCGGTTATCTGCGGACGCAATAAGAGTGGCGCAATATTGATGCTTGGCCACTCTTAATGCCACAAGGTAGGTCCGTAAATAGGCTCTTACCTGTGTTCGGTCAGATTCGGAGCGTGAAGATCTCCATTTGCTCTCTAGGCGTCTCTTATGGCTTTATAGGATTAATTCAGCATATGCCAGAACACATAATGTTCCAAGGGAAGAACATGTTAAATTTCTTAGGAAGACCACAAGGGATGAGATTCTAGGGGCTCAGAGGGAGGGGGGACCACTAAAATATAAAGATAAAGAAATTGCCATTCTTAAGCAAATTCCGAAAAAAATAAGAGATAAGAGGAGGAAGTATTCCTCCTTATCAAAGAAATTATATAATAAGAGAATTTGGTTTAGATGGTTATTGCCAAAAGGGATGCTGATCTTCTGGGAGGGAAACAGAATTAGAATTGACACAGTCGTGGAGGCAGAGGCCTTCATTAAAAAACATAGTGCCCTCCTAGAGGACGGAAATATAAGAAGTAGTCCCTCCTGGGGACAAGGGGAAGGGAACAATAACGGAAAGACTCAGGTCACAAAAATAAATATATCTGGAATATCATTTTAATTGTTGATATATTAGAAAGTGGCAAAAGAGATGATTGAACACATGGTTGATACAATGTATAATAAGATGCTGTTTCTGCTTATCTTTTATCTTTTGGGTTTTTTTCTGTAAAAAGTTGTGAGAATTGGAGAGATTCCTACCTCTAGCACGATGGAGCTGCCAAAATTTTTTTTTTGTATATCCACCTACCCTTTTCCCCAAAAAACTTTAAAAACCAATAAAATTCTTTCAGAAAAAAAAGACATGTAGAAGGCTTTATTCTACATGACCAGGCATGTATAAGTCTTTAAGAAAGAAGAATATTAGTATAGTATCTTTGAATGTCATAACAGTGAAATTTTCTTCTCAGTTTTAGTACTTTTCGTTCTGTCCTTCACCATTATATCTACTGATCTCTAACATATCTGTTTCTGTTTTTCACCTTGGCGGTGCTTCTTTGACAATAATTATGTAGTATGCACATTGCACTATTTTGTAATAGGAATCTGTCAGAAGTATGGTTAATCCTGATTTCTGGAATTAAGTTCTCCTTGTAGCATTTTGCTTTCTACTTATGCTAGCACACTCCACTTATTAAACGGACTCACACAATCACTACAAGAAGTCCAAGAGGGAAAGCATGTAATCTAAGCATCAGAAGGGAATTAATACTTTGGAATGTCAAATGTATGCTTGCATTAACTATAGCAATAACTATAAAATAAATTTTGGGTGAAAAGTCAATTAGCTTAAAGAGCTGTTTTTAAAAATAGTGCCGTCCCTCTCCTAAAATAATGCATTTGTTTTCCACTTAATACAAATTTGTGAATAAAACATTAGTATAAAATGTTAGTAAGAGTATGTTTAAGAAAAAAGCCAGTGTCAAAAATACATGGAAAAATGGTTGACTTGATCGAATCAAAGTATATGATTCTGGGGCAAATACCTTGCTTAAAGTAATAGTACCAAAGTACCAAAATACAAATACAGAATGGATAACTAGTCATGGACATTGTTCCAAAGGGTTTAGGAGAAGTTTTTCTGAATTTCTATTGTGCTGTCAAGGTCTATGACCAACTTTATAGTAGCTTGATTACTGAATGTTAAAAATAAGACTGTCCCAATCTCCTTAAAAAAGTCTTACAGCTGTAGGGTAGCACAGTCCTCCAGAACTTCCCACTGGCCCAGCATAGCGCACCCCTCCAGATGTTCCTGCTGGTCCTGCATAACACACCCCTGCAGATGTTCCTGCTGGTGCTGCATAACACACCCCTGCAGATGTTCCTGCTGGTCCTGCATAACACACCCCTGCAGGAGTTGCTAGTGATCCAGAGTAACACACACCACTTGCTGGCCCTACTCCTACAGAGGCTCGGTTCCCTTCAGCTGCACCCCCCATTGGCATTCCTGCCCTAGAGCACCACCTTGCATCCCCAAATGGAGCAATCCCTGAGGATTCATAACCTTCGTGGGGGTAGTTTCCATCTGGGCAATTCCCTGCCACCCTCGTAGACCCATATCCCCTCCCTCCACCGCTGACTGATCCATAGGCAGTCCGTGTGCTGAATCCTGCATCTGGGCCATAGCCAGCACCTCTGCCAGCCTCTTCTGTTGAGGCTCGGCGCATGCCTGCAGAGGGATTACCAGAGCAGGACTCATTCCTATAGCTACGCCCTCTTCCTTGGTAGAACTCTGCATCTGCTGACACATTCCCTGTAGCTGTATTACTCCTTCCAGTATGATCAAATCCAGTACTTCTGGAGCTGTAGTTCCTATTGCTTCTCCCCTGATTTCCCATTCCATACCCTTTACCAAATCCCATATCATATCCTCCACCCAGAGAACCATATCCACTTGGAAATGGGTATCCAGCTGCATTCTCTGTTCCAGGTTTGATCACATCTGCAAGAAAAAGTAGAGAAGTCAGCTTGTGTGATCCGGAGGACAAATCCAGAGACCTATGGAAACCTATTTCCCACTTTATCTTTGCAATGCCATTGCTTTAATACTTTCAAGAACGTGTAATGAAAGTGATAAATGAATCCCTTCTAACTCTTCTTCTGAAGTAACCTAAAAAAAAACAGCTTTGCTGTAGAAAACGTTCACCTACTCAAGAAAATCCTCACAAAAATGGGAGTAAGCTGATTATAAGAAATAAGAAAACTATAAGAAATAAGAAGACAACCATTTTGGTCATATTAGCTAGAAAACCAATGCAGCTCTCTTGGTAGGTCTTTAACTGTTGAGTTTAACTTAAAAAACAAAACAAAACAGGATTGCTATTGTGCAAAGGTTATTTGGACTTAACCTTTCTATTTTTACTGTTGTGAGCCACCTTAACTGATAGCTGGATAGGAAAGTAATAATAAATAACTAAAAAGATGCACAGAAGATGGAAGATTTAGATAATAACTTGCAAATAATAATTGCAGCCTGGAGGAAAATTGTACACATATCAACTGATGAACATGGACTAGTTCAGACCCTAATTGTGATTTTCCCAACATAAGTGTTGTTGTTTTGTACTTTTGAGTCAGTTTTTAACTCATGGCAGATGCCTGGACAGGTTCTTGGAGTTTTCTTGGCAAGATTTCAGAAGTGTGTTGCCATTGTCCCCTTCCTAGGGCAGACATAGACGGGGGAATCCTAAAGTCTCCCTGCTGGCTTTATACATAAGTTAGTACTAGAACTCATGCCCTCCTGATTTCTAGTCTGGTGCCTTAACACCAGCTGGCTCAAACTGGCACTACAGCATACATGCAGTCCTTAAAAACAAGACCAAACATATAACTGATGACATAACCCACCATATTTTCATGCTTTTTACTTACCTATACAGACAGGATTTCCTAAGTGTATCCTATGAGGAGAAAAAGAAGATTCTATTGCAACCAGATAGCCTTATGACCTATTTCACACAGACAACTCAGATCCTTGTCCTGCCCATGGCCTTTTGTAATTGTAATTTTGTAATTGTAATTAATAGGCAGTTGGCTAATTTTTCTTCATTTTATTTGAGGTGGGTTTGGCTTATAATTGGAATACACTTATGCTGGAAATCATAAATACAGATAGTCCTTAACTTACAACCATTTGTTTAGTGACTATTTGAAGTTACAATAGCACTGAGAAAGGTGACAGGTTTTTCACGCTTACGGCCATTGCAACATCCCCAAGGTTATGTGATCAAAATGTGGATGCTTGGCAACTGGTTCATATTTATGACGTTTGCAGTGTCCCAGAGTATGTGACTTTCTTTGCGACCTCCTGACAAGCAAAATCAATGGGGAAGCGAGGTTAACTTGACAACTCTGCTAGTAGTTTAACAGAGTGATTCACTTAACAACTGTGGCAAGAAAGGTCATACCATGGGACAAAATTTGCTTAACAACTGTCTCACTTAGCAGCAGGAATTTTGGGCTCAGTTGCGGCCATATGTTGAGGATTAGCTGCATACATTATTAAATCCTGACACATCCACCTATTGGTTTATGTCCACCAAAGACAGAGGAAGGAAAACCATCTTAAACCACAGTTTTTTTTCTGGCAGTAGGAAGAACAAATACAAAGGTATTTTCATGCCTAATTATAGACATGCCGAAAATCTGATCTGAAAACCAAATCTAACTTAAAGATTTCCACCTCGGAAAAGCTAGAGACCATGAAAAAAATCTTGGGAATACTACCCTAAGAAAAATATCTTAGAAACACTTCCAGAAAGATTTTGCCCTGTGGCTAAGGTTTATTTAAGAAACAAATTTCTGCCTCAGTGAAATAGCAGTAGCACTTAGACTTATATATCACTTCATAGTGCTTTTACAGCCTTCTCTAAGCAGTTTACAGAGCCAGCCTATTGACCCCAACAATCTGGGTCCTCATTTTACCCACCTTGGAGGCAGTGGTGGGTTCCAGATCCCGTCGCAACCGGTATGCTGCGATGGGGCCGGCCGCGCATGCACACCCACCACCCGCGATGCTCCAGCTGCTTGGCAGAGCATTGCACAGGCCCCATATGCTCCATGCATGTGTGCAAATGTCCCAGTTGGGTCAAATACAGGTAAGGAGGGCAAACGTGTGGGTAGGCCCTCCGAAGCACCATACTGGAATGGTATCTGTGCTCCCAGTAGGCACCAGTACGCCCGTACCAGGGTGTTTCGGCCGTAACCCACCACTGCTTGGAAGGATGGGAGGCTGAGTCCATCTTGAGATGGTGAAATTTGAACTGCTGAACTGCAATTAGCAGTCAGCTGAAGGAGCCTGCAGTACTGACCTCTAACCACTGCGCCACCTTGGCTCTATAGCCAAGAAAAGACTAGGTTCCTTCTCAGCTGACAAAGTCACATGAGTGAAAAGGAAGAGAAAAGAATCCAAAGGAGTTTCATATTCTATTTGGGATATATTGAATGTCATTCATAGTCACCTGGTCTCCTCTCCCTCCAGCAATGTCTTATAGGTAGCAATTTCAATGTCAAGAGCGAGCTTGGTGTTCAGAAGCTCTTGGTAATCTCTTAGCAGCCTCGCTAAGTCATCCTTGGCCTTCTGTACAGCAGTTTGCAGATCGATGTGCTTGTCCCGGGCATCTTTCAGGGTACAGTCTCCATGCTGCTCAACCTCACAAATGGACGTTTGGAAAGCATTAACCTATTCAGAAGAGACAAGCAAAGTCCATACTGAATCAACAAATGGGGAAAATGGCACTGGGGTGCATGCCAATTTGTAATAATGCAAATAAGGAAAAAGAAATGCATTTTTAACATGTCAGATTGTGGACTTGAAGGGAAAGCCAATATCCCCCCCCCCCCAAAAAAAAAGTCAAGAACTGAGAAGCATTTTGAGTTTTCCGTGTTTTTAATTTAGAATTGAGAGAAGGCATCCAATCAAAATGAAACAATAGTTGAGCTAAGCAGAAATTAGCAGAAAATGTCTCAAGGGGGAAATGAAAGCAACATCAATGTTAAAAAAAAATGCAAATCACCATAATTGCAACGAGAGAGAAAAGAAAGAGAAGAAGGAAAAATACTGTCCAGGAGGACCTGATAGGAAGGGAGAGAAAATGAAGCGACTAATAAAGACAGAAAAGTTGGAATAGGATGTAAAAAATGAAAAACACAAAGAACTTGGCCACAAAATCCAAATCATTCAAAAAGCAAGAGGAATTTAGTATCCTACAGAATGGACAGAGTAAATATTAAAAATATGGAAACTCAGCTGAAGCTAGAGCCATACAAAAGTCAGTGCTTTCTTTCATTTCTGTGTGTGTTCATTTTCAGCTCTGTTTCTTGACTTCCAATTTCTTGGCTCACAAGTTTGGATCAAGGGAATAGACGGGCAAATCATCCATTGCCAAGAAAATGAGAAACGAATCCCAAATAAAGTAAACAAAAAATAACATAGATTTGCCTTAAAGACGTACTTGCGTGTAATAGCTTCCCTGTCAATAAAAATAGATCACCACTCAATTTGGAAAAGAAAGCTAACTAGGCAACCTCCATGCCTGCTAAGGCTGTTGCTCAGGTATTGACCATTGATGGACAACTTCAAGACCCCTGTCTTGCCATCTTCTGGCTCCTTATCTTTAAATTTGACCTTGGTTGAAGATTCCTCAAATAGAAGGGGCAGTAAATTACCAATTCAAATACAGGAGGATTATGGTCTCATAATGGAACCAATCAAGAACAACTGCAGAAAAGAGAATCTGTTAAAATTACCACTACTTTTACATCTTGAGGGGGGGGGGGGAAGGAATTTTATATTTTTAGGATTTCAATGGAGACCATGATGATACCACACGTCACAATGCCATCACACACAAACGATGTAAATTACATAATTCAGGTCAGTCTGTGATATTATGGTGCAAATGTATGGGTGATATCACTCATCTTCCCATAGATGCCCAAGCTTGCTTTTATCCTTGTTTCAACTATTTTACTCAAAGTAGGCCTGTTTTCTGACATAGAAGATATAAATATTCCTGTCATGTGTGAAGCCATAGGGTCAGTACGCAAACCAGCAGATGTGATAAACCACCAGATGTGATAATGATATTATTGAAGGCAGTTGAGATTTAAAAAGGGGGCGTGCATAAGCGCACCAGCGTGCTTACCGTCCCTGTCCTACTGTCTCCATATTTGTACCCATTTACTGTGTTCATATTTTTGTTTAAGCTTATACCTGTTATCTTTTACATGTTTGACAAACTAAATAAAATGAAATAAAATTTCCACAAATTGCCAATGTTTTCCTAAGTGCTGAACATAAACAACATATTTGAGCCTGGTGGAAGTGTTCACAAAAAGTATCGACAAGTTTGGACTCCATAATGAGGTTTCCAGAAATGACTTCAATAGGTATATTGAAACAAACAGATGTGGAATAACACACCAGGGTTGCCCCTACCTGTTTTTTAATAATATCATGTTCAGACTGCAATTTATGAACCAGACGAGTCAGATCTGCAATCTCTTGCTGGTTGATCTTCAGAGTTTGAGAATATTTGCCTCTTTGTTGCTGAAGCTCCTGGAACTGATATCCAAGACAATAATTTTTAAAAACCAAACATGTTAATAATATTGCCACCACATGGAATTTGCCATTTACATCTCCATAAATACCTATTGGATTGTGAGGACAAAGCCATAATAAGCAAACATTCTCAGTGGTGGTTCTAGGCAATCCCAATTTCAGCCTGTTTTGACCTAAGGGACATGCTAAAGAGAACAGGGTCAAGAGAAAATTTAGGTGGACAAAAGTGGTGGGACAGAGAAAAAGGAGCATGCATTAATATTTCATGAATTAAGTATTGCTCCTCTGGAACATGCCAAGATGTTTTGGAGAGCGACAGGGAAAATATGTGAAAAAAGGCATGAATTCCATAAGACCCATATAGTTTTCCAAACAGATGCCCATGGCCCCATAACTTACTCGGTTTTCATAAAAAGCATTAACTTCTTCTTTGCTCCCATGGGCAACATTTTGATACCATGCTTCCACGTTTTTGATGATGCAGTCAATGTCCAAGTCTCGGCTGTTGTCCATTTGCAAGAGGATGTTGGTGTCATGAACATTGTTACTGAGCTGTGCTAATTCCTGCAAAATCATAGAAAATCTGTGGCTCTCACACCTCTAGGGTTACATTAACATAAAAGCAAACCATGACATATGACTTGACTGCAACAGGTGCTTCCTCAAAGCTACTATTTTAAATGAAATACGTGAAAGTATCCTGTTTGCTGATTTAGCGAAGCATATTCTTCACCTTTTAATAAGAACGTTACAACTACAACTGATTATTTACCTGATGAAACCTCCGCTGCTCTATATACTACATGTGTTCCTCCTGTCTTTTAAAATCCTTCCCACTGGGCTTGTACTAGGCCAGATTAAGACCAACTGATGCCCTAAGCAGTGCCCAATGATGGTGCCCCGTGGCCTTTCCATCGCTTTACTGTCAAAGCATTAAAAGAGTTGTGGTGGCAGACTGGTTAGAATGCAGCATTGCACTCCTAACTCAGCCCACAGTCAGGAGTTCGATCCTGACCAGCTCAAAGTTGACAGCTTTCTATCCTTCCAAGCTTGGTTAAATGAGGACCCAGATTGTTGGGGGCAATATGTTGACATTTGTAAATGACTCAGAGAGGGCTTTAAAGCATTGTGAAGTGGTATATAAAATGCTATTGCTATTAAGTCTCAAAAAGCACTGAAGGTGAAATAAGAAAATAATATTCTTTCATGCTCAAGTTGAACCTCACAACTATATTAAAAATATACCTTGTTGATTTTTTATTTTTAAAAATATTTTAACCCAAAATAGCAACAATTTATCATATAAACAAATTACTTAGTTATGACTAGGGCAATAGAAAAAATGCAGATTTTCAACACTTTTACTGTATGTTTTAATAACATTGTTAAAAGGAAAATACTAGATATGGGAAAAATCTATGTTGTGTCTCTCTTCCCTTGGCGGCCAAAGCACATTATTGTTTTACTTAATAGTAAAAAGGTTGGCTTGCATCTTGGAGTGACAATTTTGTGTTAGCCTGGTGACTATTTCGTCTTCCCATATTGCTCAGGGCTAGGGTTGCTTTGAGGCATGATGGAAATGAAAATGGTGGCTACCATTGTATCCAGAAAAAATTAAGAATACTGAGAGAGACATTTGCTCCTATAGAAGCTGACTGTTTGAGGGAAGTATATTCTAAGATACTTCAATTCAACTCCAGGAGCATTGATTGATTGCTCTCATAGGAAAACTAATTTATTTATCTAATTTCTATAGCTAAGTGATTCTGGATGGCTTACAAATCTAAAACAATTAAGAACATTGAAAAGACACTAAAAGCAAGGAAAACATCCACAAAATAAATACTGTATTTTTCAAAGTATAAGAAGCACCCCTCCAAAAAAAGAGGCTTATACGCCAAATGTAGCTTTTTCAAAGCTTTTTTTCAACCCTAATGAGGCATTAACGAGTGAAGCCATCTCCCATGCTTCGCCTGCTTTTCTCATTGCTGCTCCCTCCAACAGTGCTTTAGAAGCTGTTTTTTTATCCCCAACCAAGGGATAAAAAGTGTGTGTGTGCCAGTGGTGAGTTGTCAATTTTTTCACTACTGGTTCAGGTGTGCTCCCACACTCGCAACACTTCTGCACATGCGCAGAAGTGTCCAGGCAGGTGGGTGGAGCCTCCTGCCACCGCTACTACCTGTTTGGCCGAACAGGGAGCAACCCACCACAGGTGTGTGCACTCAAAACCAGCAAACCTATGTGCTGAAACCAACCAGACTAAGGACGTTAGCTAGACGAATGCATGGTAGGCAGAATTTCCCCCCCTATTTTCCTCTCCAAAATCTAAAGTGCGTCTTATACTCCAGTGCAGCTTATACTCTGAAAAATATGGTAAGTATAAACTGTGGCCATGATGATTAATCAGCTAATAGTAAACCCAAGTAACGGGGGCCTTCACAAATTGTTTTGACAGAATTAGAGCTGCTTCTAAGAGATTTCATTTTCCCTTTCTTTGGATCTTGCCATTTTCTGTGCATTGTTGGGCATTGCTTTTTAAAGAATACTAGAAGCCTAGATAGAACATGAAACAAATGCCCATGAATCTAATTTTCACCCAGCTGTTTTTCTTTAGAAAATTACAGAACACCATAAGAAGGAATCCCGTCCTTCCTGGTCTTTGTGTGGCTGGTGGCATAGGAAATCCCAATTAGCAAGAAAGCTTGTTTGGACTGGAATACATGTTCATATTCTTTCCCCTTGTGAGTCAATTCTATCTAAAATAATTCCAGGGTTGTTCTTACCTCTGCGTAGATACCACTGCGAAATTCCAATTCTCCGCTGAGCAAATGTACTTTCCCCTCCAGTTCTGACTTGCTCAGAGCAATGGAGTCTACCTCCTGAAGATGATAGAACAGTTAATTAAACTTTTTTTTTTCAATTTGGAATTATTGCCTATGTCCAGGCAGCCCTATCATTAGGCAGAGCAGGATGATAGATCCTTGGGGTGTAAGGAGAAAAGTAGAGCCTGACACATCCACTTAAGGATGCAGCTGCATATCCCAAAGGATCTAACCTGTCTTGCCTTAACTGAATGCCCTCAATTCACGATGCTGGAGAGGCTGCTGACTCAAGAGTAAAAGGTAAACCAGTTTTAAAGCTGGTGAATTCTTGGATTGCTCAAAATAGAGCAAAAATTATGAAAATAGGCAAAAAGGAAATCTGATGAAATAGAAAAGGAAAGTAAGACAAATATTCCACACTACCTTCCCCTTTCAAGGATGGCACACAATTGGGGGGGATGAGCCGTGGTGGCACAGTGGTTAGAGTACAGTACTGCAGGCTACTTCTGCTAACTGCCGGCTGCCTGTAATTTGGCAGTTCAAATCTGACCAGGCTCAAGTTTGACTCAGCCTTCCATCCTTCCAAGGTGGATAAAATGAGGACCCAGATTGTTTGGGGCTATAGGCTGACTTTGTAAACTGCTTAGAGAGGGCTGTAAAAGCACTGTGAAGCAGTATATAAGTCTGTGCTATTGCTATTTTTTTGGACTGGCAACTGTGTCCAGGAAGACCTTTGTAGTTTTATCTGGTGTGCAAGTATATCATAGGTAAAATGGCACCCTGAGAATCAGTCATTGGGGAATATGGCAAGTGATCTCTTACAGCAATAGAGAATGGGTATGGTCCCTGGGAAGGAAGGAAGGAAGGAAGGAAGGAAGGAAGGAAGGAAGGAAGGAAGGAAGGAAGGAAGGAAGGAAGGCCTTCTTTTGCAGTTTAAGGCACTAATCCACAAATTTTACCTTCTTGAGCAGCACAAATTCGTTTTCTGCTTCTGTGCGTCTTTTGAATTCCTGTTCGTATCTGTGGAAACACGGAATAAGAGCTGTGTACCATTCGAAGCATGACTCTCTGAGAGTCAAAGACTACCTTTCCCATAAAATGATATAAAGTAAATTGTTTAGGCTATTTACATATTTTGAATGCCCTTGCCCATTCATTTTCTTGCCCATTAATTATCATTTTCTTTTTTATGTAATGATTGAAGCCCATGAGATATATATTATATAATGTTAATAACATAGGCATATGCTATACTTAATATAGAGCCAGTTTAAGCCAGTGGTTAAGGTATCTTAAGTCTAAAAACCAGGAGACAATGAGTTCACAGCACCTTAGGCATGAAAGTTGGTTGGGTGACTTTAAGCCAGTCAGTTTCTCTCAAACATATCTACCTCACAGGATTGTGGTTGTAGGGAAAATAGGAGGGAGTAGTAGTATTAGATATGTTTACCATCTTGAATTATTTATAGAAATAATGATGGCAGGTCAGGTTATAAATTTTAAAGAGATTGTTACTATATTACTTTTGTAAAAGAATCCAAAATATTTTATTCCATCTAATGAAACATTGCTCACTAGCCAGTTAATGTATCCCTCCTTGAGGTTATTTGATTGGCTTCCATGTTTCAATTTTTTTTACAGATTGTCGAGAGATATGAACAAAATATTTAATACTTAAGTGCCATTAGGCATTCTTTACCAGAAAGAGCATCAATTATTTATTTATCTAATAAACACTGTTCAGGGCAGTTTTCTTTGTACTGTAATACAATTGGAAGGAACTGTTTAAACTGCTTAAAAGCATGTTTAAAAGTTCTTACAATCAAACAATACGGAAGTATTGCAGACGATGAGACTTGAGAACTGAGTACTAGGGAAAACATAATTTTAAGCTTATTTGGAATTTTAAAGATTTTTATGAATTCATTATAGGACATTACCTCCTGTAAATTATATTGCATTAATCCCACCTTGCTTTAACTCTCTTTTTAAGATTTCCAGTTCAGAAGAAAAGTAAGCAAAAGTTGAAATAAACCTTATTTCAATTTGCATAGCTGGTCTCCTCTTTTTAATTGAGACAATTGCTACCTGCTTCAAAAGTATTGAATAAAATGAGCTATCTAATACCATGTTAGTGCCAACGGGGACCCCAGCTGAGAACAATAAAGAATCTGAGACTGTGAGTATATCTCCCCCTCCCCTATTTTCCTTCTCTTCCTCCTCCTCCTGATCACCCTCACATTACTTGCACTTGAAGTCCTCCACCAGCTGGTCAATGGCAGCATTTTCATTTCTTAGATGCTCTTGGGTATTCAATACACACTCCAGTTGCTTTCTCATGTTGCTGATGAAGTTGTTGTAACACGGTTCAAGGCTTTTCTTGGCTGGAATGACTTGTTCTTGCAAAAGGTTCCATTTGGTCTCAAGGACTTTGTTCTGTAGCTCTAGATTTCGGACCTATTTCATAAACCAGAATCCAACAATATCATAAATTAGATAACAATTCAAGACTTAACTTTATTTCTGAAATGAAATTTACTCTGATCTGCTTTCATTCTATATAAATTTCATTAAAATTAAATATGGTTAATTATGGATATGGTTCCTCTTTAATCATGTGCTTATTAATTTCTTACTTCTATTATAGTACACATTGCAATTTCTTAACCTCTAGAGATCTCTGGGACCAGAGTCAAATCTTCTGAAGTTCTGGAGCTTCGGGATATGCACTTCCAAGACAAACAATGAGGCATATTGGGTATCTGCAGAGAAGGAAAGGGGGACCCAAATACACATGTGGTCAATATCACCATCACATACTGTGATTCCAAAAAGATTTTGGACTACAAAGACATAATGGTTGCATCTGAATGACCTAATCATCACTCATGCACCATCAGTTTGGCATTGCAGTGGTTTGCTTGGTTGTTGCTGGAATCCTTTTCTTTTTGAGTAAACTGAGTTACAAACTTTATTAGTATTGAATTGTATAGTCCAATGATATTTTAAGTCGCATGAACATTTACACAAAATACATATTAAGCACAAATAACAATGCACATTATAAACATATTTTTGCTAGCAAAGTAAATAACATATGCTCCAGAAAACCTGAGTCTCTGCATCTGCCTATAAAATGTTTAACAAAGGTTTGTAGATAAGTCAAAATCGCTGTTGTTTCTCATTATTGAAATTTTCCATGTTGATTTTCCCAAGCATGTTTTCAGGAGCCACTTTGTACTAATTGGTTGGAAACACTATAGATGATAGATAGATAGATAGATAGATAGATAGATAGATAGATAGATAGATAGATAGATAGATAGATAGAGTTTATATTGCATTTTAATTCCTGTTAACTTCCCAGAGCTGAACTGCTGAGATGGGCATTTGTAGAAATAGATATAAATAAAATATAAATAAATATTAACAATTGGAATACATATCTCATGGTTCGTAGCAAGTATGCTGGGCTGAGGGCTAAAATTCAACTCATCTGGCATACATCATACTAGGCAAGAGTATATTGTGTAGTATTACAAAATATAATAATCCAAAGCATGTTAAAAGAGCACATATTCTGCATTCTTGATTTGCTTTTCCAGTCAACCGCTGTGCAGGACACTGAAACTAATTTCATTTGTAAACTATGAATCCTTTCCAAAAGGGACGTCCTTTCAGTGCACTCATCTCGGAAAGTAAATTAAAATTCCAAGTAGAAAAATAAAGAATACAGAGCTAAATGAAAAGTCTAAAGGGTCAGATGAAAATAGCGATGGCTGAGAAAGTAGCCATCTCATTTCCTCTAGTTTGGCAACCTAAATGGAATTCTTTGCTACACAAGTAGAAATATAATTCAAGAGTCTGATAGTCTCTGACAGATTTCTGGCTCAACAATACATGTTATATTTAAAGAAACTTTGTGTGTATGATAGATAGATGATAGATAGATAGATAGATAGATAGATAGATAGATAGATAGATAGATAGATAGATAGATAGATAGATAGATAGATATGCATATATAGGAAAGTTGCATACAAAATTGCATGGTAGGAAAATTTGGGCACAAAATAAATGGATATTTGAAGGGTGATTTTAAAAATAAATAAATTAAATGATGGGATGATGAAGAATTTGGAATGACCGACTAACGATTCAATACATGAGGGACTGATAATGAGTGGACACCAGGTTTTGGTTTATGCAGCAGATTCACATTTCAGAAGAAGCAGCCTTTCAGCTGATCTTTATTGAATAATCCTGAATCAATATTATTAGTTGCCAACTTTGAAAAGTAAACCCTTAGACTTTTGTTCTATGTTGCAATCTCCCCTTAGAGTAAAAATAGAAGCCCAAAGAGGACATCTTTGAGTAACAGTGAGAATTTTCCCCATCAGTAGCTCCCAAAAGTTTGCAATGGTGTAAATCAAAACGGGCACAGCTAGCTTGGTTTCGGTGTTTCACAGATGATCAAGCTCACCAGGAGCCTACATCCTCACTTCCTGATACTTCCTCCAACAGAACAAGAAATTCTTCCAGTGTTATAGGTAGCATATTGAATGGCTTCTTAAGTAAACCAGTGGTGAAATTCAGCCGGTTCTATCTGGTTCGGGTGAATTGGTAGCGCTGGCGGAGGGAGGCTCTGCCCACCCGCCCGGATGTCATCATGTTTCGTTTTTTTGACCCTCTGTGCATGCGCACGCTCACATTTGCAAACCGGTAGCAAAGGTAAGTTGATTTCACCCCAATATGAAAGGAGAAAGAAGATCCTCTCCGTACCATACTTTGTACTCTGGCTAACACAGACCAAGATTGCTTAGGAAGCAGCAGAAGCTCTGCTATGGATCTCTCCACTTTAGAACTGCTCCCTGATTTAAGTAACTGAGTGATCAACATATCAAATTCTGAGTTATTTACATGTTATTGCTTTTAATTCGATAGCTAAACAATCTAGTAAAAATGGGCATTAGAGAAAGTGTGGATGTTCAGACTTTTTTTTTTAAAGAATAGACCAAAGTACATTAAGAGATAAGATAATCAAGGATGTGTTTCTGCCAGCATTACTGTTGGTTTTGGTGCACATGCATGCACAATTGCATGTAAATAGGTCTGGGCATGCGCAGAACATGGAAAATGACAAAAAAAAACAAACCATGCTGTGGCGACCGGGGGTGTGGTGAGCCTGCCATCCCTACCAGTTTGACGACCCAGTCACAATTTCCACTACCAGTTCGCCCGAACTGGTGCAAACCGGAAGCAACCCACCTCTGAAGATGACGTATACCAAAAGCTCAAATGATATCTAGTGAAACAGTGAATGTATCTCATGGGACTTTATACCTTTTATTTTTTAAAAAAAAACCTTCAAGTCAAAGAGAAAGCGATTTCCTCACCTTGTCAATGAAGGAGGCAAACTCGTTGTTGAGGCTCTTCATCTCTTCCCTTTCATGATCTCGTAGAATATGTTCTTGAGGGTCAACTCCCACGTGCAATGGCTTCAGAAGCTTCTCGTTGATTCTAACGCCATGGATGCCATCCCCCCTGCCATTTGAGTATCCACCGAACATCCCATAGCTTCCAACTGGGCCATAATGACCCACTGGGCCAACAAAGGCAGGGCTACCATGACTTGCACAACCATAGTTGTGGCCACCATAATATCCAAGTTCGTAACCGCTAGGCGCAATTCTTCCTCTTCCACCCAAGTTGGAAAGGCTTTGACTGCTGAAACCGTGGACCCCACCTCCGGTGCCTATGGGATGGTACATGGAGGCAACATAGGTCCTTTGTCCACTAAGTCCACCGAGAGCAGAGGCAGAGCTGAACCCCCTTCCCCTTAGGAAGGCATTCCTGGTTGCGGACACCTGATGCGTCATTGGAACACGACGAGATGCTTGATCCAAGGGAACAGGTGCAACAGAAGCAAAGCAGAGAGTGCAGCCCTCTAGCACACAACCTCAAAGTGAATGCTTATATACACTTGTGGAGGTGTCCTTGATTGGTTTAGCATTTTAATTTAGGAACTTTCTCGGGTTTGGCTTGCCTCAGGGACAGAAGTGCTTTTCAAAGTGCAGATAGGAATTGCTTTGTTTGCAAGCTTTGTTCAGAACACATGATGTCTGAAAATTGTTTCCCTCACATTATTACAGGCTACAAAGAAAGTGAAGGAAGTTTTCTCTTCCTTTACTGACCACATTTGGTAAACTGAGACTATACACATTCTGCAACTCTGCTGCTCAGCTCTCTGTTGCTAAGATCCTATTTTACTAGTATCAAATAATTTATGGTAGTATCACTAAACACATGCAAAAAACAAACAAACCTTGATGGAATTGGTACATATACTCATAGTCATGCCACAAAGGAGAACATTAGTAGGCATCCTATTTATAATTTTTTAAATATTGTTTTTATGGCAAAATAAATTCACAAAGCAGAACAATATTAAAAGAGAAGCATTTTGTTACATACTGACAATCAGTATAGGAGTTTCCACCAAGGTCCTCTGTTCCGGCGGGAACAGTATTCAAATCTGATTGGTTGAAGGGTCTGACAGCTCCCTATAAAAGGGCTGCTGCCAGACAGAGTCTTTGCTGGATTTTACATAGTTGCTACTTAATAAAGAGCTGTTGTTGCTGAAGCCTGAGTCTGTCTCATCCATTCACCCGATCTAACACATTTGTTGTCCTTTATCCCAAGAATCCTATTCTTATACTTCTTAGCTAACACAGAAGTTAAGGTTCTTCTTCCCAAGACCTACAAACACAAGCAAACATACACACAAAATTCCCATAAACAATAAATTTATGAAACCCACTTCACAAAATAGTGCTCTGTATTTTCAGCAAACCCTACTCGGATCTATCCTCATCCTCATCATTTTAGCCCATTGTTTATCCACTGTAGGATGAAGGCCTCTTCCACATGTTCCCAACCAATATGGTCCTGAGCTTTCTTTTGCCAATTGGGCCTTCAATAATTGCTGATGTCATCGATCCATCTTGTTTTAGGTCTCTTTTCCTTCATCAAGTGGGATCCATTCTATGACCGCCTTGGTCCACCAATTGCCATCAGTTCTTCTGGCTATGTGACCAGCCCATTTCCATTTCAATTCTTTTACTCTCTTGCTGATACTGTATACTTTGGTTTGTTCTCTAATTCATGTGCAGGTCTTTCTATCTTGTCTTGTAAAACCAAGCATGCATCTTTCCATAGCTCTCTGCGCCACGCTTAGCTTTTGTTTTCATTGGGAGTTTAGTGTCCCTTTTTCACTAGCATATGTAAGAGCAGGGAGCACACACTTTCAGGCAAAGGAGAAGGTTGTTCATGAAAATTATGCTTAGCTTGCCAAATGCCTGCCAACCACATTTAACATGCCATTCAATTTCCTTTATTGTATCACCTTCCATTCCATTCACTCTGACCAGAGGTGGTATTCAGCAGGTTCTGACCAGTTCTGGAGAACCGGTAGCGAACATTTTGAGTAGTTCGGAGAACCAGTAAATACCACCTCTGACTGGCCCCGCCCCCATCTATTCTCTGCCTCCAGAGTTCCAGCTGATTGGGAGGGAATGGGGATTTTACAGTATCCTTCCCCTGGAGTGGGGAGGGAATAGAGATTTTACAGTATCCTTCCCCTGGAGTGGGGAGGGAATGGGGATTTTACAGTATCCTTCCCCTGGAGTGGGGAGGGAATGGAGATTTTACAGTATCCTTCCCCTGGAATGGGGAGGGAATGGAGATTTTACAGCATCCTTCCCCTGGAGTGGAGTGGGAATGGCCAACCCACACCCACTAAGCCACACCATAGAACCGGTAATAAAAAAAAATTGAATCCCACCACTGACTCTGACATATAGGCTATTATAAACGTGACCGAAAGGGAAATTTAAATATAAAACATATTTATCCTTAGTTTACCTATAAGGCTGTGAGGTGGATTAAAACTGGGAGCAGAGGTGGAAAAGGGGAAAATGCAGCCTTTCTTTTAATACTGAACTTCTATAAACACGTATTATCACCATACTTAGGACACATGTAGTTTATTCAGGACACTATGTCACAAATTTTTCTTTGATGATGGGATTCTAGAGTTGAAGGAAAACGCATTCGTCTTAGTCTTCCCACATAGGCAGTAGTTAAAATATGAGCATCCTCCCAACATTAAGCACTCCTAGCATTCAAATTAAGCACATACTCATTTTTCAATATTATGGACTGTTGGAGCCAGACTACTAATAGAGTTTACCACCAAGTAATTCCTTTGTGGTGGAGTCTCTTTTACATTCATTTATTTTGTAGGTTCCTGTTTCTATGTTTTCTACATTTAAGACTCACATCCATTTTTCAATCAGTTTTCAAGAGAACATGGAACACATATGCGCCATACATACTGTAATACAGCACAAAGAGTATGTCAAGCGGAGCCAAAAATAAACTGGGAGCATCCCAACAGAAGTATATATTGTCCAGGGAGTCAACTTACGATCACAATTGGCACTGAAATTTCTGTTGCTAACCAGGTCAGATGGTAAGTGAGGTGCACCCAACTTTATTACATTTCTGCTTCAATTGTTAAACCACTGCAGTTGTTAAGTCAATCGTGTGTTGAAATAAATCTAGTTTCAATAAAGGAGAATATTTGTAGCTCAGGGTTGAAATGAGCGGGTCCCTTGGTGCTCTCTGAGCTTGCTTGTTTTCTTGCAGACGTTTCATGACCCTAACTAGGTAACATCATCAGTGCTAGTAAGGAATGTTGTTTGCCGTCAGTTTATATTCCGGTGTCTTGCCTGTCTGTCTGGCTGGGGGCGGTATTGGAGACACTTTAGTTGGGATGTTTACTGATGGGTCTTTGGCAGATTCTTGACTGGAGTATTGTTTACTTGACTGTTGGTCTGAAGTTAACCTTGGAGTTAATCTATGCTGTTGTGGGTACTGATTACAGGTGGAGAGGTGCTGGAGTCTTTTTGTTCTCTTTTGGGCTGGTTGATTGTCTCTTTTGCACAGCCTGTAGATGGCATTAACGTCTATGTGTCTATTGATGACTGATTCGTCAGAGTGCCAGGCTTCTAGAAATTCCCTGGCATTTTGGGACTTGGCCTGGTCTAAGATATGCACATTTTTCCCAGTTGAAATTTTGGTTCGTTCTGTCTATAGGTTGTGAAATGAAAGAATGTTCATCATATCTTCTGACTGCCAGTTGGTGTTTGTGGATGTCTTCTGCCTGTCTTCTGCCTGTTTGTCCCATATAGTGGTTGTTGCAGTTCTTACACTGTGTGTTGTAGATGACTCCTGTTATCTAGCTTCCCCCGCTGACTTTCTTTGTTGGAAGCCGGTTGGGAAAGTCACAAATAATGATCATGTGACACACACACACACCCGAGATGCTGCAAATATCATAAATTCATGCCAGTTGCCAAGTGTTCGGATTTTGATCACAAGACTGAGGGGATTCAGTTGTCATCAGGGTGAGGACTGGTCGTAAGTCACTGTCTTCAGTATCTTTGTCGTTTCAAATGGTTGCTAAATAAATGGTTGTGATTCAAGGGCTACCTGTAATCCCAATGCCATATCCAATTAATATCACCACAGGTGTATGGCTAGAGACACTCCTCTCGCCCGCCTGCCCTGCACATTCCTAGAGACAGGTGAGAATTGTTAAACATTTTAATCTTGATAAGGCTATCCAGAGGTGGGCTTCAAAAATTTTTAGCAAGGGGTTCTCTGCTCAGTTGCTGGGTTCTTTTTCAGGAGGCAACTGGACTTCCTTGCTTTTTCTTTTGAAGGCCTTTCGCTTCTCATCCAAGAAGCTTCTTCGGCTCTGACAGGATAGTGGTGAAGGAAAGGATTTATATTGCTTGCAGACAGCTGGTCATTTGCATCCTTTTAGAGGGTCATTGAAGCACTTGGGAGGTTTTTCTGTGTCCTGAGGGTCACCTGGGTAGTGCTCCTGGTTACCGTAGTCTGCAATATTTCCTCTGGAAATCATTCCTATTTCCAGTTAATATCACCATTCAAAGAATGTTTATCCCAAATTATATAGCTAAATGTCTGTCGAGATTCTCAATCATCCAGATCATGGTTGTCCCAAAGGTGATTTTTCAGGAGGAGGAGAAGGAAGAGGAAGAGGAAGAGGAAGAGGAAGAGGAGGAAGAAGAGAGAAGAAGAAGAAGAAGAAGAAGAAGAAGAAGAAGAAGAAGAAGAAGAAGAAGAAGAAGAAGAAGAAGAAGAAGAAGAAGAAGCTGCTTCTTGACCTGAATGACTGAAAATCTCGACAGACATCTCGCCTAAGGTTCCTAGCTAGCCTTATCTGCTGCCATTCTTTTCTCTCTCTAAAGAGCTGGATCCAGAAGTCCTAAACCACTGCTGTCTCAGAACTGCACAGTGTCACTGGACTGTTCAGCTGCCGTGATATAGATGTTTTAACCCATTGGTCCTTCCTGATTTAGCACAAATCTCAGAATGTGAAACAGTGAGATGACAGTACCAATTATTCTGCCGTTACTACCAAAAAGGAATTCTGGAAGTCTAAGTTGCTTCAACAAAAGGAAGAGGAGAAAGTGCCTACTTGTGACTCATCTCTCATGATTCCACTCTGTTTGTCTTACTTGGATTATTACTGAATGGGTGTAGAGGAGGTATTAGTCCAAAAAAGGCTCACCCACTGCTTTATTCACTTTTATTTCAATCCTTGGTGCTTGAATTTAATATGTCGCTGGAGAAGAGGTTTTCTCAACAGCCTCTCCTGAGTTCACTATTATGATTTCCTCAATCCTTTGGTGGTGCTGGAGATTTGCCACCCAAAGGGGTGTGATTACCACCAGGAAGGAAAGATTAGAAGGCTAACTTAAGGCCTTTTGCACTGGTTAGCTGTAGAACTAAGATGGTCTCAACCCCCACTGATCCAGATTAGAAGTCAGGGGGCATCCAACTCTAAAAATGGTATACTTGTTGGTCGTGAAGGACACAACTGTCTCTATCCATCTATCATCCTGCTGTTGAGTCAGACTCAAGCCAGGACAAAGTGGAAAACCCAAGAGAACCTCCTGGGCAAGCATTCTGATTCACCTGTCAGAGGAGCCTAAGGGAATCTGGTAATCTGCAGGACTCTAATTGGCCTGCTGCAGGATTGGTCCCTCCCATCTCCTATGGAGCTCTGATTCCTCCCTACATCCCTTCCAGAATACCAACCTCATGAAAGATATTCCCTATGTGGGGTCTGTTGTATTCCCTGTTTAGCAGGGTCCTGAAAAGTAATTGAAGCCCCATTACCTGATTGGACTGTTAATTTTATGTGATTCTTATGATAATTTTTGGTTGCCTATCTGTATAATTTATAACAGGTTTTTTGTTTTTTGTTGGTATTTATGATTTTAAACATTTATTGTAATGTTGTGTGCTGCACTGAGTCAATTGAATAAATGAATAAAATGATGTTAAGACTGATATTCCTACCAACATTTTCCTCCATCTCTAAAACTTGATATCAGGGAAGCAAAAACTGGGGAATGGGATACATTCTATTGTTTACTGCCTCCTGTCTCCCCCACCTCCTCAAACATGAATCCTTCACCGCCTCCCACTATAGTAGTACCTGGGGGCCTAGGACTTTAACTTTAACTTTAACTTTTATTTGATTTCTAGACCGCCCCTCTCCCAGAAGGGACTCGGGGCGGTGTACAGTCATATTAAAAACAATAAATATACATAATATAAATATAAATAAATATAGGTGTGGCTGGAGGAGGTAGCAGTAGTTTACTGTACAATAGTTAAAGTTAGATTTAAAATTTAAGAATTGAAAATTTAAAAATACATTAAAAAACACCCCTAAAAACTATCCCAGGATAAAAATATTTGCGCGGAGGTATAAATGGGACTATAAATGGGCCAGGTCAGCTAATTGGAACAGGTGGGTCTTAAGTTTCTGTCGGAAGGAGCGGAGGTCGGTAGTAGTTCTAATATCGGGGGGGAGGTCATTCCAGAGGGTTGGGCCCATCACAGAGAAGGCTCTACTCCTAGGCGCCGCCCGTTGGCATTGCTTGGTGGACGGCACCTGGAGGAGTCCCTCCTTGTGAGAGCGTATTGGTCGCAGGGATGTATGCGGTAGGATGCGATCCCGCAGGTAACTAGGTCCTGTGCCATGGAGCACTTTGAAGATGGTAATCAACACCTTGAAATGCACCCGAAAAACCACAGGCAGACAGTGCAGCTCGCGCAGGAGAGGTGTTATGTGGGAGTACCTAGTACTCCCCATGATAGCACGCGCGGCCGCATTCTGAACTAGCTGTAGTCTTCGGGTGCATCTCAAGGGGAGCCCCATGTAGAGAGCATTGCAGTAGTCCAGACGGGACGTCACCAGCGCATGAGTGACTGTGCGTAAGGCATCCCGGTCCAATAGGGGGCGCAATTGGCGCACCAGGTGAACCTGGTGGAACACCCCCCTTGCCACGGCTGCCACATGGTCATCCATCGACAGGCGGGCATCTAGGAGGATGCCCAAATTGCGCGCCCGTTCCACAGGGGGCAGTTGCTCGCCCCCTATGGTCAGTGATGGACTCCACTGGTTGAACCGAGGCGCCGGTAACCACAGCCACTCTGTCTTGGAGGGGTTGAGCCTGAGTCTGTTGTCCCCCATCCAGACCCGAACGGCTTCCAAACACCAGGACATCATTTCAACAGCCTCGTTGGGGTGGTTTGGGGTGGAAATGTACAGCTGAGTGTCATCAGCGTACAGGTGGTATCCAACCCCAAAACCACGGATGATCTCACCCAGTGGCTTCACATATGTGTTGAACAGAAGGGGCGAGAGGACCGACCCCTGCGGCACCCCACAAGTGAGCGACCTCAGGGTCAACCTCTGCTCCCCTGCCAACACACATTGCGTCCGGTCGGAGAGGTAGGAGCCGAACCACCGTAAAACGGTGCCCCTTACTCCCATCCCCTCCAGCCGGCGCAATAGGATACCATGGTCGATGGTATCAAAAGCCCCTGATAGATCTAATAGGACCAGGATAGAGGAGCAACCCCTATCTCTGGCCCTCCAGAGATCATCAACCAACGCGACCAAGGCCGTCTCCGTGCTGTGACCGGGCCGGAAACCGGACTGGCGCGGGTCTAGATAATCGGTTTCCTCCAGGTGCCATGGGAATTGCTGTGCCACCACATTCTCTACAACCTTCGCTAAGAAGGGAAGGTTGGAGACAGGACGATAATTAGCTAGTTCCGTCAGGTCCAGGGAAGGCTTCTTGAGTAAGGGCCTCACCACCGCCTCTTTCAAGGCGGCCGGTAAGGACCCCTCGCCCAGTGAAGCATTCACTAGACCCAGGAGCCAGCCTCGTGTCACCTCCCAGGATGCCAGTACCAGCCAGGAGGGGCACGGGTCCAATAAACATGTAGTGGCTCGCAGCCGCCCACGTAACCTGTCCAAATCCTCAGGGGCAACAGAGTCAAACTCCTCCCAGTGTGGTCCCTCAAGACGACTCCTCTGGTCCACTGAAGGGGGCCCATCCACTCCGAATCTGAGTGATTTTGTCCTGCAGATATTCCCCAAACTCCTCTGCTCTGCCCTGTAAAGGGGCTTCCCGTGGCCTCTGTGATAAGAGGGAGCGGGTCACCCGAAACAGGGCAGCAGGGCGGTTATTGGCGGACGCAATAAGAGCGGCACAATGTCTACGTTTGGCCGCTCTTAATGCCACAAGGTAGGTCCGTGAATAGGCTCTTACCTGTGTTCGGTCAGATTCGGAGCGCGAGGACCTCCACCTGCTCTCTAGGCGTCTCCTGTGGCGTTTCATCACCCTTAGGTCCACAGTAAACCAAGGAGCCAGGGTGGTTCGTTGCTGCAGGAGAGGCCGCAAAGGCGCAACCCGGTCCAAGGCTCCAGCAGCCGCCCTATTCCAGGCGGCCACTAGGTCCTCCGTCCGAGAGTGGGTCAGGGCTACAGGAAGTGGCCCAAGCTCCGTCTGGAACCTATCCGGTTCCATCAGGCACCTGGGGCGGAACCATCTTGGACAGTCTGGTTCCGCCTCCCCGCGGCGGGGGGTAGCGCCAGGGAGGTCGAGCCGAAGAGATGAGTGATCTGACCATGACAGGGGGGTAACAACCAAATCCCCTATTCCCAGATCACTCGTCCACTGCCCAGATACAAAAACAAGGTCCAGCGTGTGGCCGCCCTCGTGTGTGGGGCCCTGAATTAATTGGGTCAGGTCCATGGCTGTCATGGAAGCCATGAACTCCCGAGCCACCTCGGACGCTTCCCCCATCAACGGCAGGTTGAAGTCCCCCATAACCAAGAGTTTGGGGGTCTCAACTGCCGTCTCTGAGATCAGCTCGAGGAGCTCGGGCAGGGCTGCTGATGCATAGCGAGGAGCCAAGTATACAATCAGCAAGCCCCACTGCCTCCCTGGGCCCCATTTCACACCAAGGGACTCACACCCGGATATCTGTGGCACAGTGAACTCCCTCGGTTCCAGACTCTCCCGTATAACTACCGCCACCCCACCACCCTTACCCAGGGCCCGGGGCTGATGGAATGCACGGAAGCCCGGTGGGCACATTTCCACGAGGGGTAAACCACCCTCGTGGCCCAACCAGGTCTCCGTTATCCCTGCAAGGTCCAGCTCCCCCTCCGAGATCAACTCATTAATGAGGGGGGCCTTGTTGACAACGGACCTTGCATTGCAAAGCATCAGCCTCAGGCCCTGGCTCTGTAGGTCCTGGCCACCTAGACTGCGGGGGTTGGTACAAGCGACCGGGCATGTCCAACAGCCACGGTCTCCCAACCGACTACGAGATCTTCTTCTATCCTCGCACCCACCCCTCCCCACGACCGTTGTAATAAAGCAACCCTCTATTGGAGTGTCATTCTCCCTCCCCCCCTACTCCGCTCACTTCCCTCCTGACCTCACCTGTTCGCCTGGCGCTGGTCCCCCTCCTGGCCTGATTAACCCACCCACCCACCCACCCTGGAGCCCCCTAAAAAAGATAAAAAACACTTCGTTAAAAAACCCCTAAGTCTGCGCTTCCTCCAACTTACTGAGGACAACTTACTGAGGCTGACTGACAGTGGCCAACTTACCCTGGCTGACTTGACCTGACCAATTCACTATGGAACAACATGCTATGGGACAATTCAAAGAGGAATAACTCAAGAGAGGGACAAGTGAATAGCAGTGGCCTTGTCTTGTTTTAGTTTTGAATTTTCTCAAGTTAGAAGGCCTCGAGGTTGGGTTAAGCCAGAGTGTATGTTGAATGTTGAATGTTGAATGGCCAGGGATGAGTTGTCCCATAGTCCCATGGCTAGTTGGATACAGCAAGTTGGCCGAGGTGAGTCAGCTGCGACATGTGTCTATTCCAGCTTCCTGGCTAATGACAGCAGCAAGTAGGTTTTTTTTAAAAAAAGTTTCTTGTATATATTATGGATGTAAAATCTTTGAATAAAAATACTTTTTTAAATAAAATAATCAAGCTTGATCTTATGGAGACTTTATATTTTATTTTAGGTGGAATAAATAAATGCACACCTTTCCAAATATGGTGTCTACTATTCTCTTTTGATGCCCCAAATTCCATTCAATATCTAGAAGGGAACTGACTTTTGAAACAGGCAGCCACAATAAACCTAAGTAATACTATTCATCAGACTGGTGGTGTTACCTAGTTTGGGTAATGAAACATCTGTAAGAAAACAATCGATGAGAAGGCAGCAAGAACCCCTCATTTCAACCCTGAGCTAAAAATATTTCTCCTTTATTGGGTCAGAGGGTCTTTCAATATCTAAGTTTCTTCCATGCCTTCCACTGAATCCAGGGAAAACTCCAGGTATGTTGTAGAACCTTGTCCCCCAATCTGGATACATTCCAAATGTATGGAGTTCTACTCCCAGAGTTATCCAACCAACATAACCATAGCTAAGAGTTCTGGGAATTGAGTTTCTTATTGCCAGAGATGTTCTAGTGTGGGAGGTTGGAAGGTGGAAGATAGGTATAGTTCTTATTGGGTACATTCCAGCTCTGTTATAATTTAGCATTATACCACTTTAATTTATAGTAGTACACCATATATATATATTTATTCATTTCCATCATGTCCAATTCTCAAAGACTGCCTGGACAAATCCCTGCAGATATTTGGCAAGGTTTTTCAGAAGCAGCCCTTGCCTGCTTCCTGGGGCTGAATGAGAGTGACTGTTCTAAGGTCACGCAGCTGTGTTTTTGCCTAAGGCTGGACTAGAATTTACAGTCTCCCAGTTTCTATTCTGATGCCTTATCCCTTAGATCACGGATGTCAAACCTGATCATGTCACGTGACATCACATAATGTATCATGACGTGTTTTGCCTTTGCGCAGCTGGGCTAGATGTGGCCTTATACTACACTATATAACAGAACTAAATGATTGGCCCTTTCCAAATATTTAGATTTCATGGTTCAAAACTTCTATCAGATATTTATATGAAAAAAGTAGAAATAACATTCCCTTTGTTTGGGAGGACGTTAATGAGAGGTGGCCAAGATCTTTTTAACGAAATGTGTTGATATCTTGTCCATCACTTCTTACGTTGCTCTGCAGTGAATAACAAACTAAGATAGATAGATAGATAGATAGATGATAGATAGATAGATAGATAGATGATAGATGATAGATGATAGATGATAGATGATAGATGATAGATAGATAGATAGATAGATAGATAGATAGATAGATAGATAGAGATAGACAGACAGACAGACAGACAGACAGAGAGAGAGAGAGAGAGAGAGAGAGAGATAGATAGATAGATAGATAGATAGATAGATAGATAGATAGATCTAGGAAGCTTTATGTATAGCCATCCATATGAGGATCTATGAACATCAGAGATGAATGTAACTTTTTTTCTGCTCATGTGTACAGTTGAGTGGTGATATTTGCACAGGCACAAATTTGCATTAATGCATAAACATTGAGGTGTAGGTTAACAAGAGAATGCCAGACCAGACAACTGCAGCTGCTTTTTTTAAAGTTTTTAGTGTGCTGCATCATTTGTACAGAAGGACATAGTTGGATGGGAGTCTCCTCTTACAGTACTTAATTAGATTTTACAACCTTATAACAGTTCTGCCTAAAAGGCAATGAACATTTACACAGTCAAACTGGTTTTCCATTAATAATGAAAGATTCCTAGTTCAAATCCCACTGCAGTCAATTTAGATAGCAATGCTAACAGATTTCCTTTGTATTTACCTGTTTATTGGTCTAATTAATTTTCCACTGGAGTTTCTGTACCATCTGACTCTGGCCTGAAGCCTTGAGATGGTTGGTCTTCAGTTCACTGATAATTTGGCATCTAATTCCAGAGCTGCTGATGCTAAAACTTCATTAAAAGGCAGACATAATTCTCTAGGATAGGGCCGCATCAGGATTGTGTTTCACCTTGGGGGGGGGGGAGGGGCAGGGTGGGGGTGGCCAGCATTATGTCATTCATGTCCGGGGGCACCTATGGTGGCCCAAGCACTCTGCCAGAGAAAACGGGCTCCCGAGCTCCGTTTTCACTGGCAGAAGCACCGTGGGTCGGTCCTTTGCTATTTTCACTCACCCCGTGGATTGGATCCAATCATTGGGCCTTGAGTTTGATAACCCTGCTTTAGGAGAAACACTAGGTGCAAGGTACATCTCTTTCTATCGCCACATAGTTCCATTTACTAATGGAACTGGCAGTTACTTCTAGCTTCCGTACTATAATATTTTATATTACATGGCAAAGCTGGATTCCAAGGTGAGAAGGGGACTTGATGTAGGCCTAAGTTCAGACCTCTCACCCACCATCACCTCTTTAAATCTCATGTATCTTCTTCTGATATAGTTGATACCTCAGATCCCTCTACCAAATTGCTTCCTTCATAGTACAGAATAAGGGAGGGATCACCTGGTGTCCTATTTTCCACCTTTATTCTTTGAAAAAAGAAAAAAGAGTAAGACTGGAATAAACAAAGGCCACGCCCTTTGGAACTGTTCATGATAATTATCATAGTGTAATGAACAGGTATGTGCCTTTGAAATATAGATATAGATCACTTCTTTCATTGATGTTAAGTCCGCCTCTTGCTCATTGTTCAAACCCTTTTCTCTTTCTATTTTGGCCTGCATGCAAAATGATATTTCACCAACCCAATCACGCAACCAAGCCAGTGGTTTAGCTCCTTGACCCACTACTGCTCATCCCACAGTTCTTATTTCAGCTGCTGCTTCTACTCATCTTGGTCTTCCTGCATAAACTGTGGAGAGAGTTTTCAAGGAGGGCTTTGAGATCTCTCCTGAAAGGGGGCATCCATGAGTAAGTTCCATTTGGTGACCAACACATTCCAGTCACCAGACCTGAGAAGACACAATTGCATCCCAAGACACAAGTATACATTTATCCCAATCTTGTTTTTATAAAACTTTGCTGAACAATAAGAAGTTTTGGTTTCTATGTACTTTTATTTTCAAGTTATTCTTAGTATATAATTGCTAAAATGATGCAATGCACTTAAGGGCACTGGAGGGGATGTGCACAAGCAAGAGGCTATTAATTTATCATTAGTTACAGACAGATTATTACAATTAGTTAGAGACAGATGCAGTTTAAAGTAGTCACTAGGAAAGTGATAATCCCTCATCAGAAAAGAGCAGTGTCTCAAGACTTGGGATTATAATTATTACTGAAAGAGCCAAGAGGTTTTCAGCGGGGGAAGAGTGCCACCTGAAAAAAGGTGGCAGGAAATAGGACGTGGACAGGATTTGCTTTTGTTAGACAACTTTACTCGTTGCGTGGCTTAAGGATCTAAATCTGATAACCGGAAAGGAAATGGGGAAGAAAAACCTTTGAGGAATAGAGAGAAAATTAGCTCAGAAGCATAAAGCCCCAAGTTGCCATGAGATGACATAATGAAGCAAGAAGCAAGGCAATTGCAAGTCAATTCTGCACAGTGGTCAACAAAATAATACACCCATACAATCTCTCTGCGTTAAGCTCAGTTTGCGAGAGTCTATTCCCACTCTGTCTCACAGTTTTAAAAATCAACCATTCGGTGTTATCTGGTACTATTATATGTTGGCAACAGCAAGATTATTGTATGGGTAGAAATGGAAGAACACTTCAATTCCGACCATGGAATAATGGTTGCAGAAGTTGATGGAGCTGGAGTTGGTTGATTAAAGAAAAGAACATAAGGACTTTTGTTTCCGTGTAGAAACTGCTTGATGTTGAAAAGAATGAAACTCTGACTTTGGGTTTTTGCTGATTAGACTGATAGATCTTTATAGAAATAGTTTGTTCATACTATTTTGGAAAAGCAAAAAGCTGTGATTTGATATTCATTCCGTATTTTACTGCCACAGAGAAAGTCGGAAGTCAATGCTTCTTCTTTGACCCCCTCTATCTTTCCTCACTTCACTTCCCTCTTTCCCCTCCCGCCTCACTGCTCTTCTATTTACTTTTGTATTTTATAATACTCTATCACTTAATCAAAACATGTTTTTTATAAAAAATCAACTATTGTACTCTGGAAGAAAGAAAAAAGAAAAAAATAGACAGGGTTTTTTTGTGCACATATCATGAATATTATTATAATTAGTCATTATAATAATTATATAATATCTGCATTATTTATTTAAGAGTTGTCTTTCCCTTCTTACAACAAATTATTGTTGTTATATTGCACACTTTACTCATTCCTTCCCATAAAGATGCTGGAGAAATCTGTAACATTATTCTGGGAAAACAATGCAATCTTTCAGAACAGAATATATCCTGGTGCCAGTTAGTTCAATTGTTCTGCATCATTTTAAAGTCAGACCTAGAGACTCGTATTTTCTCAAAAGGTTTAAACGGTTTTTAAAAATGGTTTCTGTCTCATTGTTAGTGATATTATTATTTTTTTGCAGCCCATTTTTTCTCCTGCTATTCCTTCTTTTCTCTCTGGAAAGAGAGAAAGCAGAATTGGCAACAATAACCTTCCCTATTTTTGGCACTGGATAAACACCACTTAAGGAATATTGTAGGACACGGTGGCTCAGTGGCTAAGACGCTGAGCTTGCCGATCAGAAAGGACGGCAGTTCAGCGGTTCCAATCCCTAGCGCCGCGTAACAGAGTGAGCTCCCGTTACTTGTCCCAGCTTCTGCCAACCTAGCAGTTCGAAAGCATGTAAAAATGCAAGTAGAAAAATAGGAACCACCTTTGGTGGGA
Organism: Natrix helvetica; assembly: GCF_964273705.1. NCBI lineage: Eukaryota > Metazoa > Chordata > Lepidosauria > Squamata > Natricidae > Natrix > Natrix helvetica. The sequence goes on along the minus strand of NC_138548.1, from coordinate 219,428,725 downwards.
AGGTAACAGCGTTCCGTGCACCTTTGGCATTTAGTCATGCCAGCCACATGACCATGGAGATGTCTTCGCACAACGCTGGCTCTTCAGCTTTGTAATGGAGATGAGCACCGCCTCTAAGAGTTGGGAACAATTAGCACATATGTGCGAGGGGAAACCTTTACCTTCACCTTTATTTTTAAGGAATATTTTCAGATACTGAAACCTAGGTCCAACCCACAGACAACTAGTAGATTCATAACAAGGCTATTATTATTCATGATGCAGGCAATGATTTACTCTGGGATGCCCTACAGAAGTGAAAGTTGTACTTTAAAGAAGCTAAATAGATTTTTTTTTTAAAAAAAAAATTGCTATTGGAGAAAAGTGTTGAAAATACCGTGGATAGGCAAGAAAGCAAAACAAATGGATCAATGAACAAATCAAACTTCAATTCTTAGTCAAGGTACAAATGACTAGGCTCAAATTATCTTTCTTCAGACACATTATGTGGAGACCTACTTTGGAAAAGTCTACAATGCTGGGAAAAGTGAAAGGAAAGAGAAGAGGATCACCAGCAGCAAAGTGATGGACTCAATTACAGCAATGCTGGGGGTATCATTGGAAGACCTGAAGGAGCAGCTGAAAACAGATTGCCCTGATGAAAATCTATCTATGGGATCACTACAGTGGTGGTGCAACGGGGCTGGGAGTCCACCACATGCACGCACGCTGCACGCTCTCTGTGCACGCATGCATACTTACCGCCCATGATGCTCCAGCTGCTCGGCAGAGCATTGTGCAGGCGCCATACGCTCTGTGCACATGCATGAAACCCCAGATCGGCTGAAATATAGGTAAGGAGGGTGGGCGGGCTGATGGGCCCTCCAGAACACCATACCGGAACGGTACGTGGTGCTCCCAGCAGGCACTGGTACGCCCGTCCCAGGGCGTACTGGTCATATCCCACCACTGGATCACTAAGAGTTGGTGCTGACCTGTACATAATCAAAAGTCAATAATTCATTATTCACATCTGCTTTACATGAAGGACAAGGAGAAATTATTCATGGAATCAGAAACTTGCCTCCAGTGGACTTCTCTAAGGCTTGTCCATATTCAGCATAAGGTATAAATGTCCGGGAACCAACTCAACATTTAACTAAGCAAACTGGACTAAAACAAGAAGAACCAGAAGCAAATGTTTCTTTGATGTCCAAAAGAAGGTCTACTTCTTTCATACACATGTACATACATAATTGAGGATTGCATAGTGCTATTTTTTAACCAAACATCTTGCCATTATGAGATAGCTAGGAGGCAAAAAACAACTCCTTTCCCTATGCTGATGGAATAGATTTTAATCTTAATGGTACTTGTCATTCCTGTGAAAGCACTCAAAACATATTATAATAAAATTGAACCATGCCTATAAGTCAACAATAGGCATTGAAATATTCTGGAGGGGAAAACATTCTTCTAACATGGTCTCCTGGTAGCTTACACCCTTCCTTTAGCTGTGTGCAAATGGCATCTTTCAGCCTTGGCAGAAAAAATATACTTGCTTAAATTGTTCTGCAAATACTTGTGTGCATCAGATTCCAGGCTGGAGAATGATGTTGTCCTTAGAGTTTTAATGTGGGACAAATTAAGAAATGAAATTGGTGGATTTCCCCGGCTTTATGGTACTTCCCCTCTTAGGGAGCATCACCTGCTGGTGGGAAAATGTTCCTTATGAATGTAGGTGGGTACTTGGGGTGGAAGTTTTAACCACATTCGTCTGAATGATAGAGTGATCTTGTTAAGCACTGGACCTAAATTCAAGATAGGCTAAGTGATAGATCAAAGGCATAGAGGAAGGTTGCAAGAAGGTTTGCTTGGTTCTCCTCTCTGTCAGTGAACCATCAGTCAAATTATTTATTACGGAATTCAATAGTAATTTGCTCTGATGAAAACATCATTGTATAATTGAATATCTCAATTGATTGTATAAAGGTAAAGTTTTCCCCTGTCCAGCCATGTCCTACTCCAGGGGGCAGTGCTCATCTCCGTTTCTTAGCCAAGGGAGCTAGCGTTGTCTTAAGATACTTCCGTGGTCATATGGCCAGCCTGACTATATGCTGAGGGACATGGAACACTGTTTCCTTCCCATCAATGTGTTATCTATTTATCTACCTGCATTTGCATGCTTTCAAACTGCTAGATGGGCAGGAGCTGGGGCAACAATGGGAAATCATCCCATCATGCACGCTTGGGGTCTCGAACATGGTCTGTTGTGGCTTTCCAGCTGACAAGATCAGCCTCTTTAACCACTAAGCCAGCACGTACCCCATATTTATTGTATAAAGGTAAAGGTTCCACTCACACATATGTGCTAGTTGTTCCTGACTCTAGGGGGTTGTGTTCATCTCCGTTTCAAAGCCAAAGAGCAAGCGCTGTCCGAAGACATCTCCATGGTCATGTGGCCGGCATGACTAAACGCCGAAGGCACATGGAATGCTGTTACCTTCCCACCAAAGGTGGTCCCTATTTTTCTAGTTGCATTTTTACATGCTTTCAAACTGCTAGGTTGGCAGAAGCTGGGACAAGTAACAGGAACTCGCTCCGTTATGCAGCGCTAGGGATTGGAACCGCCGAAGAGCCAACTTTTCTGATGAACAAGCTCAGCGTCTGAGGCACTGAGCCACCGCGTCCCTATATTTATTGTAGAGATGTCTGCAAATGAGTGGCTGTGCCAGTAGCAAGTGACCTAGAAATCCATTTTTCTCCTTGTGGTTGGAGGTCCTTGGAAGTTCCTAATGGAATAGGAGTAAGAAAACAACACTGTTATAGACATACACACAAACACTAAATAGTACAACCATTAAAATGTGTGTCAATTGGCACAGCAGAAAACTGATTGGAGACTGAACCAGGAACACACAGCTGGCTTATATCACTCTAGGATTATGGCTCTAATGACAGGCTTAGCATTCTTTCCAAAGAACATAAACCTGTATTTTAAAAACTGGTCTGCTGATTTTTTCAAAGCACTGCTAATGCTGTATAATGGCCCTTTTTGCACCACCAAGCAGACCTTATCAAACAGATGCTGGCTCTGGGGAAGCCACATATCCAGTCTCTTCTGCTGCGTAAGACAGAATGGCCCTGGAGGGCAGTGTCCAGCCAATAGAGGATGGCAGCTGGGCCCACAGCTACTTTTGACACTAGGCAGCTCCCACCCCTGTTTCTTCACTGAAGAAGTGTCCTAGATTATGTCTATGGCAAAAATTATGTTGGGAGAAGAAACAAAACAGTTTTTTAAATTTTTTAAAAATATTTTTATTCAACGTTTTCCAAATATTAAAATCACAATTACACTTTTACATCTTTCCACTATCGGTATTTCTTTTTTCTAATTTCGGATTTTCCGTTCTACAACATGTTGTTATATACATATTCCTCTTTGTTTCATAGTTTCTCATTTTAACAAGATATACATATACACTATATTGCCAAAAGTATTCGCTCACTCATCCAAATAATCAGAATCAGGTGTTCCAATCACTTCCATGGCCACAGGTGTATAAAATCAAGTATCTAGGCATGCAGACTGTTTTTACAAACATTGGTGAAAGAATGGGTCACTCTCAGGAGCTCAGTGAATTCCAGTGTGGAACTGTGATAGGATGCCACCTGTGCAACAAATCCAGTCGTGAAATTTCCTCGCTCCTAAATATTCCACAGTCAACTGTCAGCGGTATTATAAGAACGTGGAAGTGTTTGGGAACGACAGCAACTCAGCCACAAAGTGGTAGGCCATGTAAACTCGTCCAACATCAGTGTGTGACCTCACAAATGCGCTTCTGGAAGAATGGTCAAAAACTCCCATAAACACACTCCTGAACCTTGTGGACAGCCTTCCCAGAAGAGTTGAAGCTGTTATAGCTGCAAAGGGTGGACCGACATCATATTGAACCCTATGGATTAGGAATGGGATGTTACTTACAGTAAGTTCATATGCGAGTAAAGGCAGGTGAGCGAATACTTTTGGCAACATAGTGTATATACAATACTTACATCTCTGTTACTTTCTGAATATATACCATCTCCTTTTGTTATATTATCTATATATACATTATGCATTGATTTGTTGGTGGTTACATTTCCAGCAGTTCAGAGGTCTATTTGGGAACATTTTGCCAATCTCGCTGGCGACAAAACACTTTTTTGAAAGGGTAACAGCTAAAAATGTGTTTAAGATTCCTTGTTCTGGATTGCAGATGAAAAAAAGAGAGAAGATAAAGCCTTTAAAATGGTCCAAAGGACATCTTCATCCCTCAGTTAGAGGGATGCAGAGAGAAAGAATGTACACGAAAAAATGAAAAAGAGCATCATAATCCATTCTCTTTCTTTCCCATGTGTATAATTGAAACTATTTAAACATCTGAAGAAGGGGAAGATAACTCTTAAATAAACAACAATCTGTGTTTGTCTTCTCTGTCATAACTGGCAAATTTTGCCCTTTCTAATGAAAGGCGACTAAGTCTTTAACTATGTGGCATCACATACCACAGTCATGATTTACAGATATTACCTCAGAAAGTGAAATTTGAGGTATTGCTAAAGATCAAGAGCTTGCCACATTTTTCAAGTGCTTGTGGGGTGGTGCTTCCCACTACATCAGCTACTTGCCAAAGGAAAACATAGTGTTGATCTGAAGCGAAGCTGGCTGAAACCATCTTTGCTGCCTCATAGCCAGGATGGGATTCAGCTGGTTCAGACCAGTTCAGGTGAACTGCTTGCTAATTTTACATCTGGTTCACCAAACCAGTAGTTGAAAGGAGTGGCTGGCCCTACCCACCCCATCCCTCCCCTCCCAGGAGTGTCCACGCAGCCCATTTTGGATGCCAGGTAACTGCAGGGCCCACACGGAGGCTCTGGGAGGGCTTCACAAATTTTAGCAAGGGGTTCTCTGCCTTGTTGTTGGGTGGGCATGGCCATGGTGGGCATGGCCTAGTCAGCCACCTGCACCATGAGGGGGTGCTTTTTCCCTCCCCAGGCTCTGGAGACTTTCTTTGAGCCTCCAGGAAGGCAAAAATGGCTTCTCCAGGCTCCAGAGGCCCTCAGGAAACAGCCTGTTTCCGGCCTTCCTGAACTTCCAGTAGGCCCATTTTTCACCCTTCTCAAGCCTCTGTGCGTGTTCTGCACTTACCTGCATCCAAAATGGACCATGTGGGAACTCCTGGAAGGGGAGGGTGGGTGGGTGGGGCCAGCCAGGAGTGGGATTTGAGCGTTTTCCAAACTGCACCGAATCTTAGTTAGAGGTTCTCCCAAACCCCCGTGAACCCTCAGCAGCCCACCCCTGCCCTTGTCTGAATTTGATTCTGCCAGTTTACTTGTATGGCTAGCGATATCTATGTCTGTTATTAGCAATACAGCTGGAAGGGCAGGTGCTGGCAAGATGCAGAATGAAGGGCCTGAGAACAGACTGGTGATGCCTTCATAGAGAAACAAGCTGTTCTCATTCTACGGTAAGGTAAGGGCAGGGAAAGGGATGCAGACTTTGAAGCTGGGCACTGCTGTATACAGAATAGAATAGAATAGAATAGAATAGAATAGAATAGAATAGAATAGAATAGAATAGAATAGAATTCTTTATTGGCCAAGTGTGACTGGACGCACAAGAAATTTGTCTTTGGTGCATAAGCTCACAGTGTACATAAAAAGACAAGATACATTCATCAAGAATCATAAGATACAATACTTAATGATAGTCATAGGGTGCAAATAAGCAATCAGGAAACAATCAATATATGGAAAAGGCGCTGACGTCGCGATGGCATGACATGCGATCTCGGGGTTCCGAGATCACAGTTGATACTCTTGCTACTGGATGGTGTATCTGGACCCAAACTGTCCCGAAGAGATGGTGACAGTGAAGAGTACATCTTGCTGATCTCAGGGACATCGCAAAGTCCCAGATTGATCCAAGAGAATCTCTTCTAGCTGGCGCCAAAAACCACAGCCTCAAGCTGCTGAAGTCGGGACAGCTCCACAATGGGAGGAAAAGCAGAAAGAGAAAGTGTGAAATTTTATTTTTATAAAAGACTGCCCAAAAAAGATTGAAGATTGAAGTTAAATTAAATTGCTAAAGAAAAGGAAATAAGCAGCGGAATTAAGCATTATTGGACAGTGTCTAATCTTTTTTTATTTTATTTTTTTCTACCGATGGAAGTTTTGTGAATATTTTTTTACTTTTTAAAGTGAAAGTTTCAGATTTTCTTCTATTTCTTTTTTTATCTATGGATTAAATTTTTTCTTCTACTTCTACAATATTGGTTGGGATGGATTTTTTCTTTTTATTTCATTTAAGAACTTTATAGCTTCTAAGCCTGAAACATAAAGAAGATTTAAAAGGTATATAAAGAGGGTAGTAAACTTAGAGGGTGTTATTTGAATTCAGCGCCTACTTTGACTTGCAGTGCTCACATCAAAGTACAGGTAGTCCTCAACATACGACCACAATTGAGCCCAAAATTTCTGTGGGTTAAGTGAGACATTTTGTTCAGAGAATTCTGCCCCATTTTGCAACCTTTCTTGCCAATAGTTGTTAACCGAATTGCTCCAGTTGATAAGCTAATTATACAGTGAATCTGGCTTCCTCATTGATTTTGCTTGTCAGAAGTTCATGAAAGGAGATCATATGACTTTGGGACACAGTAACGGTCATAAATATGAACCAATTGCCAAGCATCTGAATTTTGATCACCTGATCATGGGGATGACACAAAGGTTGTAAGTGTGAAAAATGGTCATGAGTCATTTTTTCCCAATGCCGTTGTCACTTTGAATGGTCCCTAAATGAACTGTTGTAAATCAATGACTACCTGTATCATATATATCTGTCAACCTCTATTCAACAAGGTGGGTTTTCCCTAGAAGAACAAAAGATTCCCCTTGGAACCATCCATAGTGCAAGGAGGGGGAGCCTTGAGGTGATCTTATACGATGCAACAATCCACATAGCTATAAGTGGCCCAGCTGATCTGCTATATCTGCTTTTATCTAGTTCTTGGTCTCGGGAGACGGGACTCCCACTTTCTGCAGCCGTGTTTTTCTTTCCTTTCCTTTATTTATAAAACAAGAATGAATTCAGACTTGCAATAAATACCAGAAAAAAATGTTTTTCAACATGTAAGGAACAAGAAGAAAGTCAAGAAAATGAACAGTCCACTAATAGAAAAAGATGGCAAGATGGTAAGACCAGCAGCAGGGGGAAAGCAGAACTACTTAATTCCTTCTTTGCATCCTTGATGCAAATTAGAATATGCTTATAGAGAGCTTCGGCTGTAGTCAGTGAATAAACACGTTAACCTTGGGTGCTTTGGAATGGCTTCATCCTGTCTTGGCTATGGGCTGCCTACAAGATGAATGCTCCATTGTGAAGACCATGACCTCTGAAAATGGTGTAAGTGGGGCAACTTCAGGTAATGGTAAGCAGGCCATGTGGATGAGACCTTATATGATGTGTCAGTCCAGCCATTGAGGCTTGCAAACTGCTACTGCTTTTCAGACAAAGCTGGAGTAGTATATCAGCGTATTAAAATATTAACTATTTGATCCTATCACCGCATCACTATTCAAAACTCTGGAGGAAGTCAAGGGATACAAACATTCTGTCTCTTTGGCGACATCTAGTGGTCAATTGCCTGACAGCTCCATTACTCACTAGGTGCAGAATTTTATAAAAATGACTTAGAGCACTCCACACCTGAAAATCCCTTTCACATGTCCAAATTCCATTTTTACCTTGCAGCTACATTTAGCTGCCATCTAGAGGTCATTAGGTCCATAAAAGTGACAGCTTTAGAAATCAGAGCACCCAACCTTACAAGCACCATCCAGACACACTTTCCATGTAGCAATTAATGCCAGATATTCCTAGGCTGGGGGTTGTTCACATTTTAGCTACCATTCACTACAATTCTTTTTTTTCTCCCCACTTTACTAAATATTTACAAACGTAATCAAGGGGGGAAAAAACAGAAAGAAAGTAGGAAAAGAGGGGGGAAGTAAATAGGGAAGAGACCTATAGATATCATGAATAAAACTGAATAAAAAATTCAAAGGAACAGAAAAATGTAAGGGATAAAGTTGAAAAGGTAAATGGCAGACTTTTGAAATCAAGGGAGGAATATATATGAGATTTAATTTAAATCATTTTTTCCTGTGTTATCTATGTAGGTCCTTCGTTTCCCCACTAGATGGTGCTAGGTATTGCTAGTTGTAGCAAGAGTGTAGTGTTGCTCAAAATGTTCTTTGATTTGTTTGCTGGCATTTAAGTCACATTTCCAGGACACAAATCCAGTATCATCGGTCTGCTGGTAAGTACATCAGAATCATGAAGTCATGAATGGGGTTCTAATTATCTCACTAAGTTTGTCTTTGATGCAGGGAGTCTAGAACCAGCATGCTTCAAAGCTGATCTATCCAGTTTTGGTCTCCACAATAAAATAAAAGTGCAAAGAAGAGCAACAAAGATGATAAGCGATCTGCAGGATAAGTCACACGATGAAAGGAACTGGGTATGTTTCGCCTAAGACAGAGAAAGATTAGAGGTGGATGATAGCTGTCTTCCAGTACTTGAGGAGCTGTCACAGAGAAGTGGGGGGGAGGGTCAATTTATTTTCCATAGAACCTGCGGGCAGGACAAGAAGCAATGGGTGGAAGTTGGTTAATGAAAAATCCAATCTGGAATGAAAGAGAAAGTTCCTGATAGTGAGAATAATTAATCAGTGGAATAGCCTGTTTTCTGGAGTTGAAACTCAAATACTTTGGCCACCTAATGAGAAGGAAGGACTCACTGGAGAGGAGTCTAATGCTGGGAAAGTTTGAGGGCAAAAGAAGAAGGGGATGACAGAGAATGAGGTGGCTGGATGGAGTCACTGAAGCAGTAGGCATGAGCTTAAATGGACTCCAGAGGATGGTAGAGGACAGGAAGGCCTGGAGGAACGTTGTCTATGGGGTCACAATGGGTCGGACACAACTTCACAACTAACAACAACAACATACAGTATATATCCTATGCCCACATGGTGCCACTTCCCACAATATATACAGTATCATGCACAATTTTGTGAGGTACAAATTGCTTCATAGCATTTTCAAAAGCATGTATTTTGACATACACACCAGGCACTGATTGATTGAGTGAATGATCTTGGTGCCATATCCCATTTCTTTAAAAAGAAAACCCTCAGCTTTATTCACAAATGCAATATAAGCATAGTTGTACAAAAACTTTCAGCGATGCATATGGGAAATGGATGGGACTTCTGACAGGAAAGTCTTTTGAATTCTTCTGTTATTTGCTCTGTTTTGACTTTGATCCAATATCCTCTGCCAGTTATAAATGCTTATAAGCAGGGGTGGGCTTCAAAAAGTTTAACAAGGGGTTCTCGGTCCGGGTGCTATGTGGACGTAGTCATGGTGGGTGTGGTCTAGTCGGCCTCCTGCACCACCATCTTGGGTTCTGGAGACTTTCCCCGAGCCTCCATGAGGGTGAAAATGGCCTCCCCAGGCTCTGGAGGCCCTCTGGAGGCTGGAAATGGGCGCATTTCCGGGCTTCCCAAACTTCCGGTAGGCCCGTTTTTTGCCCTCCCCGTGCCTCTGTGCGCGCCCTGCACTTACATGCATCCCAAACAGACCGCATGGGGACTCCTGGAAGGGGCGGGGAGGAGGGGGCAGGGCCAGCCAGGAGTGGGATGGGGGGGGGCGGTCTCTGAACTTCACAGAATCTTAGCTAGAGGTTCTCCCAAACCCCTGCAAACCCCCAGAAGCCCACCCCTGCTTATAAGAAAATCTTGAAGCCAGAAAGAGTATTTGATTCAGAAAAGCAAGAAGAATTTATTTTACTTTTTTAGATAAACAGAGCACAGAATTCATTATTGAAGGAACTAAGCCACATTCTCAAGCAAAGAGTAGCATTTCCATTCCTCATCTCAACATGTAATACAAGATTATGACAATTTTGGCTGGTTCAGACTGTGGCAGAACCCTTTCTTTTGAATGCAGGCCAGCTCTAACTTGCATGTGACAAAAAGGGGAAAGGGACACATTTTTATGAGCAGAATACATGTAAACTCTTCAACCCATCCCAAAAATAAATGAATTCTGCACCGTGATTTAATCAATGCATCTATGTGTTAATGCATATTACTAACTAATATGGGAAAGGATTGGAAGTAGCCTACGCAGGGGCTATAAAGGCAGTTTGTAAATGGACAAGGAAAAAGGGGTTGCAAATGGAATTCACACCTGTATGCCGCTAGAAACAAAAACAGACCATTCTTTCCCCAGAATAAAAATACTTTTAAAAGATATTGTTCCATCAGAGTAGTCATTCATAGAACCCAGCCTAGATCCTTAAAACCAACACTGTCACCTAAACCTAAAAAGATGAAACCATTCCTTCAACAGGCTGCACAGAAATGATCCTTGCACCGTTCATTTTCACAACCAACCACATACTGTTTGCTTTCCCTTGAGTTCTTAATAGAATTCTGGCTCTGATTTTAGTATGGTATCCAGTCGCATTTCTGCCGCCACTAAAAACCCCATAGGATTGCTGCAGTGAAACCTTGCATAATGTCCCAGAAATGATTGTGCATAAACTTGTTTTTGAGCATAAGAAAGTTAAATAAATATGGGCTAAGCCTCTGCTAGGTTTAAAACAAAGGCTTTTTCATGCCAAGAAATTCAGCAGATCTGCTCGTAGAATAAATATTCTATTACCTATTTCCATCCAGTAGAAAAGCACTGTTTTGTTTCTGCTTCCAAAAAAGAAAAGAAAAGAAATGGTATCTTGAATTCTGTGGCCCCAAAACCCCAGGTGTTCGTGTCAATTGCTAGTATTGCTTTTTGTAAGGAAAAGTGTAATTTATTCAGATTTAGCTAATTGGTCAGGTATGCATTCAAATGTATAATCAAATCTGAGAAGCATCGTACACATTCATTCCAAAGGTAGGAAGCCACCTTCTGTCTTCTGGTTCTTCAAAGATGCCATCATGGATGGTACATTTTAGACATTCATTCGTGGAAACTTCCGATTTTTACAGCTGAAGAATGAAATGCTATTTCATTTGGAAAAACGGCATGAAAGATGCAAGCCAAAGAAAACAGGAGGATTTTTTTTTTTTGCCCAGTAGTAATGCCAGACAGTTGGACAATAGCCATGTGTTACATGTTCTCCCACGAGCAAGGGAATCAAAAATTTGAAGTGTAATTCAGATGTTGTTTTTGTACTTTTGGTTGACATTCTCAATACCTGCAACTCCTATGAAAGTACCTACTGTGTTATAACAGAGAAATGTAATGTATAGCTCTGTAAAAAGCTCATATATTTGAAAGACCAGAACTGCTGTCTTAGGAATTGTGGGAATATACTATCAAAGGAATATTGGACTTCTACGCTAAGCTGCTTTTTTTCATTTGAGAGCAGAGGAGTGATTAAATGAGGCTTCTTTAAATAAATAGGGAATATTAGCAGAAAACACCTGCTGCTCTGGGATTAATCCTTTAAAATATCTGCTGAAGAATTCTATTAGTATGGAATGTCTTCCCTTTCCTTCCCCATTCCTGTTTCTACCCATGTTTTTCCTAACATGGCCAACTGACTTCTCTCCATTCTAGATACTGTAGAACCTCTGGTCATGACCATAATTTGTTCCATAACTTTGGTCACACTCCGATTTGGTCGTGACATGAACCTAATTTGAAATTTGGCACTTACTCTCCCAGAAAATGGCACGGAAGGGGAAATCGGCCGAATTTTTGGGTTGGAACCCGATTTGGTCGTGGCCAGAAGCGTTAGTGACCAGAGGTTCTGCTGTATACATTGCACAAACATAAACACATTCAATATTCAGGGCTTTGTGGAATTTGAAAAAAAAGGGGGGGAGGGATTGTTGTTGTTGTTGTTATCAATGCAATTACTAATCCCATCCCCTGCAGTGACAGGAACAAAGAGCTTCAAAAGCAACCTGGGAAAGCCGTACCACTATCATGGCAAATTATTATTTTTACATGGGGAATTTACTGGAAAACTTCCCCCTGCAGAAGTTTAGTGAAATTTTTCCCTCCCTTGCTTAATTTTTAGAGTTTGTTATGGTTTTGCTCACAAAGTGGTGGAGAATGAGGAGATGTCATTTGTGCCATGTTCTAATAATGACTGCTGTAATCATCCCCAGAGTATCCTCCACTGCTCTGGATGTTATAGCTGCCACTCACAGAGATCCCTCCGGAGCCACTTTTGCTACAAACCCCGGTAGTTGCGGAAATATGTGTGGTGTTTTTGCTGCTGTATCCTCTACTCTTAGAACCATACAATCCGCCTCCAGGACTTCCCACATTTGCCGGATCAGAATTCTTAGAAGGAGTAGGGCTACCACTTTGTCCAAACCCAGAGCTTATGGAGGATTTAGAAAGGCTGTCTCCACTCCTAGGAGTAAGTGCAGGTTTGCTGCAATGGTCTCCATTTCTAGAGCTGGATCTTCCATTGCTGTTGATGTTTCTTTGGGTGTAACCTTGTCTCCTTCCAATTGTCCCACCGTAAGAACGTGCACCAGCTAGAGGGTTGTTGGAAGAACCTACAACAACTATAAGAATAAGGGGTGGGGGGAAGCAATGCTGAATATATATACATATACATATACATATACATATACATATACATATACATATACATATACATATACATATACATATACATATACATATACATATACATATACATATACATATACATATACATATACATATACATATACATATATATATACATATATATATATATATATATATATATATATATATATATATATATATATATATATATATGTAATCCAGTGATATGTATCTAGGGCATTAGGCAAATGTTCATGACAATACATATATGCTTTTCAAAGCTACTTACCTATGTTAACTGGAGGAGCATTAGATATCCTGTGGAGAAAAGAGAGTGAATAATTATTAATGTCCCAAATAGCTAGTTCTGAATCCCAAATATTATCCATCACCCACAAAGAAGGCTGATGGAGTTTCAAATGTTAAAAAATTTTCCCAGCTTATTTTTGAATTGTGATCCTTTAGGACAGCTGGTAGGTTCAAATTAGCTGTATTTGCCCGGTGTTTTTTTAACCCCTCTGACCACAACCTAGAACTTATTAAAAATGAAGAATCGGCCATAAACAGTGAAAAGACATTTAAATAGCAGCTCTCTCTATACCTGAAGTATCAGCTGGTTCATTCAGTATTTTTTTTTAATTACAGCATATTGCAGTCCTGAAATAAGACCAGGTGACCTTCCCACAAGCACATTAGAGCCACGGTAGTACAGTGGTTAGACTGCAGTACTGCAGGCTACTTCTGCTGGCTGCCGGCTGCCTGCAATTTGGCAGTTCAAATCTCACCAGGCTCAAGGTTGACTCAACCTTCCATCCTTCCGAGGTGGGTAAAATGAGGACCCAGATTGTTGGAGGCAAGAGGCTGACTCTGTAAACCGCTCAGAGAGGGCTGTAAAAGCACTGTGAAGCGGTATATAAGTCTAAGTGCTATTACTATAGTGCTATTAACAACCTGTAGCAGTATGGTTTGGGTTGTTTTTTTGCAGTTTGATTTTTTTTAACCCACTTACCTGTTCTCTTCTCCCTCCAGAAGTGACTTATACATCGCAATCTCAATATCCAGGGGAAGCTTGAGATTCAGCAAGTTCTGGTAATCTCTCAGCAGGCGAGCCAGTTCATCTTTTGAGCTCTGCAGGTTGTTCTCCACCTCAATTAGCTTTAACTTGGCATCTTTCAAAGCACTCTCTCCCCGCTGCTCATTGTCAGCAATAGATGTCTGTAAGGCATCAATCTTGAAAAGAGCCAGACCAAAAAAAAAAAAGAGAGAGAGAGAGAATGAACTTGAGAGAACTTGAGCTTCCTCAGGAGGAAGTGGAGAGGAGAGAACGGGGAGTTAAACACAGAGGCACAAAATGACTTTGGGTGGGGAATAAGAAAGCATGGCTTTCTTCTAAATCCATCAATCGGATGCCTGAATTTCAATGATCTTTGATGTGCTATCAATTCTTGTGGGGATGAGGACAAATGTAGTCTTTAGATGGTACCCCAAGAAGAAAAGGACAGGATAAGTCAAATGCGTTTGAAGTGAAATTTAATTTATATATTTAATCTGCTGAGTCCCCGCGTCATTTGTCTTTTCTGCATATTAAAAAAAATTCAGTAGTTTGAAAGGATTTGGGGGATCACATTTAAAAATGATAGCCTCTAGGTCAGTGATGGCGAGCCTTTTCAGCACCAAGTGCCTAAAAGGGAGCACAGTCATCTGGTCTGCAACCGGGAAGAGGAGCTGCCCAGGGGCCATGCGCACGCCAGGAAATGTACTTTCAGTTTCCGGCACATGCATGCACACTGGCAAGCTAGTCTTCCATTTACTGGTGAGCACGCACTTGTGATGATCAGCTGGCCAGCACGCATACCCATGCTTGAAAATGGAAGACCAGCTCTTCCAGTTTCCCCCACTGCCGCACACATGAAGGCCAGCTGGTCATCGTGCACACATGCACTCCGGAAACCCGGAAGAGGTACAGGCAACACTGCACTTGCCAGGCAACAAGCAACTTCAGGCACGTGTGCCATAGGTTTGTCATCACAGCCCTAGGTTTTGCATCCCATTTCAGAATGATTAAAATGTCTGATAAATTCTTAATTCTATAGCCGTACTATCCAAACAAAACCAATCTTGTCTGAACTTGAAAGCTAAGCAGGAATGAGCCTAAATAATAACTTGACGGGAGATCTAATGAGATAACCAGTATTGTATACTTAATCCATAAAATTAACACTGCAAAAAATTCCCACTAAATTCACATTTACTTGTTCATCAGATTTATACAGCATACCATCTACAAGTATGTCTCTGATGGCATTCAATATAACTAACTAATTAAAAAAATCATATAAAGAAGATCATAATGGGAGGATGCATAATGCAACCAAACTTATCGCTTTCCTGTTATCAAAGGATCCAAGGATCTGCTAAAAGGAGATTTACAAAAGGTCATTAGGATTGGACTTAATATTTGAGGGAGATGGGCAGTTTAAAAATATGAAATGTAAATAAATAAATAAATTAAATAATCTCAACATTGGGGGGGGGGAGGATGTTCCAGAGGGCAGGTGCCATGGCAAAAGAGCTCCCATTGGATGCAGCTCCTTAGCATATGGAACCTATAATATACCCCTCCTGCTGGACCCGATGGGAAGGGTAGATGTAACTGGGGAGAGGCAGTCCTTCAAACAACTTGTCCTCCTGCCAATGTAGTGCTTTAAAGGTCAAAATCAGCACCTTCAATTGGAACTGGAAAGAAACTGGCAACCAATATAGCTCATGGAGCAGTGGGATGTACCTTTCTAGGGGCACCAGGGACGTGCAGTCAGGGGAGGCAGGGGAGGCAGAGCCTCACTGCTCTCATCATGAAAAGAAAAAAAAAGGGAAAAGGCACACGTGTTCCGATTCCCTGCTTTCCTGAGTCAACATGAAGGGCACCGCGGAGTGCGAGCTGCGGGACTGCAGAGCGCGCTCCGCGGTCCCCTTCATGTTGACTCAGGAAGGCGGGGAATGGGACCACGTGTGCAGGAGGCTGAGGCTGCCTCAGCCTCCTGCACACGTCCCATTCCCCGCCTTCCTGATGACGTCACCAGCCTCACCAGCCATAAACCTCACCGCACATCACTGCGGGGCACCCATAGCTGCCTGTGCTGCCCACGCTGTTCCTTTCCTTTCTCAGGATAAGGATTTGATCATGTCCTTATTTCTTATATATGTACTCAATTCCAGATTAAAATCAAAACTCAAATGTTTTATATATTTCTGACATCTTTGTAAAGTGTACTTTGTTCCCTTTGCATTTAATGCAGAGGTGGATAATGGATGAACCATTAAATGTTGGACTTTTCTTGCCTTCACATCAACCCTACTGGTGGAAAAACAGGTGGGAGTTGTTCAATAGCATGTGGCAGAGCCCATTTTTGGCTACTCCAGACTTAGATCAGCTTCTTTTACCTGTTTTTTGGTACTCTCCACTTCACTTTTGCATCTCTGAACCATACGGGTAAGGTCTTGAATTTCGTGACGGCCACTGCTGAGATTGTTGCAATAATGTCCCCACATGTTCTGCAGTTCTTTATACTGAAATACAGGAGAAGTCCTATTCTTTTATGTTTGTTGTGGCTTTGTAACTTTGGTTTCTACTAACTTCAATAAAACACTCATTTCCCTCTAGGGAAAGTAAGCTAAGCCAAGCCTACCTTGTTTTCATACAGAGCATTGACGTCATCCTTGCTCTTCTGGGCAATTTCTTCATACTGAGATCTCACTGAATGAATTATTCCCTCCATGTCAAGGACTCGACTGTTGTCCATTGACACAATGACATTGGTTTCTTCATTTGCTGCCTGTAAGCTTTCTATTTCCTGCCAAGAAGAAGTTGCAAGAGAAGTTGAAAGTACTTCTGAATAATGCAGGAAACTCCTATCCCAATAGAAGAAGACACGTTAGAAAGGTTCACATCTTCTCCTTTGGTCAAATGATCCATTTGTCAATTATAGCATTTCCCCTCATCATTTTAGCTCCTTCTCCTGGAGAACCCTGTAGTACCATTCATCAATGGTTTGATTTGCAGTACATGCAACCTTTTTCAACAATAGTGGCAGAAAAGTTTCAGGGGCCATATCAGACTGTAAGATTTTCATAACTATATTATTTAACTTGGAGGAGCAGTCACGATGTTCAGAAAGAACATCCAGGAGCCTCCCTGGTCCTTTCATAAAATATCACCTGAGGTGGTCACATCACTCTCAAAATTATAGGGCCTGATGAGCCTGGAAAGATTCCAGCAAAATAATATCCTAATCTGCTTTACCTGTCCTCTGATGCAGATATCTGTAAATTCTTGAACTGTATACTGTATTTCCCTGAAAATAAGACAGGGGACAGACTTATTCTTTTTTAAAAAAACCAAAAAATAAGCCCTTGGCCTTATTTTTGGGGAGGTCTTATTATTTTTGAGGTGCAGGAGGTGGCGAGCATGGTCACCTCATGGCTGCTGCTGTGTTGCAATATTTTCAGGAAGGGCTTATTTTTGGGGGAAGGCTTATTTCAGCTCATGTGCTCAAAAGCCTGATTGGGCTTATTATCCGGAGAGGTCTTATTTTCGGGGAAACAGGGTATATGAAGTTGGTTTATAATTAAAACCTTGCATTATTTATGGTAGTCAATAATGATACCCCTACTTTAATTATCCAGTGAACTCTTCAAGGGGATCACCTGCAACATGTTCAATGGACCCACTAAAACTACATCCTTTCTCTTCCCTGGATTCTTCTAATACTAACTACTTGGGAGCGAGTTGGATCTTTTTTCACTTCTCTGCCCTGGGTTATGAAAAACAAATCAGATTCTCCTCTTTCCTTTGGCCAATTCCTGGTAGAAAGTAGAATGAAAGAAAGTAACCCCAGGGAAGCAGAGATTGTGAATCTTTTCACTGCAGAAAGAATAAACAATGTATGTGGGGATCCTTACAGCTTCAAAGACACATCGGATGAAGTTGAGCTCCTGTCTGAGGGATTCCACTTTCACTTCTAGGTCAACTTTGTTGCTATATGCAACATCCACATCCTGAAAAGCATGACAGAAAGTATCATTTATCTTAACAGAGCAAAACTCATTTTCAAAACATTTTATTATGTGTCTCCTAAAGATCTTTTCCACTCGTGACATTGATATGGTTGATGATCAAATCAAGCTCCAGTTTTTCATTATTATTGTCCTATAGAGCATTTTTCCTAGTCTGGTCCCCTCTCAATATACTGGACAATTAGTCCCATTAAGCCTCTTAATTAGCATTGGCTAGATCGGGGGGGGGGGGTCAAACTCTAGGCCTGCGGGCCAGATCTGACCCATGGGGTGCTTAAATCTAGCCCACAGGCCTGGACTGGAAATAGCAAAGGACGGCCTCACGGTGCCTCTGCTCGCAAAAATGGGGCACAGGGGGACTGCACATGGCCACCAAACTCCCCGTTTTTGGCCTGGATGGCCTCCTGCAGCACTCTGCCAGGCAAAACAGGATGCGGGGAGCACACATGGCCTCCGCACACCCAGTTTTGGACGGCAGAGTGCTGCAGGAGGCTCCCGACCCATACCTCCCCTCCCCCCCCCAAGGAGGAGAATTACAATGCTGATTCTCCTCTCAAAGAAATCCAGTTTGACACCCCTGGGATAGATGGTTTTCTCTTGCAGTAAACGGGCATATCTCTGAGCAAACTGCTTTATTGGAAATGCTTTTGCCAGCCTGGGGCCTATCATGAGGGAAACAAGCATGATTTCCAAGCATTGAAAAATAGAACACCAGTAAAGGAGCTTGGGTTGTTTGTCCCATTTCTCCTCTTCTAATGATCTCTCAGAATTGACATGCATGTCACCATCAACAAGGAACAACAAGCTGGAAGGGATAGGAAAAGAGCAAGTCTACTGATTTCCACTCTATGTGCTACCAGGGATTAAAAACTGAAGAACACTGAAATCTATGGAATGAATGAATGAATTAAATCAATTTGCACCCTGTCTAAAATGTTGCAAAGGGGCTCATATTGACCTCAAGTAAATTTCACAAGCCTTTATTTTTATTTCAATAAACCTACATCCCAAGCATTTCTACTGCTCACATATTGGGTGAGGGTTGAATCATTTTAATTACACTTTTTTTTTGAGAACCAGAAATATCTAACCTTTTTTAGCAGCACAAAATTATTTTCTGCACTCAGCCGGTGGTTGATTTCTTCTTCATACCTTGAGGTGGGGAAAAAAAGGAGATGTCTAAGAGCTTGAACAAGCAAACATACACACAAGATACACACAAATCAATTGAATTGCAATACTTTGGGTGAGTGAGTCTAGGATTGGGGGAAGGGGCAGAGTGTGAGCTCAAAGCTCTTGCCTCTTGACCTTGATGGCTGGAGCAGAATGAGGAGAGAAGTTTCATTGGCTGGATTAGGATCCACTTGGCTATTGTACAGCTAATGAATTATCTCAAAGAATCTTAATTATCTTAAAAGGACAGACTTCAGCGAGCATTTATCCCTCTAACAGTAGGTCCACAAACAGTTTCCAGATTTGAAGAAGGAAGAGGAGACACTGGGACACACATAGCATGCTTTGGGAAAAGAAAGGTAAAACTTTGTTCCTCAAAAGCTGGGAATCTTGGTATGGCCTTCTGCATGAAAGGGAGTGATGCAAAATGTGCAATAATGTTTAAAGCTGCCCAAGTCTGCTCTACAGCCAGACTTTATCACTTTTCTTTGGTTGGTTAGACTTTTGGTTGGTTAGGCTAAGGCAGGGATGTCAAACTCAAGGCCCAGGGGCTGGATCTGGCCCAGGGAGTGCTTAGATCTGGCCCGCGGGGCTGCCCTGGAAATAGCAAAGGACTGACCCGCAGCACTTCTGCCAGTGAGAATGGAGCTCACAAGGCCACACGTGGCCCTCCTGAGCTCTGTTTTCACTGGCAGAGGGTTACAGGAAGCAATCACAACTGAAAACTGAGCTCGGGAGCCTGTTTTCTGTGGCAGAGTGCTCAGGTCACTACAGGCACCCCTGATATGAGTGATGTTGAGTTGACCATGCTCACCACAGACATGTCCACCCTGCCCCCCTGAGGTCAAACACAAACACCTCTGATGCGGTCCTCAATTAAATTGACTTTGACACCCCCTGGGTTAAGATGTGCCTTTCACACTAAGTCAGTGGGACTTTGACAAAAAATACCTAAGAGAATAAATTTTATAACTAACTAAATAAATAAATAAATAAATAAAGCCAACACAAGCTTAACATAGATTCCTTTCCTTTTAAATTATTTAGCACTTAATTAAATTAACCCTATTAGGCACATTGGATAGGATTGCCCCTCCCACTTCCCAGGGCAGGTAGCAATTAACTTCTTCTGTCACATTAGCAATTATAAGCAGGTGGCAATTTGGGGAGGGAAGCTGAGAGACACGGTCAAGTTTTTGGAGGGCACATATTGCTCTGGGCCCCAGGATATGGACTTCTGCTTTTAAAGAGATTAGAAACAATGCAAGAGATAATAGACTTTGTGCTATAATGGATAATGAGGTCCCTCTCCGGGGTGGGAAGAAGAAGATCTATATTCAGCCAGGAGCTCTGTGCCCCTACAGCTATCTACAAAGGGCATCTACCTGACCATGGATAGCGTGTCTATGCTTACTTCTACAGAACCAAAAGACAGATCCATTTTGAAGAGAGAACCCAATTCCATTTTTTCAAGGATCCCCCGCCCCCAACTACTTTTTGACATGGGTGGGCCTTGGGAACCTTCCCTTCTTCCCACCTGCTCCAGCCTCTCGCTGATTACCTGCTTTTGAATTCTTCAACCATATCCTGGAATTTGGACTGCTCCAATTGCAGCTGTTCCCGCTCATTCAGCAGCCGCTGCAGGTGCTGCTTCAAGGACATGGTGTAATTTTCAAAGAGGGGCTGAATATTGGCCTTTTCCACAGGCTCCTGCTGCTGCAGGCAGTTCCATTTGGTTTCCAGAAGCTTATTCTGTTGCTCCAAGTGCTTGACCTGTAGTGAGGGAAGTGTCTAGATGCTCTTCTACCATTTCAAGCTAACAACAGATTCTTAGGATCTATTACATGAGGAAGGTAAAGGAGCTACTTTTGGACTGAAAGAAGGATTGTTGTTCCTCCCGTTGTTGATATTATTGCCTTGGAAAAAACTAGGCATCACCATTTCATGTCTTGGAAGATCTAGAGTAAGGGTGTCAAACTCGTGGCCCCGGGCCGGATGTGTCACGTGCTGGCCATGCCCACACCTGATTTAGCAAAGGGGGGAAAGTCGCAATAAGTCATGTGATGCCGCCATGACGACACGAGTTTGATACGCTTGATCTAGAGGATTGAAATGGGCTATAAAAGAAAGAAAGAAATAAGGGAGGGAGGGAGGGAGGGAGGGATGGAAAGAAAGAAGGAAAGAAAGAAAGAAAGGAAGGAAGGAAGGAAGGAAGGAAGGAAGGAAGGAAGGAAGGAAGGAAGGAAGGAAGGACATACATCCAAATGTTTACATCACTGCTCTGAGCATCAGTAATGCAAAGTCAACTCCTAAAAATATTTTCAGGTTACTTGAGAATAATTGAATTAAAAGTTGGAGCAATGAATTAGAGAAGGGCAGAATTTCCAATGTATCATTGGAAAAACATGGCAATTTGCAATACTCAGTGCTTGCAACACCTTCCTCCCTAACTAACGCCTACAGAATTCTAACAAAAGCTGGATTAGCTGTGACTTTCTGTTGAACACCTTCTATTGTTAGAACTGCTCTGGACTGTGCGTGTATGAGATGATGGCTCCACTGCAGTCCACACATAGACAAATGTTGCACAATGTAGGATAACTCCCCAAAAGATATTGTAGAGCAGTTTCCAGTATAGCATTTGGTTAATCCACCAAAAAGCTGTTAAAAAGCAGTTGAGAAATACTTCTTGACAGGACAAGGAGAAATACAGGTAGTCCTCAACTTACGACCACAATCGAGCCCCAAATTTATGTTGTTGAGTAAGAAATTTCTTAAGTGAGTTTTGCCCCTTTTACATCTTTCCTTGCCACATTGTTTAAGTGAATCACTGCAGTTGTTAAATTAATAACACGGTTGTTAAGTGAATCCGGCTTCCCCATTGATTTTGCTTGTCAGAAGGTCGCAAAAGAGGATCACATGACTCCAGGACACGGCAACCGTCATAAATGTAAGTCAGTTGCCAAGTATGCTGAACATAAATCATGTGACCATGGGGATAACTACAACGGTTGTAAGTGTGACAAATGGTCATAAGTCACTTTTTCAGTGATGTTGTAAGTTTGAACCATCACTAAACGAACTGTTGTAAGTCGAGGACTATCTGTATAGCCACAATTTCAAATCAATTTAATAGTGAATACATTTTAAAAGTGGAAACTCTCCAGATTTATGGATAAGAGCCAGTTTGGTATAGCGGTTAAGGCACCAGGCTGGAAACCAGGAGATGGTGAATTCTAGCAGCACCTTAGGCATGAAACCAATCAGTGGACCTTGGGCCAGTCACTCTCTCTCAGCCTTAGGAAGGAGGCAATGGCAATCTATTTCTGAAAACTCTTGGCCAGAAAACTGGAGACTGGTTAAGGCGGTCACCATCAAAAAACTAACTCAAAGACACACATACAAAAATAATAACAATAACCCTCCAAAAATCCTATGTATCGGAGAATAGGATTGTGCATCACTCCAAAGCCATATGCATTTCCTCCCCCAAAAAGCTCATCGCTTTAAAAAAGTTCTCTAACAAGTGGTCCATTGTTACATTTTTGCATATACAGATAAGTCAAGATTTGTGCAAGTTTTAATCATTTGATACTAGATTCAGTGCAAGTTGTAAATGGATTAGGTGAAGGTTGAGGCTAACGCATGCACTGTGGCTATTTTAGATGGCGCTAATCTTTCTGCGTGCAAAATGGAGAAAAGGGAAATGCCATTGGAGGAAAACAACACAAGTTCCCCAAAAGAAGAAGAATTTGGTGCAATTGAATGATACGAGCACGGTCATAGCAACCCTCATCTGTATTCAGTACAAGTTTAGTCCCCCTGGTATAAAGAACATTCTCTAATTAAAAGGCCCAAAGAGATCTTTGTAACAAAACACGACAGACCAGCCTTACCGGTTCACTCTTCTCACCTTATCAATGAAGGAGACAAACTTATCGTTCAGTGTCTTGATCTGCTCTCTCTCCTCCTCCTTCACTCGAGAGATCTCTGGATCAATCTGGATCCTAAGAGGCTGCAACAGGTTTGGGTTGACTCGGACTGTGTGGATGCCCCTCCCTTCCCCAAAGCGGCCGTGGCATTCGTAATTCAAACCACGGCCACTTCTGCTGACACCGCCACCCAGGCTTCGAGAGCTGAAGCCCTCCAGCTGATAGCGTCTGCCGTGACTATTCCCGCCACCAAGACTTTGGCTGCTGAACGCTTCGTGCCTGTGATGGCTGCTGCTTTGGTTGCCACCTCCTCCAGCCTGGCTGTTGGTCCCTGCACTTTGACTGCTAAATCCCCCGTTCTTTGTGATTCCAGCACCAAAGCCCACCGGCCCAATACTGTAGCCAAAAGGCGCAGCTCCATAGCCCAGCCCACTACTCAGGTTTGCTCCAGAGTATCTCCTGCTATGCTCAAGGAGGCGGAAGGAGGAGGACGCACTGCTGCCCGCATGGGGCCCACCGCTAGAAATATAATTCCGTCTCCCATTAAGGGATTTAGAGGTGCAGCATTGCCGGCTCATGATGGCTAAGAAGAAGTTAGAACCCAAGCGGTTGAAGCAAAGCTGAGCTGCCAACAGAGCTCCCAAAGAGGAAAAGAGAGTGGCCTAAAGAGAGAAGCAAAGTCTTTTCCTGCTCACATCAGGAATTATTCTTTATATACCTTCTGGGATCTGGGCTGGGCTACAAAATAGCCATCAGGTTAGGAAGATTATGCTTCCTTTCCTTGGGAAGCATAAATAGTCAACAGGCAGGCGCATTTTCTTTTTTCTTTTTTTTTCCCAATGTGCAAATGAAAAAGACTTCAAAGAAAGCTAACGTGATGCGGTTGAAATAATCTGAAATGGAAAAATGTTGCTTGTGTTGCATGGCTCTTGAGGGTGATCTTGAGTGGCCTAATTAAACTGTTTTCCATATGACAATTAGGCCTGAGCTAAATGATTTCAGAGAAGTCCTTTGCATTTTGCCTTCTGAAACGTTGACATTTCAGCACCTTGACTCAGTCAAGAGTGAAGTTTACCCAGCTTTCAATTTTAAGGCTTCCTATTCAAAGCTACATTAATCAGTGTCCCTGAGGCTCCTATTGGGCCAAGCAAACCCAACAAGGCATCTGTTCCTAACCTCGATGATGCCAAAATGCTGAAACCTTTATTTTGATATCACAGTCCAAGCTCTGCCTTCTTACATTGTGGTGTCACTTAGAAATGTGTAAGACACACAATTTGTGCTACAGTGATATTAAAGCACATGTGACACTTGCCTCCCACCCACCCACCCACCCAAGGCTGTCTATGCCAACAAATTGAAGCAAAAGAAATATTTCCACAAGTTCTCTAGAATTGCCCAGCAATTCCTTGGCATATTTTAGTCAACGTTACTATCTAAAACTTGAACAGAGACACTCTAATAATTTGATACCATCTGTGAAGGAACGTAGATTTTTCCAGTTCTTCCGAAAGAAAATTATTTTCAAAGATGAGCCATAGTAACGGACCTCTCTGGCTTTAAATTTGTAATCATTATAATGATTTGATATTAGAAGTCATCGAATAATGGAGTTGGAAGAGACCTTGGAGATCTTCTCGTCCAACCTCAAATGCTTGTGCAGTCTCTTCTTAAAAACCTCTAGTGATAGAACACCTACAACTTCTGGTTGCAAGTCATTCCAGTGATTAGTTGTTCTCACTGTCAGGAGATTTCTTCTTAGTTCTAGGTTAAAACTCTCTTTAATAATCTTCCATCTATTGCTTCTTGTCCTGTCCTCAGGTGCTTTGGAGAATAGGTTGACCCCTTCCTCTCGGTGACAGTCCCTCAAATATTGGAAGAGTGCTATCATGTCAAAGTCCTTCTCTTTGCTAGACTAGACATACCTACCTCCAACAAGTGCATGGTTTAGCCTTCAGACTCCAATCATATTTGTTCTCATCACTAGAGCTTCACCATATATTTTTTTGAACTTTTTTGATTTTCATGAACTGATCCTTGACAAATGATCAGTGAGATTGAAGGTAAGTGAAGGGTTTCCAGATAAATTGTCTGAAGACCAACGAATACTCTTATTTGATTGAAAACTAAGCAGAGATGGTATTTGTCTCTATGTCATCATGTGAATCCATGGTGTGCCATGTGTATGCACTATGTGATAAACAGTGTGTACTCTTACACAAAAAGCCCAACAAGCTAGTTATCTAAAGCAGTGTTTCCCAACCTTGGCGACTTTAAGCCCTGTGGACTTCAACTCCCAGAATTCCCCAGCCAGCTATGCTATGCTGGCTGGGGGATTCTGGGAGTTGAAGTGCACAGGACTTAAAGTCGCCAAGGTTGGGAAACACTGATCTAAAGCCCAACAAGCCAGTTATTCACTAACATAAAATGAGAAATCAGTACCACTTAAATAACAGCTTGTGTAAAAGTTGTGATTTTTCCGCAGTTTTTTACACATAAATCACTTTGCAAAGTGAAGTATTTAAAGAAAATGCCCTGCATGTGGTACATGACAAACATATATGTGTCTATTTTTCCTTTTTCATTACATACCTTGTTGTACGCAGAATGTAGAATGAAAAGAAATATTGTTGCATTGTATTAATTGTAGGACAGGGAAAAGGACACTTCTTTAGTCACAAAATGGATGAAGATTTGGGTTGGGTCTTGTCCTTTATAACAGTTTACCAAAATTCACAAATAAAATCCGCCTTTTAGGATCAACCATCAATAGTAAAAGAACAAGTGGTCATGAAATATTATATCACAGACTAACACTTGGTAGGGCAGTCACGAAGGCCTTGGAAAAGATATTCAGATATTTTCATGCAAACATGAAAATAGTGCAAGCCATGGTATTCCCTGTGGCTCTATGGAAGCAAAATTTGGTTTTGGTCCTTGAAGAAGAAGGGTAGGAAGAGTATTCATGCTTTTTGAACTTTGTATTGGAAAAGAGTTCTGAGAATGTCACTGACAATCAAGAAAAGAAACAAATGGATCATGGAACCAATCAACTCCCAGAGTTCTGACTCAAGGCACAAAAGATCAGGCTCAAATTATCCTACTTTGGACACCATGTTTGAGGACTTAGCTCTTTGGAGAAAGATCTCAAATTGGGAAAGGTCAAAGAAAAGAGAAGAAGAGGATGACCAGCAGGAACGTGGATGTACTCAATTACAAGGGCAATCGGCACCCCAAAGGAAAACCAGGTTAGGGAAGCAACATCATGGCAAAAAAGCAATTTATGTGGCCGCTAAGAAATTACACCAACTTGATGTCACATAAAAAAAAAAGTCAGTCTCAGAACTAGTTTTTTCCATCTGTGCAGAGCCCCATCTATGTTTAAATCTGTATGTAGTTAACCATATCCATCTATTTATTTATTCGTGGTGACAAATTTGCAATGGTGATTTTATTTTTTCATGTCAATCTCTTTATATAACATGGATAGCCCCATGATTCAAAATCTGGTGGTGCTTAAGGCACAAGACCTTGTGTGATTATTATTTTTTGTCCTTCTCATTGTTTCAGAATAAGTGTATCTTGTTTTGGTTTTTGGAGGGGTGATTTTTCCATGATGGGCTGGTTGCTGCTTCCCCAGCCATTATTTTTTTCAAGGCACATGTCCTGCATTGGAGCCACCAAGTCCAGCCTTTGTGGGGCAACAGGAGGAAGTTGTTTTGGGATTCTATCACACTTTGTTACAGGCAACTCCCCACTATTAAAAGGATATTTCCCTTCTGGGCTGCCCCAGGCAGCATTCATTTCCCTCAATGTCTGCAGACAAGGGCTCATTTGCCATGTTAATCCTTCATGCCTGCATGGGTTAATTTGCTTGCGATGGAGAAGAACTGCCAGGCTCACCAACTTCTTGGAGGAGGAACCAACATCCACTGCAATATTATGATTGTTTATGGCTGGTAAAGTTTCCAGACTCTCATTTCAGTAGGGAGAGACTACCTTGTAGTTGGGTAAAGGATAGTCTCATGCTTATGCATAAAGGTATGGTTGGCCTTGAACTTTTTTTAGAAAATGGATGCTGCCATCCAGCAATTATTAAAATGTAACACTGTTGTCTCCTTCCGTCACAATAACATTAACAAAATTCTTGTCCTACATATTTCCATGCTTGTTTATATAGAAAGGATTCAGAGAATGAAGCTAAAGGTAAAGGTTCCCCTCACACATATGTGCTAGTTTTTTCCCCACTTTAGGGGGTGGTGCTCATCTCCGTTTCAGAGCGGAAGAGCCAGCGCTGTCTGAAGACGTCTATCATGACTAAATGCCGAAGGCACATGGAACAATCTTACCTTCCCACCAAAAGTGATCCCTATTTTTCTACTTGTGTTTTTTATATGCTTTCGAACTGCTAGGTTGGCAGAATCTGGGACAAGTAAAGGGAGCTCACTCCATTAAGCGGTGCTAGGGATTCGAACCGCCAAACTGCTGACCTTTCTGATCGACAAGCTCAGCATTTTAGCCATTGAGCCACCACATCCATTAGAATGAAGTTAAAAGTAGTTAGTTGAAAGTAGACTAAAATAAAAGTATTTTAACTGCTGTATTTAAATTTTTCCAGAGTTGGATCAGGAGGAGGCACAATGATGTAGTCATGTTAATGAATTGCCTTGTCCAAATACTGTGCAGTAGTTTTTGCCTACTGTATCTTTTAAAATAGAGACTGAGTCCATTGTCCATGTTTCCCATGATCCAGGATATCAACCAGCGAAATGTGGTTTGTTTCACACCCTACTAAAACATTTCAAGTAGCAGCACAATAGCTTTGATGGCCATGGTTCCAGGTGATGTGACACAAACTTAGGCAATGGCTTGGATATCTATCACTTTTTGCCAAGAATCCTTTGACATCACATGAGATTGATATTTGAGACAGTAGAACCAGAATCTCTGGTTGCCCCATTACCAGTATGGCCTGACAACCATTTTTGGAAGACCAAAATGGATGATATTATCCTCAATTAAACTTCCATTCTGGGCACATTTCTACTCCATATCCAGAGTACACTTTCTATGTTATGTCTGACTTTGAACACACCAGTCCACTTCAGCTCATGGTAGGCTAACCTCAACAAATGATTGACTGCTGTGTAGAGTCCCTAGAACACCTATTCATTCTACTGCAAGGTCATCCCCAAAGAACAACACCATGCTGTGCTTGGATGATTAACTTGCTTTCTCATATTCTTTGAAAGACGAACATTATTATTATTATATATTCATTAAATATG
Organism: Natrix helvetica; assembly: GCF_964273705.1. Classification (NCBI taxonomy): domain Eukaryota; kingdom Metazoa; phylum Chordata; class Lepidosauria; order Squamata; family Natricidae; genus Natrix; species Natrix helvetica. Next base: position 219,400,617 of record NC_138548.1, on the reverse strand, counting down.
AAACTCAGCCAAATGATGTTTAATGAATAAAGTATATAATAGTAATAATGTTTGTCTTTCAAAGAATATGAGAAAACAAGATTATGATGATGATGATGATGATGATGATGATGATGATGATGATGATGATTGCATCAACAGAATTGTATCACAGCGGCCAGTTGTTTCGCCGGATTTGGCATTAATTACTAGTCGGGCCCCACCCAGGGGCCTAGGACATCGTAATGTATTTTCGTAATATGTGTGCGGATCCAAGCAGTGCGGCCTTTTGCATTTGACTGATGGTGATTTTGTCAATTTTTAACTGTTTTAAATGTAATTCCAGTGCTTTTGGAATAGGACCCAGTGTGCCGATTACCACTGGAATTACCACTGTTGGTTTGTGCCATAATCGTTGAATTTCAATTTTTAAGTCCTGGTATTTTGCGATTTTTTCATATTCCTTCTCGGCGACCCTGCTATCACCTGGTATTGCGATGTCTATGATTGTAACCTTATTTTTCTCAACCAGTGTGATGTCTGGTGTATTATGCGCCAGTATTTTATCCGTTTGTATGCAAAAATCCCACAAGATCTTGACCATCTGACCCTCGACGACTTTTTCAGGTTTATGTTCCCACCAGTTTGTTGCTGTTTTAATGTTATAATTTTTGCACAAATTCCAGTGGATCATTTGTGCCACTGAATTGTGCCGCATTTTATAGTCAGTCTGCGCGATTTTTTTACAGCAGCTGAGTATGTGGTCAACAGTTTCATCAGTTTCTTTGCAAACTTTACATTTGGCATCATCAGAGGATTTTTCGATTTTGGTCTTAATGGCATTTGTGCGGATAGCTTGTTCTTGCGCAGCCAGGATTAGTGACTCTGTTTCTTTCTTTAATGTACCTGCTGTTAACCATAACCAAGTTTTTTCACTGTCCACTTAATCTTTTATTTTTTCCAGAAATTGGCCATGCAATGCTTTGTTCTGCCAACTCTCCATTCTAAATTTTATCACATCTTTTTTGTATTCTTGTTTTGTCTGTTGGGCCTTCAATAGATTTTTGTTCTTTACTTCGATTAATAGATGTTCTTGACTTTCTTTTAAATAATCAGCCAGTGCATGTTTTTCTTCTTCAACTATTTGCTTCACTTGTAATAATCCTCTGCCACCAGATTTCCGGGGTAGGTATAGTCTATCAATATCACCACGTGGATGTAAACTGTAGTGCATTGTCATTAGTTTCCTGGTTTTTTGGTCTAAAATGTCCAAATCAGCTTGTGTCCAGTTAACTATACCAGCTGTGTATCTTATAACTGGTATTGCCCAGGTGTTTATGGCCTTGATTGTATTTCCACCATTCAATTTAGATTTCAAAATTTTCCTAACTCTGTTGGTGTACTCTCCCCTGACAATAGTTTTTACTTCTCCATGCTTGATGTTATCCAACTGCAGAATGCCTAAGTATTTGTAGGCTTCATTTTCGTTGCATTTAATTAGTTGGCCATTGGGCATTTCAATTCCCTCACACGCAGTGATTTTGCCCCTTTTTATGGATACAGTGGCACATTTTTCCATGCCAAACTTCATTGAAATATCGGTGCTGAATACTCGGACTGTATTTGTCAATGATTGGATTTCTATTTCTGACTTTCCATAGTTTCAAATCATCCATATATAATAAATGCAAAATTTTTTCAGCTTCTTTGGCTGTTTGGTAGCCTAATTTCATTTTTTTAAGATTACTGATAGTGGGATCATCGCGATGATGAAGAGAAGAGGTGAAAGTGAATCACCCTGGAAAATTCCTCGCTTGATATTAACCATTCCGTAGTTCTCATTCCCTACTGCCAACTCGGTTCTCCATTGTTTCATCGCCTTTTCAGTAAAGGATGTAATATTTTTGCTAATGCCAGTTGTTTCTAAGCATTTTATGATCCAACTATGTGGCAATGAGTCAAATGCCTTTTTGTAATCAATCCAGACCATTATTATTATTATTATTATTATTATTATTATTATTATTATTATTATTATTATTATTATTATTATTATTATTATATACTTTTTTCATAAAACATGAAACTCAGCCAATTGAACATTCAAAAATGCATCACAAATACCATTGACTGGTGCTCATGGTTGATATGGGTTCCTGCCAGTATCCTAGGTATCAACCAAGTACCTTCTTAAAATATACAGTATACAATAACAACATCATCAACAATAATAATAATGATTAGTAGGGCCTTCTCGGTGATGGGCCCAGCCCTCTGGAATGACCTCCCCCCAGATATCAGGATAACGACCGATCTCCGCTCCTTCCGCACGAAACTCAAGACCCACCTGTTCCAACTAGCTGGCCTGGCTTAACTAGAACCTCTAACCTCCCTGGCAATTTTAATACTGTAAATGTAAATTTTGGGTTTTTAAATTGTTTTAACTGTCTTAACTTATGGCTATTTATTTTAACTTAGTGGCTTGCACTTGCATCTGTATTGTTAAACATTGATGTTACCTCCTCCATGCCACACATGTATATTTGATTTGATTGTACGTCGCCCTGAGTCCCTTTGCGGAGAGGGGGCGACTGATAAGTCAAAATAATAATAATAATAATAATAATAATAATAATAATAATAATAATAATAATAATAATAATGATAATAATAATAATCAGATAACATCTTGAATGGAAAAGTCAACGAGTCAATGAAAAAGGAATACATCAGGAGGGTCCGCAAAATATTAAAATCAAACTTTAATGCTAGAAACATAAGTAAAGCCATTAATACATGGGCAGTTCCAGTGATACTCTACTCAGCTGGAATCATCAACTGGACTCTGGATGAACTGGAAAACTTGGACCCGAAAACACGGAAACTTTTTAATATGTACCATGCTTTACATCCACGAAGTGACATTGACAGGTTGTACCTGCCAAGAAAAATAGGGAGCAGGAGGCTATTGCAAATCCATAAAACTGTAGAAGAAGAAAAACAAAGTTTGAATGATTATGTGAACCAAAGTACAGAAAAATTGCTGCAGGCTGTGAGAACAGAGAACAGCATTAAAACAACAGAAACAAAGGCAGAATATAAGTAAAAACAGCTGGATGACAGATTAAATAGATGGAAGACCAAAGCTTTGCATGGACAGCACTTGAAAAACATTGAAGGAAAATGTGATGACAACTTGACATGGACATGGCTTAAGATGGAAACTATCAAGAAAGAAATGGAAGGTTTAATACTGGCTATTCAAGAACAAGCACTGCAAACTAATGCCATGAAAGCGAAGATATAAAAATCCACTGATAATCCAAACTGCCCAATTTGCAATGACGAAGTTGAAATTGTTTCACATTTAATATGTGAATGCAACAATGTCGCACAAACTGATTACAAAGCTAGGCATGACCGAGTTGCTAAATTAATCCACCGGTCATTATGTAAAAAATATGATTTACCTGTATCCAGAAAGTCATGGGAACATAAAGTGGAAAAAGTTATCAAAAATGTGAAGGTGAAGATCTTGTGGGACTTTTGAATACAAACGGATCGTCATTTGGAGCATAACACACAAGATATCATGGTTGTAGAGGGCCGAAGTGTACAGTTTATTGATATCTCTGTTCCTGGAGATGCCAGAGTCGAAGAAAAAGAACTAGAAAAAATAATGAAATATTGCGACTTCGCCATCGAAACTACACAGCTATGGATGAAGTGATACCCATTGTCATTGGTACACTTGGCACCATGTCCAAGAATTTTACAAGATACATGAATAAATTGCAACTTCCTGCAATAACACCAGTGAAACTGCAAAACACTGTGCTCCTCGGAACATCTTGTATTTTAAGAAGGTACTTAGTTAATACCTAGGACATTGGCAGCAACCCGTATCAACCATCAGTAGCAGTCAATGGTATTTGTGATGCATTTTTGAATGTTCAGTTGACTGAGTTTCATGTTTAATGAATAAAAGAGATAACAATAATAGCAAACAAGTTTACCAGTAAAGCACTAAAATGTGGGCTCTCCCTTTCTCTCATTGTAGATCTTAATGTTAATTTGTTAAATTTATATCCACTTTTCTTCCAGTAGCTCAAGGCAAGTGCATAATCTTCCTTCTTCCTTTCATCTTTATATCTTTGCTAAATTGGGCTGAAATAAAGATTAAAGTGTGGGAATCCTCAAAGAATCCTCAAAGAGATTTCATGGCTGAAGGTGATCTTGGGATCTCCCAAGACCAACAAATTCAGCTAATTGAATGCTATATCCTCCAGTTGTTGTTGCTGCTTCTTCTTATTTATTAAAATAAATAAATTTTGTTGCTGCTTGTTGTTTATTAAATTGTTTGCTGACCATCTCATCGCAAGGTGGTTCTGGGTAGCTTTAAACACTTGAGTGAAACCATAAATATATGAATAAATATATAAAATCACATTAAAATTACAATAAAATTCAATTTATAACCAAAGATGGGGAGGAAGGGAGGAGAATATACAAAGGGAGGATTACATTTATGAATGTGGGAACTCAAGCTGAATATTAATACTATAACGATGATGAAAATGATGTTGACAATGATGATGATGGTCTCTATTGGCAACATGGTTTTATTATAAGGGAAGTGTTTAAACATCTGTCACAGCAGATGAATTTCACTTGTGCGTTATTGGAGAGAGACAAATTTTACAATCCTATGACCATTTGTTTCTAGAGCAATGCCAAAGGATATAAAAGACTCACCATTCTTTGTTTTCAGAAGTATAGATTTCATTTATATATGTATAATTATCACTTATAATTGCATTATCATTACTGACAGATCTACTGATTGCCCATGTTTGAATGGCTATTTTTTGGGGAGGGGGATAGTGGAAAAACTGGATTTTTCCTTCATTGCATACTGAAAATATAAACTGTATTCCACAAGGATTAATGAAGTTCAGTTTGCTGAATCTCTCGTTTCTAGATCATCTCATCACAAAAATTAAATTGACCTATTTCCCCTCTTATCAAAGTTGCAAACATTTTTCTCACCTTCCCAAATATTAACAACACTATAATCCAGAAGAAGAGGAATTGGTGTACCACCTTCATATGTGGCTTGAACATAATATTACTCAAATTCACCTGCTTCTCTGAAGTCATATGTCGCTGCAAGGTTTGCGACACACTCGAGTCCGGATTCGCCTGTCTGGGTCTTCAGGGTTCTCCCTTGGGTGGGAGAACGAGCCCCGGTCCTCACCGGGAATTTGGAGGGTCCACGCGTGGACGAAAGCCGCAATTCAAGACATCACACAAAGCGTTTTCTCGAGGGAGGCAAGCACAGAATGCTCGGAGGGTGTGAAAGCTACATTCCTCCTGACGTGTTCTGCACAAACCCCTTTATTGCATAGTTTTACAAAGGCTGGGAGATAGGCACGTACAAGAAAAGTACACTCAGTAATTTCCCACAAATAACAAGAAAACAGTTATCAAATATTGTAACAAGCAAACAGCTATAGTTAAATGTTGCAGTTAGCCAACATCCTATGCAAGCACTTTTAAAGGTCATTTTCTCACGGCCTACTTGCGTTTCAGCTTCAGCAAAGCCTGAACCAATCTACTATTACTGTTATACACTCACAGTCATACTAATCAATTGTAACAAATCCAATATTTCTACTAGGATGTCTCAATATTCTAGAATTCATTCCATTTCCAGAAACATACAGTACATTCTTGTTTCACTTTCACTTGGGCAGCTGGTTCCACTTCCAAGATTAAAAATTGTCTTGGAGCCATGCTGCCCACCATTAGAACCAGGGGTGGATTGCTGCTGGCATTACTGCTGGTTCGCTTTGCTTGCCCTTTGCATGTACTTTGCATGCTCTGCATGCACTTTGAGCGCTTTGCATGCGTGTGTCCAGTTGCCTGTAAATTGTTCTGTGCATGTGCAGAACATTTAAAAAGGACTAAAAACCATGCCAGCAACACCAGCAGCGACCGGGCAACCGGTTTGGAGGTGTGGCCAGCCTGGGTTGCTGCTGGTTCTGCGACCCAAGCCAACATACCACTACTGGTTCATACGAACCGGTGTGAACCAATAGCAACCCACCTCTGATCAGAACCTCTTACAGCTCTTGGTTATAATTCTAGAACCATCAAAGATATGTTCATAATTTCCAATACCTTCTTCAACTCATGGATTACCAAATCTATTTCCAGAATTGCTACTGTTTCTAAAGTCATATTCTCCATATGGTCCATATTCAGAGACTGAATGATGTCCATCTCCTTCAGGTTCACACAACTGTTGCAAAGTCATAACATTGGCTTCTACAAAAAGAAACAATGTAAAAAGTCTGTGATTGTCCGGCATGAACAATCAGATGCACACATGAAAAGTTCAATTGGCTATTTTATTGTTCATGCCTATAACATAGGAATCCTCCCAGACTTTTGGTGTGCACCTGGACTAGACCAGATAAGGTTTAATGGCATTCAAGGGGAGGAGGGCTTGGTCTTTGCTCTCTTATGCCTATGTAGAGATACCAGATTAATTCGTTGCTTGACTCCTCCCACTGGCTCAACCAATCTCTTTCTCTGAGAGTGATATAGTTCGTGGTTATAGGGCTCTATGTACTCTACCCAAAAGGTTGAGTGCAGCCCTCACCCATCATCCCAAAGTTGCCATTTTTAGTACGACAAAAGGAGCTCCTGAGATAGATGATCAGAGCCCAAACAAAGATACTCTTAAGAATAATCATATTAGTGATTCTTTACTGAATTTTCCTACACACTGAAATATGTGAAGAAGTGGTCTTGATAACATGCCAAGACTTTACAAATAATAAACCATTGCTCAAATGCAGTTTTGTAGAGTTGGAGAACTTCTTAAGGTTGATAAGAGCCTTCTTTTTTCTACTGGCTGAGAAAAGGACTGGGAGGAGTGGGAGAATTTTGAATGCTACTTTAAAAAATTACCATTATTCCACACTGAATTTGGGTTTGCTGCATGTTTTCTGATATTACAGTCTGATGGGATAATAATATGTTAGGAATAATACGCTTCCAAAAGTGTTGGATGAATATGGTATTCTAATATCAGTGTTGATTTATTTATCAAATTTAGAAATGAATTGATATTGTGAACTTATACACAGTGTTGAATTGATATTGAGCAGAAATCTTCCATGTGAAATTTCTAGATTATTTGTGCCCTGAATAGGCAACATGTTCTGAGACAGAAAGCCAAAAGGTGGAAGTCCAATTTAGACGTTGCTAGGACTTCATAGATTTTCAGAAACATTAAAAGGTAAAGGTTCCCCTCGCACATATGTGCTAGTTGTTCTTGACTCTAGGGGGCGGTGCTCATTACCGTTTCAAAGCCGAAGAGCCAGTGCTGTCCGAAGACATCTCCGTGGTCATGTGGCCAGCATGACTAAATGCCAAAGGTACATGGAACGCTGTTACCTTCCCACCAAAGGTGGTCCCTATTTTTCTACTTGCATTTTTACATGCTTTCGAACTGCTAGATTGGCAGAAGCTGGGACAAGTAATGGGAGCTCACTCTGTGACACGGCGCTAGGGATTGGAACCGCTGAACTGCCGTCCTTTCTGATCAGCAAGCTCAGCGTCTTAGCCACTGAGCCACCACGTCAGAAACATTATTAACTGCCAAATTGATAACATGCATGAAGATGACACTAATCCCACTCTTTTTTATACTTTCATACAATATATATTAAAATTCTTTGCTAGAATTCTCGGCATCTTCTCTTGCTTCATTGAAGTGCAAGAACAATGAATCTTGGTAAACCAACAAAAAATACTTTCCCTGCCAACCAGAAGTTAATAGAATTGACATTTCATCATCCCTGACCAAGAACTGTGCATGGCTGAAGGAAGTCCAATGAATAGACAGTTTTTTCATTTGCAAAAAGCACTACGGAGAAACACATATTGCCTGGTTGGGGGGGGGGCACAAAATAGATGAGCAAATCCACAAGCAAGAATGAATGTTTTCAAAGTGCTCACACCTCTCTATTCTACGCAATTTATGCATTGAGAACTCATTGCAAGCAGAAAAACTCCGGAATATTTTTTTCCTGAAAACCAAGAGTTATTGGAAATTATGTTATTATTTCATCGTCAGCCAACAAGAGACTAATTAATTAATTCTTAAAAGGCTTACTCTCAAGTGGCCAGGTTTTCAGCTTAAGGGCTTGTTCCACGTCCTGTTTTGTTGTATTCTAAGCATGTCTAGCAAAATTGTTAAGTTGGCATTTTTGAGATGATTCTCAGCTATTTACTTATTAATAGATTTAGACACTGCCTGACTCCAGGACTACTCTGAGCAGCTCACAATATAAAACAATAGAACAATATAATATCAAAATGGCATCTGTCCAAAAGCTGATTTATGACCATCGTGACTTACAATCTATGGTGGGCAAGCTCCATTATGGTTGCAAATTGAGGAATACCTGTATTGGAGGGCACCTGGAGGACACCAGCTCTACCATCTCTTACAGTTCAGGCAGAAACCATGGGAACCACGCATGAAATCCTCTTAACTTCGCTACCGGTTCATTAGCAGGAGCTTCCCAACAGAGTTTCCCAACGTTTGTGGACTGGAGGGGAGGGAGAAAGGATGATGCTCGCTGCTTGTGCAAATAGGTAGGCACATGCACTTCCCACCACTTCCACAGCCTGTTCCAAATAGCTCAAGGTCCGGTAGCGGGCCACAGCCTGGGGATTGGGGACCACTGCAATAGAAGACTATAAGAAAAGGCTCTTTTGATGGTAGGGAGCTGACATGAGCCCTGATGGTGCAGTGGTTAGAATGCAATACTGCAGGCTACTTGTGCTGACTGCCAACTGCCAGCAGTTCAGCAGTTCAAATCTCACCAGGTTCAAGGTTGACTCAGCCTTCCATCCTTCCGAGGTTGGTAAAATGAGGACAATATTCTGACTCTGTAAACCTCTAAGAGTGAGCTGTAAAGCACTGTGAAGTGGTATATAAGTCTAAGTGCTATTGTGATTGCTGTCATAGCCAAACTTCTTCAACACCTGCTAACTCCTACTGAAGATTCCCTATTTTTGTGCAATTGTTTTTGTGTAATTTTATACCTTGGTTACTGTGGGGTTTATGCGTGTTTTGGCACGTATGTATATATTTGTCTATGTATGTATAGTGTAGATAATAATGATGATGATGATGATGATGATGATGATGATGATGATGTCATCTGGGAATCTGAAAATCATTCCATATGAAGAGAATGGTAAATTATTACTGTGTTGTAATCTGAGGCCAACTTTACCTGTAGGTAACAGTACTATTAATTGCTTTTGGCATACCTTCCTTTCATGCCACTGGTCACTGTATTTAGAAAAGGGGAAGAAATCTATTCCAAACATACACACGCACCCAACACACGCACACACACACACACTAATGTTATTTTGTTGAACCAATTCATGGAAGCCTGCGTCTTTTGAGTCTATTCCCTTCCTGAAGGATTCTGTCCAGTAAAACTGCCCATTTCTTCCCTGCTTGCATTGTTTTGTGGAGGGTGACATTAGAACAATTTTGCTGGATATCCATAAGGACAGGACACACAACTTGTCTCCAGTTAGGACAGATGAAACCCACCTACCCATCCCCGCTTGCCTTGGGTGATGGATCCCCAAGAAAAAAGACTTCTACTTCTCCCTTTGATTAGATAAATGCAGTGGGAGACTTCTTTTTTGTGTTCCCTTCAGAAGAAGCTAAAGAGAATTGGACCACAATAAGGAAGAGCTTTTATATCCTTCCTGCCCCTTTTTTTTATTCCTCAAAAGAAGGAGTCTCTGCTTAACACTTGGCCCCATCACACATTGATTTCCACTGGATATCCTCTTTCAACATCTTCAAAGATGAAATAAGAGCAGGAAGTTGGCTATTTGATCCACCCTAAACTATAGTTCAATGGTATCACATCATGTAATATTAGATTACAAGATTTTCATCAAATAAGATATTATCTGTTTGTACTGGCTCCTGTCATTTCCTTCTTTAAATAACTAATGTGCTCTTTATAACTCCAAGTTTCCTCTTTAAGGCACTTTTCCTGCCAAAAAGACTTTGGCTCAGAAATCATTCTGGTCTAAAGTTGATTTCTTGTAATAACATTCTCAAGAATATCCATTTGAATTTTTCCTTCATCTTTTTTCCAACAAGTATTAACTTATTATCCACTTAGCTGATTACATTCTATTATTTGAAGACTGCCCAATGTATCTGAATATTGACTAAATATAGTTTGCGAACCCAGTCATTATGGTTTGTAAATCCTACCTTGCAGCTTAGAATAACATGCAAACCCAAACTACAGATTGTTCAGCAATCCATCATCAAGCAATCCATGGTTTTGTGGCCATCAGGGCTACACAGCACTCTTAGTTCAGTTTAAAGTGTCTTGGCAATCTTGTACTTTCCACCACTTTTGAATCAAGTCCTAGAATATCAATAAAGTCAAGAAAACATTCCTCTCACACACACTTAATATATAAGCTTACCAAATATACAAGCTTACCAAAATTCAGTCCCCATTGGTCAATCACAATATGCTTTATTAATTAATATTTTTCAGAGAAAACGTTACTCTGTTTGAATGTCATACAAGTATTTAACATAAACAAGTAAGTGTTAAAAGAAAATGGCAGCCAATTTGAACATTTAATGTAATTTATATAATACAAAATGTGATATAGTATGACTATGCTACAGTACACCCTGTATATATATTTAAATCTCATTTTGAAAAATTAGGACCAGCAAAGGGTCATTTATGGATCTCAGCAAATAATGATGACATATGGAATGGGACATGTTTAAAATAAGACAGTCTGGTAATCCAACCACAAGAAGCTTTGTCAGGATATACAAAACAGTTATTGGAGTTTACTTAGTCTGTAAGCCTCAGGCTGGGTCTTTTTTTGTTATTTTTCTTCTTTTTGGAGCTAATCTTTTAACCTAACAAAGGTGAAAGGAGATGTGACATTAACTGCATGAATGCAACCATCAATGAACATACTCAGGAACACAATTCCAAGGGATGGAAAAAGCTGATTTCAGGAACAAAATAGGAAAGAAAACAGTTTAAAATATCTGCCTCTCTATTATTTGGCTTTTCCAAATATAGTGTGACAAACGCACATCTCCTACAACTGTTCGATATTGCGTGGAGTATTTTAAAAATGGGAATGCGGAACTCAGTTTTCAGAATTGGGAAGAAGATTAGTTCTCACCTTTCAGTACGAACATTGGGGCACACGGCTGCAATTCCCTTGCCACATAGCCAATCAAGGGAATTCTGTTGTGATCCTGGGGTAGAAGATCTTTATATTTCATGGATGGAGAACCTGAATCACTCTCTTGTTCCTCCCAATTGTTGATGTTTTGGAGAAGCAAATGCTGGTGGGAGTTAATGTCTTCTAATAATTGATCATCTGCCATGGACCCCCTGAGGGAAGAACATGGACATTCTCTCTCAAATTACGATTTCTCAAATGAAAACTGCAATTCCAAGTTTTCTTGAAGAAGTTTATTTCATTAGCTCAATATCTTGAATTTAGTTAAGGAGTGCTATTACAGCAGGTGCATACTGGGTTCCAGCAGGCACTACAGCTGGTTCGCTTGTAGGTTTTCGCTGCGCTGTGCAATAAAAATTGTTCTGCGCATGCACAGAAGCTAAAAACAAGATGGTGGCACCTACGCCACTGCCCGGAGAACCGGTTCGGGGGTGTGGCAAGCCTGGATCTCTGCCAGTTCCAGCAACCCAGGCAACCAAACCACTACTGGTGCGGCCAAAGCAGTCCACACTGGTAGAAACCCACCACTGATACTGACTCCAGGAAGTGACATTGTTGCCCCATTTTTTTTTAATATTGGCCATGAAGTTATTTAGATTTATTTCTATTTGTTGACAAATGCAATTCGCTATCCAGAAAATAAGGGTTTTCTTTGATTTTGGATGTTTCTCTCAAAATGTAAAAATCCCAGTTATTGTCCTGGGCATTCTGGGGTGCATCAAATTTCACCAGGCTTTGAATAATGGTAATGTGTGGAAATAAGAATGACAAATAATGAGAAATGTACTTTAAGTTTGCAGATTATTCAAACCACTGCTTTGGATTTATGACTCCATTATGCCTATTCATTCTGTGTTATTTAGAGGCAGGAATGTAACTCTAATGAATCCTTAAAACATAACCATATGCTTTCTGCAGCTGTTAGGGAAGCCAAATAAAATAAGAACTGATGGGTTTTGAAGATAGTTTCTCTGGTTGGGCTTACCTGTTAACTGTTTCGTTTTATAGTAGATAGATGATAGGTCAAATTGTGTGGATAAACAGAGTTGTAGAAGCTTATATATTGCAGACCTTTTTCCCAGGGAAGGGGGAGTTTGCTAATGCTGTAATATACTTATTAGTATTCAATTAGGGCAAGGGTGTCAAACTCAAGGCCCGGGGACCAGTTCCGACCCACAGGGTGCTTAGATCTGGCCCGTGGGGCTGCCCTGGAAACAACAAGGGGCTGTCCTGCGATACCTGTGCCAGTGAAAATGGAGCTCGTGAGGGCCGTTTGTTTTCATTGGCAGAGGGTTGCAAGATGCTGTCACAGCTAAAAACAGAGCTCGCAAGAGCTGCAGGTGGCCCTCCTGAGTTCCCTTTACACTGGCAGAGGGTTGCAGGAAGCCGTTGCAGCCGAACATGGAGCTTAGGAGCCCATTTTTGCTGGCAGAGCTCTTGGGCTACCACAGGCTACATGAATGACATTGAGCTGGCCCTGCTCACCCCAGCCCCCGAGGTCAAACATAACCCTGATGTGGCCCTCAATGAAATCAAGTTTAACACCTCTGAAGTAGGAAGATTTTGTGTTTTTTTTGGGGGGGGGGTATTCCTGGTTAGTTTTGTTCTGTTCTTCTTCTTTTTTGCAAGTTTGTATTTTAATTTTTTAAAAAGGGAAAAATTGATGGAACTAGAGCTTGCCAAAATACCTTCATGCTTCAGTTGGTGAAGCAAATGATATCTCAACCTCCCCCCCACCCCTTTTCCCCATTTAAGATAAACAGTGGTTAGTTTGTCGTGATCTTTGCTACAAGAATCTGAAAAAGAATCTCCCCAATGTTGTGCCTTCTTTCATTTTCTTGATAGTTAAGTTATAACAGATCAAATTATGGTTTGCTACCCTCCAATCAGTTGACAGAGACACCTCTCTTGATTTACAAAGAAGTAAGGGCCAGCTTTGCACAGATGCCTTTCCTCTGAGATAGATTGAGTTTGGAATAGAATAGAATAGAATAGAATAGAATAGAATAGAATAGAATAGAATAGAATTCTTTATTGGCCAAGTGTGATTGGACACACAAGGAATTTGTCTTTGGTGCATATGCTCTCAGTGTACATAAAAGACAAGATACATCCGTCAAGGTGCAGCACTTAATGATAGTCATAGGGTACAAATAAGTAATCAGGAAACAATATTTTTTGCTGGCTGGGGAATTTTGGGAGTTGAAGTCCGCAAGGCTTAAAGTTGCCAAGGTTGGAGACCCCATCTTAGAACTCTGAAAAAGATGTAAGGAAATATACAAAAGCTTTGTATTTTTTTACATACCACCAGCATAGGAATAAGGTGAGAGAAATGACTTCCACCTGCATACAGAAGTAGAGACAGTCAAGCAACAGTGATGTGCAGTCAGGTGAGGCAGGGGAGGCACAGCCTCACCACTGTCATCATGAAAAGAAAAAAATGTTAAAAGGAAAAAGGCGAGAGCTGAGGTCAGGCTGAGCTAGTTGCTGCCTCACCGTGGAAGACTCTGCTTAACTGTTTAAAAAAGCCTCTAAAAAAGTGCCCTCTACTATGAGGCAGGAGAACTGCATGCCTCATCTAGTCTGACTTTAGGCGTTTTATGATCACTCGAGCAGAGTTAAGCAAGGGTTAAAAGCTTAAAAATTCCTGACGTAGGTGAGGCACGCAGTTCTCCTGCCTCAGAGTAGAGGGCGCTCGTTTGGGCGGGGCTTCTTCAGAGGACCCGGGGCAAAAGCAGAGTTGAAATCCTCTCTGAAACATCTGGAAAAGGTATGTGTGGGTCGGAGGGAGGGGGAGGAATTCAAACTTCATCCTGGTGCGGGGCTTTGGGCAAACTTCTATTTTTTTCCCCATTTCCTGCCATGAGAACAGTTTGAACACACAAATATGTGAGGCTGGAAGGTGACAACTCCCTACTGATCTATCTTGAGGTCAGCTTTGGACCTGTTTTGTCAGCTTTCCCTGGAAAATTATTGGGTTGGTTGCAAGAGATGACAAAAGGCTCCTGATACCCTGCAGAGCAAAGGTAAAGGTAAAGGTTCCCCTCGCACATATGTGCTAGTCGTTCCTGACTCTAGGAGGTGGTGCTCATCTACGTTTCAAAGCCGAAGAACCAGCACTGTCCGAAGATGTCTCTGTTGTCATGTGGCTGGCATGACTAAACGCTGAAGGCGCATGGAACAAAGGTGGTTCCTATTTTTCTACTTGCATTTTTACATGCTTTCGAACTGCTAGGTTGGCAGAAGCTGGGACAAGTAACAGGAGCTCACTTTGTTACGCGGTGCTAGGGATTCGAACCGCCAAACTGCCGACCTTTCTGATCAACAAGCTCGACATCTTAGCCACTGAGCCACCACATCCCTTAGAGCAAAGATAGGCAATTTTATTTTTGTCCAGGGCCAAGTTCCCTTAGAAATCATCTCTTGAGGGATGTTGGCTAATGGAGAACAGTGCTGCAGGAATTAATAGGTAGAGCAAAAGTCAAGTGTATCCCATTTTGGCTTCTCTGGCACTGCCTGTCCTCTCTCTTCCTTTTATTTATTTATTTTTTCTAATTCTTATTTTTCTCCGGTAAGCAGAAGCCAAAGGAATGGGATAAATGGGATTGATGCTACCAGACATTAGAACTGAGAACCCAAGTGAAATTAGGCTCAAAGTCACATTTGGTTCTAAGTCACAGGTCGAAGCAGTGCCATAATTTGTGCTACAAAACAAAAGAGAGGGGTTTGAGCTAATGTAAAAATGACAGTATTTATTGCAGCACAAGACTTTATTGACAAGAGATTATTTCATGAGGTACACTGTGAATGAGGAAACTGCCGGAAGCTTGCATTTTGCTTTTCGTTAACAACTTTAGAGGATGGCATATAATCACACGAACTACTGTACATTAGAATTTAAAAACAAGATGTACAATAAAGTGATACTTTAAACAGAGCTTATAAAAGTGGTATGGCTGGTTTGGTGCTCTTGTTCTTCATCTGCAATTTAGTGTATTCTCTTTGTGACAAGACGGGCTTGTGCAAAGCCACTGAAGCAGAGCAGCAAAGAGACAAGCTAGGTTACCTGCTTCCTACAGAGTTATGCAACAATACAGCTGCCCACATGGAGGAAGCCAATATGGGAAGCACCATTCCATTCACAGAAGCACTAGCACAACAATGTGAGGGTGCAGGGAAATTACAATGGTCTATGCAGCAGAGCGTCAAAAAAAAAACGGATGAGGTGAAACACATACAATCAGAACAATCACATCAACTTGCATCTTCTGCCTTTCTGGGATGGGCCACTTCTGAGCCTGCAGGTGGATGATTACATGATTGAAATGCTTCTGTCGTTGATCAGAAAACGTGCCTATTCATGGAAAGCTAGCATGCCAGGGAGAAAACTGGGCTCGAAGCCCTGACACACTGGTTTTGTATATGCATACATGCATCCTTTTAGAAAGCAAAAGAGAGAGGAACCTTCCAAGTATGTGATCATCCACCTAGATCCTGGAAGGGTTGCAATAGTAGATCAACCTCCTGATCATGACCTAGGCTTACAAGTGCCATCCCAGCAGGCGATTTACCCTGTAAATGTAGAGGATTGTATGATCATTGCAGAGGAAGTATGGGCAATTGTGGGCACACTAAATTTTCAGAAAGTACTGTATGTTGTGTTGGTGGGGGGGGCACGTGATAACAAGAGACTCTTCTGTTTCTTGAAGCAGGAAGTGAGCTCTGCTTTTGGAAACCTTAGCTGATTATTCTCTTGCTTGAGGAGCTTGTGGCCGATACGATCTTCATGCTTGAACTCCCCCCACCGTAGCTGTATCCGCCCCCTGTGAGGCTTCCAGAGCCACTTAAGCTGCCCCCACTACTAAATCGGCTCATTTTCCCCCCTCCAACGCTCATGTGGCTGTGACCTCCGCCGCCGCCACCACCAAGGTTTAATCCGCTGGTTCCTCCACCGATACTATATCCAGCTCCTCCTCCAACTCCGTAGCCAGATCCCCCGCCGACACCGTATCCTCCTCCTCCTGCTGCACCACTCATGGTGCTCGAGCTGCTGATCACAGCTGTGGATTGGAAAACAATACAGGAAATCAGACTTGGCCACTCAAGATGACAAAAGCACTGTCTAATTTAACTGAACGCTAGGTTGCGTACTTACAGATATTGACAGGGGTTTCAAACTCGCCCGACATCCTAAGAGAGAAAAGAAAAACAAAGGGTTGAAACAAAGAACGAATTTTACCATCCAGAAAATTCTATACCTCCCAGGATTTTCATGGCTTTCATAATAGCATCAAATTTGCTTCAAAATAGCTTCCAGGAGTCTTTCCTGAATCCTGCAAATTTATCACTCAGGGCCAGAGCATCAGGTTATTAACTATGAGCTGGATATTCTCGGGATAATGAGATTCACACCCAGCTCTGTACAGTTGTATTTTCATAATTCATGGTTTTCTAACCAGTCCTATAGTAGAATTTAAGCTATCTCCTTCTTGGCTTTAGTCTTGTATCAACTTATTTCTCTTTCTGCTATTCCAAATAATTTGCTCTGGAACTATGCATTGTTGAAAAAAAAATTCTACCTACCATATTTTTCGGAGTATAAGACGCACCCTTTTCCCTCAAAAAAGAGGCTGAAAATCTGGGTGTGTCTTATACACTGAATACAGCATTTTTTGCCTCCTGAAACCCGCCTCCCTTCACCAAAATGGCCATGCATAGCCTTTAGAAGGCTTTCAGAGAGCTCCTGGGGGTTGGGAAGGGTAGAAATGAGCAAAAAACGGGCCATTTCTTTGCTCAGTGTTGCCCCTCTTCCCCAAGCTCCCAGGAGCACTCTATAAGCCTCCTAAAGACTATCCATGTCCTTTTTTGAAAAAAAACATGGGCCTGTATTCACAAAAAAACGGGCTGTTTTTGAGAGGTCAGCAGAGTGCAAAAACTTTTTTTAAAATTTTCCTCTTCAAAATCTTGGTGCATCTTATATTCCGGTGCGTCTTATACTCCAAAAAATACAGTACATTATTAGCTAAAGAGATTGTCCAAGTCCTCACCACAGAGGTGGTATTCAGCCAGTTCTTTCTGGTTCGGGTGAACCGGTAGCAGTGGCTACGGAAGGCTCCTCCCACCCACCCTGATGTAATGCACGAGCACTGCGCATGCACAGACAAGGCCCTTGTGAGCACGCTCACATTTGCGAACCAGTAGGGAGGGTAAGTGAATCCCACCTCTGACCTACCCATGTGCATTTGACCAGAATAGACAGCCACCTTCAAAACTCAAATCTTGGCAATTGGTCTTTTGCACATGGAAATAGGCAAAAGAGTCTGATATCCTGGTCAATATTTACCGGCACTCCTCTCCCTCTAGCAGGGTCCTGTATGTAGCAATCTCAACGTCCAAGGCCATTTTCACATTCATCAGTTCTTGATAATCCCGCAGCAGGCGAGCCAGCTCATCCTTTGCCGATGTGAGGGCACTCTGGAGGTCAAGCAACTTTGTCCGAGCATCTTTCAGGGCTGACTCCCCACGTTGTTCAGATTCTGCTAAGGTGGCCTGCAGGCTGCCAATCTGAGAAAGAAAGAGACAAATGTTTCATGTTTTGTGTACATGGATGTGATTGCCAATACAAATGAATCAATTAATTCATTAATTCAAAGAGGCAGGGACTTTTTAGTTGAAGCACCAACATTAACTGAGTATTCTTTCCAGGCCCCATCTTTTACTTTTATTTGTTTCTTAGAGAAGAATGTAAGATTTTGGAGAAAGAATTCCGTCACTAGTTAAGGGAATTCATTTCTTTCTGTTGCTGTTGAGTATAAGGTATCTGCTTTGTTTCTTGGGGTTTACTCATAGCAAGCCACTGTTTCTTTAAAAACACTATTCTATGGTATTACTATTTTTACTTCAGTTAAAATATGACACACACACACACACACACACACACACACACACCAAGGTGGTTTCAGGGGTGGGCTTCTGCGGGTTCGCACAGGTTCAGGCAATGCTGTAGCTTAGGATCTGCCCAGTTCAGCGAATCTGCAAATCCCACCCCTGGCTGGCCCCTCCCCTCCAGGAGTCTCCACGTGGCCTGTTTGGGATGCCAGGTAAGTACAGGGCTGCGTGGAGACTTGGGGAGGGCAAAAATGGGCCTCCCTAAAGTTGAGGAAGGAGGCCAGAGGCCAGGCCTGTTTCTGGCCTCTGGAGGGCCTCCAGAGCCTGGGGAGGCAGTTTTTGCCCTCACGGAGGCATGAGGAAAGCCTCCGGAGCCCAGGAAGGGTGAAAAGCCCCCTCCCCGCTGTGGTGCAGGAGACTGACTAGGCCATGCCCATCATGGCCATGCCCACCTAGCAACCGGGCAGAGAACCCGTTGCTAAAAATTTTGAAGCCGCCCCTGGGTGGTTTCCATATGAACTGACTGAAGCTAAAGTATTCAGGTGGGAAAATAAGATGAGAATACCAAACCAGTGAAAGTGACTAGTAGAACATGGGATTCTAAAACTCTGAGCAGCCTTGAAGATGTGCTTTGAAAGCAATTATAAATGGAACTAAGGAAATCCGGAGAAGCTATCAGCCCCTAAATGGAAGATGTCCCCCATTGCCCTTTCTCCCCAGAAACCAAGAAAGTTTATAAAAACGAAATAAGAAAGAATCTAAGGAATTATTGAAATCGCTTACGGATTGCATAAATCCTGTTTAAGGCGGGGGGGGGGGTTGAACCTAGGCAGTTACAAGAGTTGGATCTTTGACCATCATAAAACAATTAATTTCTCCCTTAGAAAAAGAAATAGAGAGGAGAGGAGGGAAAAAAAAGAAGGAAAAAGATATTCCTTACTGCTTTCTTCACAATTTCGATTTCGGAGCGAAGTCTTTGGACAATCCGGCTCATATCTGCAATCTCATCTTTGGTTGATTTCAAGTCATCTCCATGTTTGAAAGCCGTACTTTGCAATTCTTGGAACTGAAAGTCAAAATGGAAAGGGATAATCATTTTGTGCATCTTAAATAAGCCCTATTCACAAAATGGTCTTTATTCACATGCATAAAATAGTTGGCATGATTGTAAATGTGTAGAAAAAAAAAAGGTTGAGTGCTCGAAGTACTTGGAAAAGAAAATTTTGAATTGCACTAGCTTAATGTACAGAAAGGTCTAGTTTTTCCATAGATGAAGAACCAAAATTTAGCTGCAGGAACAGAAATCTATTTTCAATAAAGGAATGCATATACTGAATATAAATTTATATGCAGACGTGCTCTCAGGGCAAAAGCAAATTTTTGGGACCAATTCCAAGAAGCTGGAAGACTCTCAAAGGCAAAAGAGCCAGCTTACCAAATGAGCAGAACATACTTTTCCACTTGAGGCAAAACAGCAAGGTACATTGTATGCCAGGCCATACAATATTTTTTGAGCAGCTGAAACATCTCATAAATGCACCCAAGATGGGGAAGTTTCCATTTTAGAAAAATGAAATACAAATGGAAAAGATGGTGATAACTATTTATAGATAGTGGTCATTCACCAAACCATTTTGGGGTGTAATATGCCCTATGTGTACGACGTAAAGATAGTGCTTCCTGTATCTTGTGGACTAGATCAGATCTAAAAAGATATAGTATGATATAGTGATCTTATGAACCTCTTTGGGCTGCCCTAAAGACCGTTGTTTGAATTTCTTGCAAAAGACTAACTTTCTGGACAAACTGCTACTTGGTTCTTTCAGATTTCAGCAGTTCTTAATTCAGGAGCATCAGAGAGCATTGAATTCAATTTCGTTCCAGTGTAAATATTGAAACCTCTCAGAGATTTGCTTTATAGTTGAGGGGACTGTCATTCAAGTTGAGATGAAATTACATCTGCTTTTGCCAAAGATCCTCACCTTACTTTGGTACCATGCCTCAGCCTCTGCTCTGCTGCGATTGGCAATGTCTTCATACTGAGCTTTGACTTCAGCAATGATGCTGTCGAGATCCAGATCTCGGTTGTTGTCCATTTGCAGAATAACGTTCGTCTCCTTAACTTGCGAGTGCAGCTGAGTCAGCTCCTGTGGGAGTTGCAAACAATGCAATTGTTAAGGAAAAAGCCATGATGCGGAACCGTGACAGAGTATGCTTGTGCCCTTGGATTAACTTGTTAGACATGTGTCTACATTGAAAGGAGCTCACGGGAAAATAATTATATGAACGACTTTCAAGTAAAGATTCCAGATCCTCTATCAAAGCAGACGTGCCAGGGTTTGAAATCCTTTACAGGTGGGATTTCTATCATTAGATATTATTTGGAATTCTCAGTGTCACTTTGTTCATAGCTGTCAAGATAGAAGTGTCAACAACCACCATTCACTTTTCACTTCCATGGGGAAAAGATGTGATGCTTGTTCACCTCACATGGCATGGGAGATATGAATCTCTCTCTGAAAGCCATTAAGGTGTCCACCTTTTCAGGTATCCTTGCAACATAGAAAAGCCCCTCCTGAGCTCACCCCACACCAAACAATCCGATAAGAACGGATTTATTTTACCTAGGATTAAAATAATGATTGATTTGAAAGCAGCTATTCGGGGTTAATGAATATATAGGTCTTAAAGGTAAAGGTAAAGGTTCCCCTTGTGTGAGTCATTCCCGATTCTAGGGGGCGGTGCTCATCTCCATTTCAAAGCTGAAGAGCCAGCACTGTCCGAAGACGTTCTCCATGGTCATGTGGCCAGCATGACTAAACACTGAAGGCGCACTGATTGCTGTTACCTTCCCACCAAAGGTGGTTCCTATTTTTCTACTTGCATTTTTACATGCTTTCGAACTGCTAGGTTGGCAGAAGCTGGGACAAGTAACAGGAACTCACTCCATTACGTGGCGCTAGGGATTCGAACCGCCAAACTGCTGGCCTTTCTAATCAACAAGCTCAACGTCTTAGCCACTGAGCCACCATTTCCCATCATAGGTCTTAGGACCACTTTTATAACAGGTAAAAGGACAGGTTTATGCAGGCAGTAAAACACAGTGAGAAAGCTATACATTGGATGGCATGTATTGCTCTAGCAGAGATCTCTTACATGCATTCAAAATGCTTTTATTGGCCACATATTGGAAAATGAATTTGCTTTAGGTGCTAATAGTTATAATAAGGCAGAAGTGATCCTTACCGCATCAAAGAGCGTTCTTAAGAACTGGATATATTGAGTCAAGGAGTCAGACTTGGATCCCAGATCAATCTTGTGCATATATGAGCCGTCCACATCCTTAGGAAGAAACATATGAATACTATCATAGTCAGGCAACGATGTGTCAGAGCTTTAACACAGAAATTCCCGTTTTAAGGCTTTTTAAGGAAGCAATATTCTATGCAGGTAGTATACCTGGTATATAATATAGAACAAAGCATTGCTTATTTATTTGTTCGATGAAGAGCTAGCTTTGTGGAGCTCAAGCCTGCATTTGTAGTGTTCTAGCATTCCACAGAAGAACTAGCCTATATGGTGGGATGGGTTGCTAGAGAGCCAGAGGCCCAAATTTATCTTGTGAGCTTCCATGGCTGTGGCTAGACTGCAACCTGGCTCTTCCCTCTTTTAGCCCTATAACTTAAGCATTACTCCACACTCATTCACAATCTGTAGTGGTATCAGGTATGGCAGACATTGCAAGAATACATCCCTATAATTAAGCTGCACTTTCAGAAAATAAAAAATACCCAGGTTAGAAACCAACATTTTAAATGCATAGATATGTGAACTTTTGGAAGAGAGTTTTTTTTAGCAACGATCTGCATCTCTGTCCTAAGCTAAGCTGCACATCAATGGTTCAAAATGTTGGTATTGGATTTAAAACAGGTAATGTGGTAACTGTGATTGCCAGGCATGTAAGACTATTAACTTTAACACTGCAGATAGATGTGGAAGTGCAAATGTTTATGAGTAGGGATGTATAAGGAATTTTAAAAAAATATGATTGCAGCTTTACGTTTCCATGTGTTAATATGTTAATACGGGCCACTTACCTTTTTGAGCACCACAAAATCATTTTCACAAGCTGTCCGTTTGTTAATTTCATCCTCATATCTGCAATAGGAATAAATTATTACTAGCACTGATTATATTACCCTTATTCAACCGGTTGTTCAGATATATACAAAATCTTTACAAGCCTTACTGAATATATAACTTTATGACAGTTTTCTATGGTAAATGAAATCAGGAGATCATTAGCGATAGCAATAGCAATAGTGTAAGAGCAGCTACAGTAATTGGGAGGAAGGCATCACACATTGCTTTGCCTTCTTGACAGAAGTCCGCATCATCCACCCAACATCATCAACTTCTCTTCACTTTTACTTACTTGTTCTTGAAATCTTCCACAAGTTCTTGTGTGTTCTTCAGTTCTATGTCCAAATGGTTTTTATCATTGCAGAGGCTGTCAAGCTGCCTTCGAAGAGTTTCAATGTAAGCCTCATAAATAGGTTCAAGATTGTCCCTTAGTGCTGGAGAGCCTTGTTGGTACAGAAGATCCCATTTGGTTTCTAGGACTTTATTCTGTTGCTCAAGGAATCGCACCTAAAACCCAACAAGGAAAGGAGAGAGAAGAGGGACCTTGTTACCTTTCTTGAAGAACTGGCTAGAATCCATATCTTTATTTTGCAGATTAGTCCCTACCCTGTCTATATAGCCCTCTCTCTTCCACTTTTCCCAGCAATAATGCCATCAGGTAGACAGGGTTCAGAGTAAATGACTAGACTAAGACACCAAGTTAACTTCCATGGCTAAAGCTGGGAGCTGAACATGGATTTCCCTAGTGCCAATTCAATTCTTGTATCCTTCTTTATCAGATCAGGTGGAAGGCCCTGCTGAATCTCTGCTGATTTCCCCATGTGAAAGAGACAGAATAACAGAGTTGGAAGGGACCTTGGAGGTCTTCTAGTCCAACCTCCTGCTCAAGCAGGAAACCCTATACCATTTCAGACAAATGGTTGTCCTGTTAAACACTTGCTCTAACTACAGTGGTTTCCACCAAGGTCCTATGTTCCAGCGGGAACAGAGGTTTAATCCTATTGGTCAAAGGGTCAGACAGCTCCCTATAAAAGGGCTGCTGTCAGACTCAACCTTTGCTGGATTGCTCTCACTTGTTATACTTAATAAAGAGCTGTTGTTACCGTTAAGCCTGTGTGTGCCTATCCATTACCCAATCTAACACTGGCGACGAAGGTGGGATTGAAAGGCAACTAGATGAACCAAAAGAACGTAGCAATCCAGGAAGTACATCCAGCCCTGAGCTCAATCCGGCTTCGAGCAGCCATTTTTGAGCGGCAAACTCAAAACGCCCTCTGAACACAAAATGGCCATGCGTGCCCCACCGACTCCCTATGACCCAGTCACCAAGCACTGGGACTCGTACATGCTAAGATTTGACTGCTTCCTTGAGGCAAATGACCTCATGGGCCTTTCTGAAGGCCGCAAGAAGAACATGTTCCTCGGATACTGTGGCCGGGAAGTGTTCGAGATGGCGAAAGACCTCTCTGAGCTGACACCGCTACAATCAGTCACCTGGTCCGTGCTTCAGCAGATGCTGAGGACCCACTATGCGCCCAAGCCATCCAAGCATGTTCGCCAGCATGCGTCTTGGACGAAGCCAGGGCATCCGAATCAGCCATCAAATCTACTGAGACTGCAGTGCCAAAGTGCTCCACAAGATGCGCAAAAGAGTACACACATACATCGCGAGGCTGCAGAGCCAGACCATCATACCATGGTTAGGGTAGACCATCATACCGTGGTCTACCCTAAAGCAGGCTATCCCTAGCCTAATGAAGCAGTATCTTCACACCCCTGACATCCACCTACGAGATTACCAGGGAAACTGGGTCCCCATCGAGGGCCAAGGCACCTTCCAGGTGAAGTTCAAGCAGTTCAGCGGGAAACTCCCAGTGACAGTGGTTAGTGGCAACCTGCAGAGCCTCCTAGGGCTAGATTGATTCCAAGCCCTGAGCCTAGAAGTGACCGGTATCAACGCTTTGAAAGACGACGGCACTGAAGCCATCATTAAGGAGTTCGAGCACTTCTTTGGCACTGGTCTGGGTAAGTATGTGGGGATTCCAATTTCCTTTAGTTTGGACCCCAACATAGCCCCAATAAGGCTAAAACCCAGGAGAGTACCTTTTGCTCTCCACCCCAAAATAGACAGGGAAATTGACAAGCTCGTAGGCCAGGGAATCCTAGAGTCGGTCAATCACGCACGCTGGGAGACCCCTATAGTGACGCCTGTCAAATCTGATGGGTCTGTCCGCATCTGCATGGACTACAAGTGCACAATAAATAAAGCGCTACAACAAAGCGCCTACCCTGTATCCATTGTACAGCACCTCCTTCATTCATTAGGCCCTGGAAAAAATTCGCTACATGGCGCATGCATACCAACAATTCCCTGTAGATGGCGCTACGGCGGAGGCCCAAACCATTGTGACGCACAGGGGTGCATTCAAATGTCACCACCTGCAATTCGGCATTAGTATTGCCCCTGGACTGTTCCAAAGCATCATGGAACGGCTTTTGCAAGGGATTCCAGGAGTCGTCCCCTATTTCGACAACATCTTGGTATCGGCTGCAAACGAGGTGCAACTTTTAAAACTTGTACGAACAGTTTTGGCTCGAATTAGAGACAAAGGCCTCCATCTCAAAAAAAGAGAAATGCCAAATTAACGTGCCAAGAGTTGAATTCTTAGGGTACCTAATCGACGGCTCTGGGATTCACCCGACCACACAAAAAATCAAAGCAATTAAGGACGCACCCACACCTCGCAATCAAATCGAGCTGCAGGCATTCCTCAGGCTCCTTAATTTCTACAGTGTCTTTCTCAAACAGAAAGCCACCGTTGCTGAGCCCTTACACCATCTCTTGGCTAAGAACGTGAAGTGGTCCTGGGGCAAAGCCAAGGCTGCCGCATTTGCCGCAGTAAAACAACTCCTGTCAGAGGATTCCTTCCTGGTACAGTACAGCCAGACCCTGTCATTGGTACTGACCTATGACACTTCCCCGTTTGGCATTGGCACCATCCTCAGCCACCGCATGCCCAACGGAACCGAAGCCCCTATTGCATTTTACTCCAGGACCTTGTCTGCTGTAGAGCAGAACTACAGCCAGCTGGACCGTGAGGCTTTGGCTGCAGTGGCTGGAGTAAAGAGGTTCCATGAGTATCTATATGGCCGGGACTTTGAACTGGTTATGGACCACAAGCCATTGTTGGGCTTACTGGCTGGGGACCTACCTACCCCAGTGTCATTATCACCCCGCATGACCAGATGGACCATCTTCTAGCTGCCTACTCCTACCGTCTCATCCACCGACCAGGCTCCACTTTGGGGCACTCTGATGCTCTCAGCCACTGCCCACTGCCTGAACCTCTTGCTGACCCTACCCTGAGATGCCAGTCCTCCTCATTGACTGCCTTGAGACTGGGACTGTCTCATCCAGTGACGTTGCCCATCACTCTGCAAAGGACTCCACCATCAAGAAAATTTTGAACTGGGTGTGGAGGGGGTGGCCCAAGGGGCCTGTTGGGGCTGATTTCAAAATGCATTTTATTATTTATTTATTTTATTTATTATTTATTTATTTCTTAGCGCTTATAGATCGCCCCCTCTCCCAAAAGGGACTCGGGGCGATGTACAGTCCATATCAGAAATACATCGTAAGTAACTATAAAATTTAGATAATTAAAATTATTAAGTAGATAGATTCATAAATAAGAGGAGGATAAAAAGATATACAGAACTGTACTGCTAAGTAAATAATTTAAAATGTACAAAATTTAAAACCCCAATATCCTATAAAATTAAGTTTAAAAGAACAATCCCTCTAAAAACCAGTAAGAAATATGTATGCCAGGAGGTAGACGTTATAATTATGCCAGGCCAGCCAGTCGGAACAGGTGTGTCTTCAATTTCTGTCGGAAGGAGCGGAAGTCAGTGGTGGTTCTAATGTCGGGGGGAGGTCATTCCAGAGGGTTGGGCCCATCACAGAGAAGGCCCTACTCCTCGGTGTCGCCCGTTGGCATTGCCTAGTGGACGGCATCAGGAGAAGCCCCTCCCTGTGAGAGCGAATTGGCCGCAGGGATGTATGTGGGAGGATGCGATCCCGATTTTGCTAAACGCGATGAGTTATATAGGTTGTAAATGGCTGTCTACTGTGGGGGGGACCGGGTTGTTGTTCCACCCAAACTGCGCATTGCAGTATTAGAGGCTTTACACTAGGGCATCCTGGAATTGTCAGGATGAAGTCTTTGGCTAGGAGTTATGTGTGGTGGCCTAACATGGACAGGGAGATCGAAGAATGGGTGGCTGCCTGCAACTGCGCAGGTCAGGCAGAGCTACCCAAAAACCCGCCTACCTGTGTGACTACGTAACAAGTAGGATTGTTCCATCCAAGAGGGGAGGGGTGTTAGATACTTGCTCTAATTACAGTGGTTTCCACCAAGGTCCTCTGTTCCGGTGGGAACAGAGGTTTAATCCTATTGGTCGAAGGGCCTGACAGCTCCCTATAAAAGGGCTCTTATCAGAATCAACCTTCGCTGGATTGTTCTCACTTGTTATACTTAATAAAGAGCTGCTGTTACCGTTAAGCCTGTGTGTGCCTATCCATTACCCAATCTAACAGTCTCTTCTTTAAAACCTCCAGTGATAGAGCTCCCACAACTTCTGAAGGCAAGCCATTTCATTGATTAATTGCCATTTCATTGATTAATTGTTTTAACTGTTTTGTCCTCTTGAAGAAAAACTCCTTCCTTAACCCTCCATCCATCCTTTCTCTAATTTTAAAAATTCAGTGTTGAAATGAATTTTCACACAATTTCACAGCATCAATATTTTACGTAAATGCATAGATATGCATGTTCACATTGCAAAATTTTAAATCACCAGTTAATTAAAATTCATCAAAGATGCAAAGATCCTTTTTTAAAAATAAATAAATGGAATGTTGCATTTTACACCTATATTTTGTTTCTCTAAAATCCCAGCAATATATATTACTAGGAATGATTTAGATGCGAAATGAAGTAGGGAAGCAAAGATATTCACTTTTTGGGAAGTATACAAATCAGGATTAGGCAATCCTGACTTCAGTCTTAACCTAGTCAACATAATTGCGTACCTACAGTTGCATTTAAGGCTGCTAATTTGATTAGTGGGGCCTAAAACGATCACTCCTAGGAATCATATGACACCCACATCTAATTATTTAGGCTGAAACATATTAGATTGAGTCCCTACATTTTTAGGGGCATTGGGTATTTTAGAATTGCCTTTGCCTTTGCTGTTTTTCATTCATTTTTAACGGTTTTAAAACAGGTTTATCAATATTCATTTTTTATTTGTACTTTTACTTCACTGATTCATTAGTCAGAAAACCATAATTCCTATACAAACAAGTAGATGTACATTGCCTGGAATCATTTTGTTTTATTTTATGATCTGCCACATTAACAGACAAAAGCTTATTATTTTGCTACAAAATCTATAACTCATTAAAGTAAATCTAAAGAAGTTGTGTTTGGGGTACATGCTTTGGAGCTGAATATGCTTTGAAAATTATTCAGAAAGCCTTCAAAAGCAAACCTATACCCCTCCCCAATTCATGAAATCAGCTATGATTCCCCTCCCCCAACTTTTACCCAAGCTAAGCCTGGAAAAAAATGTAGCTGCTTTAAAAGTCACACTAATGATGTAGCTGCTTTAATGAATCCACTCAATGGCCAAAGCATAGAATAGTTTTTCACCAGCACTTTAAGGATGGATTGGTGCTGAATAAATATGGAAAACCATGTTCAATGAAGATGTACTTAGAATAAATTTGGGAAAGAAAAAAAATATGAAAGATCAAAGTAGCTCTTATCTTTCTTATTCATATTTAAAACCTCAGGATAAAATTAGAATGGCTTATTATTTGAAAGGGAGAATTTATTAATGTTCATTAAAGAATGATATATCTTTATAGTCATCCAATGCTCTAATTGACATGTTCTCCCCTCCTCCATGCCCTCCAGAATTCAGGCTCTTAAACTGTGAGAACAAAACGTTCATTGTGATTCTGCCAGATTTCCTGGGTGGCCTTGGGCAATTGACTAGTTATCTCATCAGATCAGCTCCTTCATCTCTGAAACAAGAGTAAGAGATAATGAGGAGCTTAGCCTTGAGGGATGTCGTAAGAATTAAGGAGATAATGATTTTCAAACTTGGCAACAGAATGTAGTACCATTGCCAGATGATACTCTACACGGCGCCCAAAAAACCTTTGGATTTTTCTTTGGGAAAAGATTATGTTTCTTATTTAGCCAGAAGGAAAGTCCATATGTATCTTAATAAGGAAATTTGGGTCTGAAAGCTGCACTCTTGAAAACACACAAGTATAGATAAATAACTGGAAAAATCAAACAGCCCATGACATACTCAGCTGTGAGGTAAATTAGATGTTAAACGTCCTGAAGAAATAGTGACAAAAATCTGTCAATTTTGCCTTTATTCCATAGTCACAAATCTGAACTAAAGTATTTGCATTTCTCCTATTTGGATATTCCAAGGTAAGAGAAAGAGGGAGAAGGAATGGGAGAGGAAGAAGCGAAATAAACAAACATTTTTGCTTTACAAAAATGGGTACTGTATATTGCAGAAACTAAGAGCAAATACATTATGTTGCCAAAAGTATTCGCTCACCTGCCTTTACTCGCATATAAACTTACTGTAAGTGACATCCCAATCCATAGGGTTCAATATGACGTCGGTCCACCCTTTGCAGCTATAACAGCTTCAACTCTTCTGGGAAGGCTGTGCCCAAGGTTTAGGAGTGTGTTTATGGGAATTTTTGACCATTCTTCCAGAAGCGCATTTGTGAAGTCACACACTGATGTTGGATGAGTTTACATGGCCTACCACTTTGTGGCTGAGTTGCTGTCATTCCCAAACACTTCCATGTTCTTATAATACAGCTGACAGTTGACTGTGGAATATTTAGGAGCGAGGAAATTTCACGACTGGATTTGTTGCACAGGTGGCATCCTATCACAGTTCCACGCTGGAATTCACTGAGCTCCTGAGAGTGACCCATTCTTTCACAAATGTTTGTACAAACAGTCTGCATGCCTAGATACTTGATTTTATACACCTGTGGCCATGGAAGTGATTCTGATTATTTGGATGGGTGAGCGAATACTTTTGGCAATATAGTGTATGCTTATACTGGAATACACAAATGTGCATGCATTTTGATGGACTGATGCAGAAACAGGATGCATTAAACTTTTCTTTTAAATCATAAGCGAGACAAAGTGAAGAAGATAAGTCTGCCCCACCCAAATTCTGGTTCAACCTGACTGAAAGGACAGAGCATCCTGTAGAAAGTAAGGTAGTCTTTTCCTATGAGTCTCTGAAGCCATATTTTAGATCATTGTCGATTAAGCATGACCAGTTCACAAGGACAATATTCCCCATTACATTTTGATATATGCAAATCCAGAAAGGGTTTGCCAAATGACAATGTTTTTCAATAATAGTTGCATCAATCTTTTTTCTCCAGAACTATTCATTGGGAACTTGGCCATGAGAGATATATACTGCTACTTGGAAATACGAAACTGTATATGACTGGCAACACTTGGTATGCATTTTCATTCACTTTATCCTCAATGTGAAAATCCCAATAGAGAATGTTGTCTCCCTCATCTTGGTCCTCAAGAATGGAAGCACCTCAAAAGGCTGAAACAAGAGTTGAGTATAAATGAAAGATTTCCCCCAAATGGAATATGAACAAGTTTTAATATTTTAAAAACATTGTCATTATTTCTAATAAATATATGCTGTACGGGTGAATTTCAAGGCTGATTATTGTGTTCAGTTGTGGACAGCAGCCATTAAGAAAGATTCAGAGAAGTCGAAACAGATTTAAGGAAGGCAATAAGAGTGATGAGGCAGCTATAAACTAAATCCTATGAAGAGGATCGCATCTTATGCATCCAGCTTTGATCACCTCAATGTAAAAAAGATGTTGAGACTCTGGAAAGAGTGCAAAGAGCAGCAAAGGGGATTAGGGGACTGGAGGCTAAAACATATGAAGAACGGTTGCAGGAAATGGGTATGTGTAGTTTAATTAAAAGAAGGACCAGGGATGACATGACAGCAGTGTTCCAATATCTCAGGGGCTGCAACGAAGAAGAAGATTAGGACCTATTATCTATCAACCCAGAATGCAGAACATGAAAGAAAAATGGATTTAAAGTACGAGAAAGTAGGTCCTGTGTGGAGTGGGGAAAGTCCTATGACAATGAGAATGGTTTGACAATTGAGTAATTCGGCAATGGGGAAAAGATAACTGGCCTGAAAAAGAAAAAGGAGGGGAAACAAAACTGAACTGAGATGAAGTGACGCAAAAAGATCATTAGACAGGGAAGGGTTAAATTCACCCAAAGCTCCCTCTAGAATCGTAAGACATATTCTTCGTATAAAATTTGGATTTCTGCAATGGGCAGACGAATGGACTTGATCTAACTAACCTCATCCAACTCTATAATTCGATACCATACCATGAGTTGTACAAAGACATCTGCCAGGTTTTTTTGGAAAGCAATGAATGAGTGCTTGGTGGAAAATTGACTAGGCACGTGTCAAGTATAGATTTAATGAAGGGAAGACATACAGCTATTTAGCTCTTGCTGTGGTATGCCCCTGTAGAGCATAATGACACAAAGGTTTAAAAGAGAGCTATATAGAAAACCCAATGAGGAAAAGCTCAAAGTATTAATTAGATTTGCATAGAGGTAGACTACACTTTCAGAACATTATATTGTACAGACAGCCCTTCCTGACCTGTTCCATTTTAATGTTCTCATGCAGGGGTAAGGGAAGGAATAGCACATTTTTAAAGCACTTTCATGTAGGACACTTGATTCCAGTTTGCAAGGTGTAGGTCATTAAAGCAATTTAATTTTTAAATATGTTCTATATTGTGTGTATGTGTGTGTATGTATCTTCAGGACAGTCTTGAGTCATGGTGACTGCCTAGACTAATCCCTGCAATTTTCAGGTTGCCATTGTCCAAGGGCTAAGAGCGCGATACTTAGCTACTTTCATACCCAAGACAGTACTAGAACTCAAGCCAATATCTAGCATGATGCCTCTTAGCCACTACACCAAGTATATTTTCATTTATTTCTATTATATAATAATAATAATAATAATAATAATAATAATAATAATAATAATAATAATAATAATAATAATAATAATAATACCATGGGGAAGTAGTTTATAAATACTAGCAATAAATGTTGCATAAAACACATTATGAAGACGAACATGAAACATGATTTTCACATGTACGCGATCATAACAAACCTGTGATTGAGAAACACCTAAGAATGAAGTTGTATCTGTCATTAGGAATATACCATTGTTGCATAATACGTCATTAGGAATATACCATTAACTTCATAATTCGAAGAACCATTTATATTAACCAAATGAGTATTCAAATTACTGCTATCAAATTAATCCAAAATGTGCAATAAAGTGCAGCATTCCTACTTCTCTCACCCCTACATTTTCACCAATATCAACAGTTCTGCATTTTAACTTTTAAATTCTAAAAATATTTTTAAAAGTCACAATAGTTCACTTCCACCCCAGTTGAAATGCATGCAAAGCAGTCCTTCTTTAAAAGCTTTTATATTTCTTTTACATGTAGAAAGTAACCTCTATCTCAAAAACGTTGTAGGTTTGGTTTGCTAAAATTCAGCTTGTGTAGCTTTCCTCTTATGAGAAAAAATGCCATTTAAAACTATGTTTAGACACATATTCCAAAGAGAAACCAGCTCTTTGAAATAGTGATGATCAAGCTATTCATTCTGGAGACAATTAGCTTTTTGGGAATTAAACAGGCTTATTTAACTAGATGTACTAGAATAGATTTACATCGATGTCACTATAACATTTTATTTGAAAGAAGCTGCTATATATACTAAGTGAAGCCAGCAATGAATTCAACAAATATTGTGGGGGTGGATGCTGTACCAGGCACTGTTCTTTAGATCAGTGTATCTCAACCACAGCAACTTTAAGATATGTAGACTTCAATTCCCAGAACCCTGGGAGTTAACTAGGGAATTCTGGGTATTGAAGTCCATACATCTTAAATGACCATGTATTCCTTGACAAGATATCTTTTAATCTAGTATCATTACAAATGTCTGACCAACCTTCTTCGACAATTTCCAAGGAAAACTGTAGAACTTTCACATTTATAATTAACTTCATTACTGAAATACCTTCCGAGTACTTAATTTTAAAGTACAATTTAAATAAAGTTACTAGTTCTTTTCTCAAGTGTAGCTTCCCACCATCTGGTGCTCTCCAGATAGGTTTGATGACAAATGTCATCATTCCCAGCCAACATAGACAAAGGGATTAATAGAAATTATTACCCAAAACACATGATTGGGGAACGTTGCCTTACAATTAAAACAGCAGAAACTCCCATCATTATAGTTTCAGTCATTTTGTCATCTTTATGAAGCTAGATTTTCATAAGCTATTCAAATCCTGAGCAGCATCATTCTACCTCCAGGTTGTAAAAGAAAAGCTCCCTTGTGTCTTATTTTCAGAATAGTCTTGAACCCCTCACACCTTCCTAGTTTTTCTTTTTGCAATGCAATGTTCTCCCTGACCTCCATCTTACCTTGTCAATGAAAGAGGCAAACTTGTTGTTGAGGGTCTTAATCTGTTCTCTCTCTTGCACCCGGACCCTCTGAAGCTCAGGATCAACCTCCACGTGCAGAGGAGTCAGTAAGTTCTTATTCACTATGACGTTGTGGATTCGCCCAGGTGGGCAAGGCATTGAGCCTGAAAATGCATATCCTCCACCACCACCACCACCACCACCACCACCAAAGCCTCCAACATGACTACCTAGGCCCATGCCACCACCACCAAAACCCCCATATCCTGTGTTATAACTGCTGAATCCCAGACCACCACCCAAGCTTCTTCCAAAGTGAGCTCCTCCACCACCACCGGAACCTATGCCAATAGAAATCCGCTTGCTTCCACCAGTGTTGTAGAGACTTCTGCTGCCAAAGCCACCACCAAAAGATCCCAGTCCTCCGATGACAGAGGTTGAGCTGTTGCCCACTCGGAAGCCACTGTTGGAGACAGAGTAGTTCCTCCTTCCCCCCGCTGAAAATGATCTGGAACTGAATTGCCGGTTCATGGTGCGTCTGTGAGAGGGAGAACGGCAAGGTTGTGAAGCAGAAACAGAGGAGTAGAGATTAGAGGAGACCAAGAGCCCCCCTGTGATGTGGAAATGGGAGATGTCTCCTTATATGCATTTGAAATCTTGGGCTTGGTTGCATGGGAATGAGAAGAGGAAGGCAAATATTCAAGGGCTTGGCTTGCCTTCAAGCAATGAGTTCTACAGTAACGGCCCAACATCAAGTGCAACACACCTATCCAATAACTTTAATTTGTCCAAATTGCTTGCCTTGCAATACCAGCTTATTTGCATCCCTTTCATGTTCACCATTACCATCTTTGCTTTCTTCAAAGAGCTTTAAGCTATGGTACACAACTGAAGATTAATGCAAGGGGGTACAACTGAGGATACCTTCCCCTGTGCCAACAAATACTGTTGCACATAAAGAACAAGACACAGATCTGGGTGTGGGATGCTCTGCAGAAGTTTGTAGAAGTCTTCGGAGCCAATCAGCAAGATTGCATAGGGAGTTCTAAGGAAACAGTCAGCTCTAGAAAACTCTTCAAAGGTTCGTTTTAGAGGGGAACCCCTTAAGACCATTTCGTGCATTTGTGTGTGCATGTATGTGTGTGTGTCTGTCTGTTTATTATGAATCACATAAATGGTGTCATGAGGAATCTACAAAAGAAGAATTAACCGTGTTGCACCTCCACACCAGTTTTTCCTAACATTCGTTTCTTTGGATGTGTCCACCTGCAATTTCCACAAATTGCCACCACCACAAGCAATGTTCAGAGATGACTGTTAGGCTAAATACTTGAAGAGCATCAAGGTGAGAGTGACTGATTTTCTAAGAATCCATGTAAATGGCTCAGAAATGATAGATTGAGCCATTTGAGTAAGCACCGTGCTTTTCTTAGGGCTACAGCATCTTTAGAACTGTACGCTATTTTATCTAGAGCTATGGCCACTTAAGAAGATTGCGGGTAACACTACAATGTGGGCACCTTGGTTTAAGGAATACTATAAACAAGTCCAATTTAAATAACAAGTTGTTTTCAAGGGTGATTTCAGGACTTTGGGGTGGTTTGGAAAACCATGTTCAGCTAAATGTTTCCAGCTTCTATTCAAGCAATACTAAGTACTCTACTAAACCACAACAAGTAATGAAGGTTTCCTTAATTGCAAAGAAACTTCCGGGCAAAAAATGTCTTGCACTTGAAATATTATGTATTTAAATCATGATCCTTGCCTGCCTGGGCACAACATGCAAAGAGCAGAGATCTTTATAAGAATCATTTCCCAAGCTTGCGTAGAAACAAATGCAGCCAACAAAAAGCATCATTAGAAAAGCGGAGGGAAATGGGTACAATATGATCTATATTCTGGCTTTTCCCCCAGGCATATTGCAATGTGGAGAGAGAGCCTCTTATTAGATTTTTTTCACGCTACTTTCCATGTGGTCTTCTCTTCTGAATACATATAATTCTTTGTGTTGTTAAAATGTTCCTGATGTTTTCAATGTTTTAGGGTGACCAGAGTCCAATAGCCTTATACTGTATATATGCTAAACAAATTCATAATCCCAAGCAATTCCATTCAACCCCCAACTTGCTCCTCTGATCAAGTGATGACTTCTGCTAGTAATTTAATTCAATCAGTTGGGATGGATAAATCAGGGAGAAGCTAAAAGTGGGGAAATGAATAGAATAGAATAGAATAGAATAGAATAGAATAGAATAGAATTCTTTATTGGCCAAGTGTGATTGGACACACAAGGAATTTGTCTTTGGTGCATATGCTTTCAGTGTACATAAAAAGGCAAGATACATTCATCAAGAATCATAAGGTACAACACTTGATGATAGTCATAGGGTACAAATAACCAATCAGGAAACAATCAATATCAGTATAAATCGTAAGGATACAAGCAACAAAGTTACAGTCCTGCAGTCATAAGTGGGAGGAGATGGGTGATACGAACAATGAGACTAAGAGTAATGAAAATAGTAATGAAAAATGTAACACGTCCTCTTCAGAACTTGAGCTATTAAAATGTATTTCTTAACTAGTCTTTCATAACTGCCCACATTACAAGTGTACACTTGCTTTTCACACCTTTCCCCATAGGCCCTGCACATTTTCAGAGTAGCCATTATCTGGGTGGGCAAATTATGGATGTTTATGTTAATTGATGAATGTTTAAACTTGAAGAACAATTTGACCAGGAGCTGAGCTTTGACTAGTTACCATCTCAAGTACTGTGAAACTCAATTGCCTGTGTGCATCTCAAAGGTCTCACTTCTTTCTCAGACACAACGTTCCTGCACCAGTGGCCTAGAAAAAGATACCACGCATGAAATTTCTGTTTTGAAGATACATCTTCCCCTCTAAAGTGTCTCCTTTGGGGAGAGGGATCAAACACTTCCAATGGAGGTGACTTGCTGTTCCTCTACTTCCAGATTTAAAAGAATGGATGCTGTCATTCATACAGCCCAGATGGTACTAGGAAAACAGAACAGAGGAAGGGTAGTTCTGTGTTTCAGAAAATTCTGCAGAACCTCCGAGCATGAGTAGAAAAAGTTCACAGGAGGCAAATTTTCTCCTACTCCTTTTCACATTTATCATTGTGATGATCCTATCAACTCTCTGTGACATCTGTCTTTCCCCTCAGCAGCATCCATAACAAACCACAAAATGATGTCATGTGCACAATGGAATTTTGATAGAAATGACACAATTACATACTTGTATTGTTTCCTCTGACTCAAGTATGTAAGCAGCACATTTTTCTGCCCATTCTTGTTGACTATCTCTGTATGTTTTATTGTGTAAACTTATTAGGTAACCTATTTCTATGCATTGACCTTTTTTTACATTTTTCCTAATGTATCCAACTCTCTATTCCATATGACAAAATGGGCAAGGCATACTCTTATGCAATGCCATTTTTTTTAAAAAAAAATATTTTTAAACATAAAAGACAACATAAAAAATTCTCATCCATTATTTTACAGCATGTCGTTTGGTTACAAGCGTTTGTGCATCCATATTTTCAATTATGTATACAATCACAAAGTTTCCGTCTAATATAACTAAGTTCCTCACTTTCATTGTACATCATATATTCAATTACAGTTAATATTTATTTCTTTTCAGGGAACCTAATTCCCTTGCATCCTTAATTGTCTATTTAATAACAATATACCTTTATGTAATCACTTATCTCATTCTGATTATTTTTATAGTGTAAAAAAAATTACCAACTGTTTATGTTTATACATCACTACTTTCGATTATGCATAATCCCGCCAATCATCCATCAAGAATGTTTATGTTCATTATTGTCCTTGTACATCATACATTCAAGCACAAATGTTATTCCTTCATTTTTAAACAGAGTATTCTAAATACTCACTTCATACATATACCAATCTTTCATTACTTCCTTATTAAACTATTTATCAACAAGATATCTTTATAATATACATCACTACTTAGAGTTATGCATAATATCACCAATCATCTATCAAATATACATAGATTCATTATTATCCTTATCCTTCATTTTAAAACAAAATATTCTAAATTATTCAATTCATATATATGTCAGTCTTTCATTGTATCGTTATTGATCTATTTAACAACATGTTTGTATTATCACTTATCTCCTTCAATTAAAACATAAATAAAACATTATTTTCATTTCCAGGCTTTTTTGTCAAGCCACTGATAAAACAAATCCCATATCTTAGAAAATTGCTCGTCTTCTTGTTCTCTAATTTCAAATGTCAATTTACTCATTTCAGCACACTCCATTACCTTTCAAATAACTTCCTTCTGTTTTGGTATTGTTTCGTTTTTCCAGTTTTTTATGCAATGCCATTTTAATTTCTGTTGACAAATAGTAAAGTACAGACTACTAACACTTTGCTACCACCATTAATACAATTTTGAAATGTCTCCATCTAGTTCACCATCTTTTTACTACTTATTAAACGTATTACAAAGGTACAAAAATATAAACAACTTGTTTTGATTTTTTTATCATTTATGTATAATTTGCAATCACATTCTCTCCTTTTTTCCTATGAAACACAATTACCTTGCTTCTTGTACATTATTTTTCAGATCTACACTAAGTATATTGTAATCTATTTAATATTTGCTGAAAATCAATCATATTCTCAGCCAACAACCTTGTATTATCAGCATATTAAATCCACATGACCTCAGCCAAACTTTTATGTGGTGTTGAGTGTGATATTTTTTCTTTGCGCCCTAGGAGAGAAATATTTGCCGCTATCGAGGATTGAACTCTTGACCTTCCGAGTGGGAGGTGAGCATCTTCCCGACTAGGCCACCACACCGCTCGAAGAACGCTCATGCATTCTTTACTAACCTGCTGAAAAACAGAAATTTAAACTGCCAACTATCGGCCTAGCATAAGGCCAGATTGCAATTTATCAAATTTTATTCTTTATCACTTCAATCTGAATTCAACAAAACACCTTCCCAAGCATACTTAAGAAATTCATCCTCTTCCCCCCCCCCCTTTTTTTTTTTTTTTTTTTTTGCTTTCACACTTTGCTATTTTTCCTTTCATTCAGAAAGATAATGATTTTCTTCAGTGGTGGGATTCAAAATTTTTTACTACAGGTTATGTGGGCGTGGCTTGGTGGGTGTGGCAGCGGAAGGATACTGTAAAATCTCCATTCTCTCCCCACTTCAGGGGAAGGTTACTGCAAAATCCCCATTTCCTCAGCTGGGATTCAGGAGGCAGAGAATAGATGGGGGCGGGGCCAGTCAGAGGTGGTATTTACCAGTTCTCTGAACTACTCAAAATTTCTGCTACCGGTTCTCCAGAACTGGTCAGAACCTGCTGAATGCCACCTCTGATTTTCTTCCCATCATTAACAAAGATGCAGACTTCACCTACATGTTTTAAAAAGTTGCATAGCCACTCCTCAGCCAATCACATCAAATGTAACATTTCTCCACTTTCTCAGTCTGTATCTGCAACTTTTCCATTTTCCAGCACTCTTCCAGCATTTCTACCTATTTTTTCATCCTTTTTTTTTGTTGGATACCAGTTTTTGCTTCAATGCCATACTTAAATATAGCATGATCATCAGTCCCATGTCAGTTTCTAAGCAATATTCCAAGGTTTTAAGATCTTCCCTCATCTCATTTACACGACTTGAATTTTTAATCCTATTTACTCTGCTCAAGGGCTATTGAACTCTCTTCTCCCATTTCCAGAGCTACTTTTTTCAATCAACGTCATTCTGCAGTTTCTCTGCTTCTTTTAATCTTCACTTTAATGCACTGTTGGGTTGCATTGTGTGGGCAGCGTCAAGCACACTGTGTTTTCCATTTCTGTTCTTTTGTGTTGTAACGACCTGGGTAATGGGCTGTGTGATGACGTCCTGAGCTCTAGTGTAGTGATATCCTGAGTCCTGTGCTGCAACCTCCTGGGGGGTTGGCTGCGTTGTAACATCCTGAGCCTTTGTGTTATAACCTTCTGAGTTCTGTGATGTAATGTCCTGAGCAGATGGCTGAGGTGTAACATCCTGGGCTTTGGTTTGGCTCCGAGTTTGCGGTCTGGCCATGTGTTCATGGTGTGTGTCAGTTTGCTTTGTGTGGGGGTCGGAGGGGGGTGCAGCAGTTAGTAATGCCGCCGTGGTTTGGCTTTTGGATGCTGGTTGCATTTGGTCTATGGGATGGGTTTGGGTTTGAGTCTGGTGAGGGTGATTGGTGGTTTTGTCCTGTTTTGTTAAGGGTCCGGACTGCGTTCTTGTGTTCTGCGATGCATGCATTTATTCTCCTATTAGTTTGTCCAATGTATGTGGCTGGGCAGATTTTGCATGGTATTTCGTAGACTCCTTGGTTTTCTAGCTGGATTTTGTCTTTGGGGTTTCTTAAGATGTTGGCTATTTTTTGGTCAGTGCTGAAGGCTGTCTTGATATTGTGTTTGTGGAGAATTTTGCTGATTCTATCTGTGGTGCCTTTGATGTAAGGGAGGAAGGCGATGCCGTTGTCCTGTTCTGTGTCCCAGTTCTTGGGGGGACGTCTTCTTTTGGATTAGGTTGGTAATTGTGTTTCTTTGGAATCCATTAGAAATTAATATGTTTGTGAGAGTATGTAATTCAGTTTTCAGGTGGTCTTTGTCAGCTAGGTGATTGGTTCTGGAGATGAGGGGCTTGGCTACGGAGTTGATCTGTGCAGGGTGGTGATGGGATTGTGCGTTTAAGTAGCGGTTGATGTGTGTTTTTTCCTGGTAGATGGTGTGTCCTAGGGAGCCATTGGGTTTTTTGTAGATTAGGACATCCAAAAAGGGAAGTTGGTTGTTAGCTTCTATTTCCATACAGTGTACAGTGCAGTGGAGTTGTATGGTAATGGCTTCACAGTACTCCACAAGGGAGCTCACTCTGGTAATCCAACATTAAAAATTACATTTGGTCCGGACATTTCCCCCCTATAAATAAATACCCTGGCAACGATGAGTTATCAACTAGTATACAATAATACACAAGTTGGGGCTTGCAACCAGGAGAATGTCTTACTTATCCAAGTTATAGTTGCATCAAAGGTGCTTTTTCAAAAGGCAAC
This sequence comes from Natrix helvetica, assembly GCF_964273705.1. Taxonomy (NCBI): domain Eukaryota; kingdom Metazoa; phylum Chordata; class Lepidosauria; order Squamata; family Natricidae; genus Natrix; species Natrix helvetica. The sequence continues at coordinate 219,360,464 of NC_138548.1, read as the reverse complement.
TGGACTGGTTTTTTTTTTTCCTTTGAGGAAGAAGAAGAAACGTTTCCCTTCTCATCCAAGAAGCTTCCAACTGATGAAGCTTCTTGGATGAGAAGAGAAACGTTTTCTTTTTCTTCCTCAAGAAAAAAAACACAGTCCAGATGCCTTTTGAAAAAGCACCTTTGATGCAATTAGAAGAGAACAAACATGCATCAGGTTAGTTTTTGTTTCCCTCGAGAAATCACAGCTATAAAGTATATTATGGTTTTATGGGAGGCAATGCATTCTTGCTTTTCTGAAACCATCAAGAACGCTGTAATAAAAACAATATTTTTAATTTAATTGTTAAATTATCATTCATTATAAGCAGTACTGAATTGTATTTGTAATTCTTTTATTTGTGGATTAGTATTTATATTTAATAAAGAATTTATATTTAATATTTAATACATATATTTAATATTTAATAAAGAATTTATATTTAATATTTGATAAATAAAAAGTGTCTATAGTCAAGGCTATGATTTTTCCAGTTGCAATATATGGCTGTGAAAGTTGGGACCATAAGAATGGCTGAGTGTCAAAGAATTGAGGCCTTTGAACTATGGTGCTGGAAAAGACTCCTGTGAGTCCCTTGGACTGCAGGGCAATTAAACCGGTCTGTCCTAGAGGAGATCACCCCTGACTGCTCTTTAGAAGGCCAGATCCTGAAGATGAAACTACATACTTTGGCCACCTAATGAGAAGAAAGAACTCATTGGAGAAGAGTCCAATGCTGGGAAAGATTGAGGGCAAAAGAAGAAGGGGATGACAGAGAACAAGGTGGCTGGATGGAGCCACTGACGCAGCAGGTGTGAGCTTAAATGGACTCTAGAGGATGGTAGGGGACAGGAAGGCCTGGAGGAACGTTGTCCATGGGGTCACGATGGGTCAGTTACGACTTTGCAACTTACAACAGCAAATTAATATTTGGTATCTGTGCATTTTTGCAAATGTATGAATGTGGCCCATTGATTAGCGCATTTTTTTTTGCAATGTTGTCCTGGCATTGCTATGAATTTCAGATCCCAGCTGTAAATGTTATACAGGCAGTTCTTTTCGTGACTGTCCAAAGTTACAAGGTCACTGAAAAATATGACTTATGACCACTTTTCACAATTATCACCATTGCAGCAACCCCATGGTCATGTGATCAAGATTCAGATGCTTGGCAACTGTCTCATATTTATGACGGTTAAAATGTCCTGGGGTTATGTCATCACTTTTTGTAAACCTCTGACAAGCAAAGTCCATGGGGAAGCCAGATTCCCTTAACAAGTGTGTTACTAATTTAACAATGGCAGTCATTCACTTAACAAATGTGGCAAGAAAAGTTGTAAAATGGGGCAAAACTCACTTAACAAATGTCTCACTTAGCAACATATATTTTGGGCTAAATTGTGGTCGTAAGTCGAGGACCGCCTGTATAAGACTATAACCTATTTATCCAACTTTCACTCTGGTTTCTTCCCACCCTTCCTTTCCCTGTATGCCCATTTCCTCCAAGACAGGTACTGTATTGTCTTGGTAGTACCAAAAAATTGTCCCACATTCAAAACTTCTTGCTCTTGTATCCTTCATTATTTCTCTCAACCCTCGTAATACATTTCAGATTAAACCTATTTTTATTCATTAACATTGTATTCATGCATACAGATGAATAGATGTATAATTACCCCATGTATATTAGTTGTCCACTGACAGTTTCAACTGTCATTCATTTTTGTCATTCCCAATGGCCCAATGGGCTTTTCCCCCGCTCTATTTTTTGTTCTGTGTCCCCACATTCATCCATTCGTTTTGCCTGACATCATAATTTTTCCCAGAGATTGGCTTCATTCACAATGTTGCTGTCAGCCCTGAGGTTGACCTGACCAGAGCCATTTTGAAGCTTCAGTGTTGCCATAATGGAGCTGAGGGATAAGGAGGGGGAAATAGGGATAGCTGGGGTTTTATAGCCAAAGCAAAAGACTTTATCCTGGGAACCAAAGACCACAGGTGGCCAGAGAGAGAGGAGGGGCAAAGTTACCAAGCAACCGGACAGCACTTTGATTGGACCAAGTGACTGATTGTTTGAGAAAGGGGGGAAACTTTTACTTTTAATTAGGTGAACTGTGCCAATATGATATATCCAATAAAACTATTCTTTGAGGAATCTACCTGCCTCGGAATTTTGCTTGCTGTGGGTGTATTACTTGGAACCCTGACAGTTGCACAGTTTATCCCAACTCATTCTTGGTTCAACCATTATTACCATTCAGTGAAAATCCTAAAGGTGCTTTTTCCAAAAGGCAACTGGGCTTTCTTGGGTTTTTCTCTGAAAATGTTTTGCTTCTCATCCCAGAGGCTTCTTCAGTTCTACCTGACTGGTGGGGGACGGAAGGTTAGGATCGGTCGGGTGGAACGGAAAAAGCTTCTTGGATGAGAAGTGAAACATTTTCAGAGGGGAAAAAACAAGAAAGTCCAGTTGCCTTTTGGAAAAAGCACCTTTGGGACAACCATGACCTGGATGGTTGAGAATCTCCATAGACATTTGGTTAAAAAAAACAATATGCAACTATTATAAATGAGGAAGTCCTACTTTCAGAAGAATCTATAATATAGTAGATGACACCAATTTAATCAATTTTACATGCATTTCAGCCCTTTTAATTATAATTATACCTTCCCTTCATGTATTCATCAACCCCCGTTCATAAGAGCAGTGCGCCTTCATTCAAGTTTATTACATCCTTCCTCTTTTCTTACATTCCGAGTTGCATTCTTTCAAATTCCAAGTCATCATCAAATGGCCCTATAAATGTTGATCTCTACTGCTCATGATGGACTTGGTCAACTGAAGCTTAGTCACATCCATGCCATGTGCACCATTCTCTACAATGAGGTCAGCATCAGTCAATTTGCGTTCATTTTGACCAGGAGGCCAGAAGCACACTAGAAACTATCTTGCAAGCCAGCGTACAGTTGTTGCAACCCCACTAGCTAAGAAGTACACACAATCCCAAAGGTGCTTTTTTTCAAGAGGCAACTGGACTTTCTGTTTTTTCTTTGAAGACGTTTCACTTCTCATATCCAAGAAGCTTCTTCAGCTCTGACTGGATGGTGGGGAATGGAAGGATGTATACTCCTTGCAGACATCTGGTCATTTGCATTCTTTTTAGAGATTTCAGTCTAATAGCAGATGATCGGGGTAAAAAAAGAATAATTATGGAGTTAATGCTATTTACATTTCAATCAAACCAAGTTCAGCATTTCTTCTGGCCTCACTTCTGATGCCTTTCTCCTTATCTCACCCACTTTTCGAACTGGCACAATCCAGTGCACTGCCCAACAGGATCCTTAGGACTCTTAAACTCTGCCTCTGATCTAAGTTATTCCATTTCCAAATGTTAGTTGGGACAATTTCATATTTTAATACTCTCATTACAGACTAAAATGAATTTATTCCATAATTTTGTAAGTCTGTCCCTTTCCCAACAGAGGAGAGAAATCCCCCAAGCCATTGATGAAATTCATTTTTTAAATGGTTCTGTGGGTGTGGCTTGGTGGGCGTGGCAGGGGAAAGATACTGCAAAATCTCCATTCCCACCCCACTCTGGGGCTAGCCAGAGGTGGTATTTGCCGGTTCTCCGAACTACTCAAAAATTCCGCTATCAGTTCTCCAGAACTGGTCAGAACCTGCTAGATTTACCCCTGCCCCAAACCACTTATTAGGAAGAAATTTCTCCAAGAAAGTTCAAGAGAAATGCATCCCATCTGTTTTCTGGATATTGAAATATCTCTCAAACTGTTACTGGGTTAATTAAATGACTGACTGGCTGTCTGGCTGGCTGATTGATTGATTATGTGTCATCCAGTCATTTTCGACACCTAGTAACCACATAGATAGATTTTTTTCCCCATGATAATCTATTCCTAACCTAATCCTTCAAGTATCCCAATGGTGCTTTCGTCACCACTGTAACGGAAACTATACACCTGGCTGGTGATGGCCTTCTTCTTCTCTTTCCTTTCACCTTTCCCCAGCATTAGAGCCTTTTCCAGACAGCTCAGCCTTTGCACAAGATTAAAGAAGGATAATTTGAGTCTGGTCATTGACGTCTCAAGTGAGAACTCTGGGTCAATTTGTTTGATGATCCATCGGTCTCTTTTCTTGGATGTCCACAGTATTCTCAGCCATTTTCTCCAATTCCAAAGTTCAAAGGGGTCTGCTCTGACCGAGGCTTCCCAAGAGCATGAAGCAAACTCTTGGTCCCTATAAAAAACCCTTTTATTAATTCACTGTGAATTCTTCTCATTCACATCCAGCAAAGTCTTTCAAGGGAGGATTTACAGTCACAGACCTTATCTGGCTTGGAGAGCTGGCAGGCCGATATCTGCAAAACTTGGCAAGGAGTCTCGGAGAGTCACGAACCAATTAAGCGAACTAATTGTCTCCTGCAAACTCCACTCCCCCTTTGCTGCTCTTTTATTTCCTCTGAGATGGGCCATTCATCGTCCACCTGTGGCCTTACTCCCAAGTCAACCCTTGTTCTTTAGCTGTTCCCTTTGTCTGGCAACTCTGCGCATGCACATACTGGGAACAGGCTCCAGCTGTTCATCAGTCTCACTGATGTCTGACTATGAAGGCAGCTGATAACTGGCATACGGCCCTGGGCCCCTCTCTGTCTCTGACACAGAGCCCTCCTCAGAGCCTTCCCCAGACTCCAGGACTGGCCCATGTTCCTACCCAACCTCCTTACTGTCCGAATCTCATGCCAGTTTCCCTGGCTGCTGCCAGGCCACAACAGGGTCAGTATTCTTCCTATCCTTCTTCTTCAGAATCCAACCCAAGCAAAGAAAGGCAAAACAAACTGGAGGCAAAGGGAAGGTGGACTGGCCTACCTTCCCAAGTTATAAAGCAGCATAGGTAGCCCTTGACTTACGACCACAGTTGAGACCACTGCTAAGCAAGGTGGCTATTGAATGAGCAGTGCCTGATTTTGCAACCATTTTTTGCCCCATTGCTAAGCAAATCATGGCAGTTTTTAAGTGAATCATGCAATCATTACATGAATCCAGCTTTCCCCATTGATTTTGCTTGTTGGAAATCAGCAGGGGAGGTCCCATTGCCAAGCACTCAGATTGTGATCACGTGAACATAGGAATATTGCAATGGTCATAAGTACGAGGACTGGTTGTTAAATCACTTTTGTAATGTCATTGTAATTTGGATTACTAAACAAATGGTTGTAAGTTGAGGCCTGTTTCTAGAAGGATGTAGTATCAAGACTGGACCCACTGCTGTTACCATTGATATGTGCATATTAGGAGAAGGTGGAATATATTACAGAGTAGAGTAGAGTAGAGTAGAGTAGAGTAGAGTAGAGTAGAGTAGAGTAAAATAGGATAGGATAGGATAGGATAGGATAGAATAGAATAGAATAGAATAGAATTCTTTATTGGCCAAGTGTGATTGGACACATAAGGAATTTGTCTTTGGTGCATATGCTCTCAGTGTACATAAAAAGACAAGATACATTCATCAAGAATCATAAGATACTTAATGATAGTCATAGGGTACAAATAAGCAATCAGGAAACAATCAATATACAAGCAACAAAGTTACAATCCTGCAGTCATAAGTGGGAGGAGATGTATGACAGGAACGATGAGAAGACTAATAGTAATAGCAATGCAGCCTTATTGAATAGTTTGACAGTGGTACAACACTTGATGATAGTCATAGGGTACAAATAACCAATCAGGAAACAACCAATATCAATATAAATCGTAAGGATACCTTAAGGTAGAAAAAAACCATCTTTTTATTAAGCTATATCTGGATTTACAGTTTTGGTCAAAAGCCGAGAAACTATTTGTCCTAATGACAAATCTATGGCAGCTGGATGGGAACTGACAGCTGCCTCTTGGCCCTCTCTTTTCTCTGTGAACAGGAGCCTTCTCAGTCATCCGTGGCCAGCTTAATAGCCAGCTACTGCCTAATAATACAGGACTGAACATGATTGAGCAAGAAGAAGTGCTCCCCTGATAGCATCAAATCTTTCAAGCCTGAAACTCCTTCCTGGCCATGCCCGTACATGTTTGACTCCAAGATAGATACGGCGGCGTTTCACTGAGTGGTGCCAAGGTCGGGCCAAAAATCACAGTGTTTCTCCATAGAAGGATGAAGAAACAAGTCCATCCTACAATCTGGCTGCATAATGTACAACCATTAAGGTGTAGTTTGTTAATCTAGGTCAGGGATGGACAAAGAGCTACCTGCAATGCTGCATGATGATGGGCTGGGGTGTCTTCATTTGCACCTGAGAGCTTTCTTTGAAAACCCCAAGCTGCACAAATTGCCCAGTGATCTAAATGAGCTGAGAAAGTTATGGAGGAAGGGTAGGTCTCTTCTATCATGTCACTAGAGGTGACATTGTAGCAGGGTTCCAATACTTGAGGAGCTGCCACAAAGAGGAGCCGGTCAACCTATTCTGCAAAGCACCTGAAGCAGTGGTGGGTTCCTACTGGTTCGGACCGGTTTGGCTGAACTGGTAGTAGTTTGGCTGCCTGGGTCGCTGGAACTGGCAGCAACCCAGGCCTGCCACGCCTCCGAACTGATTCTCCGGGCGGCGCCTTAAGTGCCGCCATCTTTTTTTTTAATTCTGCGCATCTGCAAATCAATTTTAGTTGTACTGCGTGAGCGTGCGCACACACACACAAAGCAGCACACAAGCATAAAGCACGCATGAGTGCAAAGTGCGCACATGAGCGAACCAGCAGTAGTGCCTGCCAGAACCCACCCCTGACCTGAAGACAGGACAAGAAGCAATGGATGGCAACTAGTCAAGGATAGAAGCAACCTAGAACTAAGGAGAAATTTCCTGAGAGTGAGAACAATTAATTAGTGGAATAGCTTGCCTCCAGAAGTTGTGGCTGCTCCCACACTGGAGGTTTTTAAGAAGTTGTGGGATAACCATTTGTCTGAGTGTATGATTTCCTGTGTGAGCGGGGCGGGAGGTTGCACTAGAAGACCTCCAAAGGTCCCTTCCAACTCTGTTATTCCATCATTTTGTTATGGTTGTCTGCTTTTCTTTAACAGTATTCAGTATTTCCGTGGCATAGCAGGAACAGGCGCAGTAAAATCATAAAAATAAAGGAAGAGCCTTTGACTGCCATCTACTACAATATTTAGAAAAAGGAAAACCCCTAAAAATTACGTTATCAACATTGCAATGATCAGGTGCTTTCTGCAACACCCAGATTTTGCACCTGGAAAGGTCTGTGGTTCCTACTAGGCTTTGCAGAAACTGGGTCATTAAAAAAAAAAATCAGCAGGAGTTGTAATTGAGACAGAAAATTGCATGAAACCTGAGAGTTACAGATTGCCCATCCCTGATAAGAAGTATTATTCTCACTTAGAAGAAAATAGAGTGAGTTAACATCATATGGGGGAGGGATTTCTCCCAAGGGGGTTCTAGTTTCTGGAAAGGAACAGCTTACATCTTAGTGTGGAGTATAGACAACTTCCAAGACTCCAATGTAGTATCTCCCCTTACTAAGGATTTTTTTGCTTGAGACAGTGAGAAATAAGTGTCAGTGTCAGCCACTTGGCTTGAGTTCTGTGTGTTGCACTCCTGCCTAGCATCTTATAAGGGTTAGAGCTATCTTGTAAGGCAATAGGGGTTTAGGCCACCAATTAATGATCTTTGCCCAGGGCCCCTCTGGATTTCTAATACTCTTCCACTGAGAACTGATTGTGTCTGTGTTGCCTGCAGAAGAAACAGATATTTTTATTTGTTTGTTTGTTTTATTTAGTGTTTATCAAACATGTAAAAGATAACAGGTATAAGTATAAACACAAATATGAACACAGTAAATGGGTACGAATAAATGAAGACAGTAGGACAGGGACGGTAAGCATGCTAGTGCGCTTATGCATGTCCCCTCTTAGGAATGGGTTGAGGTCAACAGTAGACAGTCTTAAAATTATTGGGGTTTGGGGATGTAACAACAGAGTCAGGTAGCTCATTCCAGGCATTGACCACTCTGTTGCTGAAGTCGCATTTTCTGCAATCGAGTTTGGAGCAGTTTACCTTGAGTTTGTATCCATTGTTTACTCGTGCATTATTGTGGTTGAAGCTGAAGTAGTCATTGACAGATAGGACATTGTAGCAGATAATTTTGTGTACTACGCTTAGGTCAGACCGTAGGTGGCATAGTCCTCGGTTTTCCAAGCCCAAACTTTCAAGCCTGGTGGCATAGGGTATTCTGTTGTGAGTAGTGGAGTTGTGTACTCTTCTCATGAAATACCTCTGGACTCTCTCAATTGTATTAATAGCTGATATATAGTACAGATCTAGGCAGACGAGCTCTATTCGAGAATTGATCTAGCAAAGGTTTTGTATGCCCTAGTTTGCCATACAATATTACCGGAGAAGGAGCTTCGCAAGATTAGGTTGACAACTCTTAATGCCTTTTTGGCAATGCAATTACAGTGAGCTCTGGCACTTAGATCATTTGAGATGAGTACTCCAAGGTCCTTGACAGACTGAGGGTTGTACATGAGGTCATATCTACCCAGCTTGTATTTGGTGTTCTAATTTTTTTTTGGCCAATATTCTATCTCTGGCCAACAAAACAAAAGAGAGGAGAGTCTTGGGTCGCAGTGAACTCTATGCTGCAAGCATCCAGTGTCTGGAGTAGCAGTGGTGTAACAAGGCTAAGACACCAAGGCTTTAAAAAAACCTCTTTTTTAAAAATTATTTTAAAAATAATTTGTTCTCTCAGATCAAAGGAGATACTGCCTCATCCTTGTCAAACCCAGCGGTCATAACAGTTTTGGAATGCGCGCAACACAACACACATTAATTATCAATTGCCCCTGGGGAATTATCAGCTACTTGGCATCCAGGAGGACCTGACATAATTTGGAACCTGTTAAAGCAACCTTCTGTGTAATGTTACTCTGTTTGTGCTGCTCCTTGGTGATGTACTGTATTGATGTTCACAATATGAACAAGTTTAATAAGCAAGAATGGATAAATTGCAGTTGTTCTGATTGAACCTCAACCCATTTGCTACAGTTGGTTACCTTCACACAACATTATATGCCAGAAGAAACCACAAGGTTATTGGTCCACATTGCATTGGTATCAAGAAATGGTGATGGTGTTAAAAAATAAAAGTACTCTTTATCCCTCTAAGCATGGGTGTCAAACTCACAATGTCATGTTGTCATCACAAGATGTAGCGTGCCTTTTTTTCCCTTCGCTAAACCGGTGGTGGGCATGGCCAGTGCATGATACATCTGGCCCACAGGCCGCAAGTTTGATGCCCCTGCTTGAAGTTAGGGAGATAATCATGTGTGCCCAAACCAATTCATCCTCCCCGACCACCTGCACATATGCACGCAACCCTCCCCCCAGGGTACAGAGGCTTTCCTGAAGCCTGGGGAGGCCGAAAATGGCCTCCCCCAGCCCCCTGGAGGCCCCCTGGAATCCCCCTGGAAGCCCCCTGGAAGCCGGAAATTGTTCATTTCTGAACTTCCAGTTGGCCCATTGGGGCTGTTTTTTGCCCTCCCCAGCCTCCGGAGGCTTTCCTGAAGCCTGGGGAGGGCAAAAACTATCTCCCCTGGCTCTCCAGAAGACTGAAAATCAGCTGGCCGGCACATGCATGTGTGCCGGAGCTAACTGCTGGCATGTCAACAAATATGATTCCACGTGCCAGTGCCACCTGTGGCACGCGTGCCATAGGTTCGCCATCATGGTCCTATTCATTTCGGGTTTGTCGCACTCTTTACAACAAAACTAGGTGCTATCCTATTCTTTTGAACAGAGGCAGATTGCAATTAGAGAGAAGCTAAGATGCCACAGGGAAACACAACAACAACATCCCAATATTTTGCTGCTGGAGAAGTTCTGGTCTGTCAAAAATGGTGGAAGTGCTATTTTTAAAAACATGGAAATAAAAATAGGCTTAATGGGAGGGTGATGTGATTCCCTCATGCTGATGCTGGAAATTAAATTATGGAGGAGGACTTTCTGGGTAGGGCAGTTATGTCAGTTTCCTACATCAGACACAAAACTGAGTTTTCTGACATCTGAAAGCAGGGATCATCGGCCTTTGTTTCAAAATATGCTTGGAATCCCAGTCAACGTGCTGGTTCAGTTCTCTTCAGATATAATCTAAGGGATATCAGAAGGACTAGTTTGAAGTCTAATATATTTAGCACACTATTAATCTTCATAGACATATTTATCACCCTATTAATCTTCAAAGATTACTACCCACTGTATCAGATGCAGAAAGATCCTGACTTATAGGATATTTGGGGGAGGATTGTAAAGAGTAAGCTCATGTAACATGGAACATGCAATCTGCTTTGCCAATCATGTTATAAGTAGTTGCTGCTGTTCACACATGGAATGTTTCAAGTGGAGATGAGACAGCCAACTGTTGGGGGTGCCTTCATCCAGATCCCTGCATTGAGTTGGTGATAGACTTAGATAGCATCTAAAGATGGAAGGAAAGAGAAAAAGAGAACAATCAGCAGCAGCAAGTTAGAGGGAGTCTATTACAGTGGTGATGGGAACACTGTTGGAAGACATGAATGACCACAGGCTAGGGACAGCTTATTATGGAGAAAATACATCTGTCTGATCACTAGGAGTCAAAATAATAATAATACTCAACCGCACACTATCATTCAATCAATCAATCCATTCAATAGTTTTATAAACATTAGTCAAAGCCTTGAAGAATCACTTCCTCCGTGAACCTTAATGCTTCCCTATTTGATAATTTCTTCCCCATCTCCATTCTATTTTGTTCCCTCCTTTTGTTTCCTTTCCCTTTCAAGCAGAGCTTCTCCTTGCCCTAAGTCTAGCTTCTCTTCTGTGCCCATTTCTAATCGCTCTCTGGTGTAAGTCTCTTTCTAATGAACTTGAACAGTATCATGGCAGAAGAGTAGACTACAAAACACAGACTTTGTGCTGTACTTAAGACTAAGACTTGGGACCTTATGAATATGTGAGGTAATCAGTTGATTAGTCGTTCTGGGTGAGATAGGCAGCCTCTAAATTTGATATATGAACACACAAACAACAAACAAATATAAAATGGTGCCTTTTTCAACACCCAATTAACAACTAAAAGCCATATTTTAGAGAGAGAGAGAAGTTATCTGAAGATGGGCTCGAGCACAAGCAGAAGCACGAACGCTTGGAAGAATAAACCTTTAGTCCTGGTAACTAACTGGATCTTGGTGCTTTTTTTTTCTCTTCATAACATAGTTCCTCAGTAAGATCCCCCCCCCAAAAAAGTAGAAGCTACTTGAGAAAGATGATAGATTCTTCTGAAAATAGGACTTCCTCGTTTTTAATAGTTGCGTGTTGTTTCTCTACTTGAAAAATTAGATTTCTGTGTATTGTGATATCATTTAGACACAATCTAGTCCTGCATTTCTCAGGATATGCAGAGTTCATACTTGCAACTTCTGAATGTTTCAGCACAGTACTGGATGGTATATAACAAAATGTTTTTTTTTTTAAAGAAAAGAAAAATATGCTTAGAATATTTTTTTCAAATATGTGTTTATTTAAATATTTAACATGACATTTATCTACAGGCATTTTTCAATTTACAGATAGCTATAAAACCTACATGGCACAGATTTATGAGTTTGGATGGGAACCCTTGGCTGAACCATAACTCAAATTATCTGTCCCAGGACACTAATTCAAGGGAAAGGGCACCTGTGGCGCTTCACATTTTTCTGAAGAAGCTATAGCTCAATCACAAGGTCTTGGGGCATAGAAATTGTAACTTAGGTTGAATCACAATTCAGTTGGGTTTCCTGTTAAACTTCCATGACCTGGATGCCTTCCTTTCAGCAGTTCCCAAATTGACCATGGGCCAAATGGAAAAAAGCCTGAGTTTCTTAGGTAAGTTTTTAATTCCAGTGGTTTAGCACAATGAGACTGAACTAATATCTTGGGAGTACTTGCGTATCATTGATGAATACCATGTAGACTTATTATTTATTTATCAAATGTATGTATCCGCCCATCTTGCAAAGAAATGACTTTGGGCGGTGTACAAACAAGGCTAAAAACAATTAATTAATAAATGGCCGTGGGCATTACAAAACCCTATAATTACTATTTGAGGCTTCAAAGGAATTGTGTCCAAATCATTCAGTGGGTGTATGCATTGCAGAAAAAGGCTTCATACCACAATCTATTTTCTCCCAGAAGGTTTGGTATGTATATAGGTCACCGTGATAAAATAGGATATGTTCTGCAGTATCCATACCAGTTCTTAAGGGTTGAATACTCTTTATAAATTTTCAAAGAAACTTTTTAATCCAAATTTTCTAATACATAAACCCACATTGATGTGTACACTAGGGAAACTGCATGTAAATTAGCATGCATTATTTTGTGTTTCTTAATGCGCAGCTGATGCAGATAGGGGAGGAAATAAATTTAGAGTTGAATACATGCAAGTGAATTGACTATTGGGAAATTCAATTAACTAATACTAACAAACATGGATCAGTAGTTAGACTGGTTAAACTAATTCATAGTTTGAACTGGATTTAAATGCAAATTCTAGGTATATTGAAAATGTAATTCACACGATGAATTAATTGAACTAATTCATAGTTTGAATTGGATTTAAATGCAAATTCTAGGTATATTGAAAATGTAATTCACACGATGAATTAATTGATAGGTTGTTCAAAAAATGAGTCTAAGTAAAAATAAACAGACTCATCTCTCAATTCATCCTCAAGAACCTATAATTCTTAGCTACTGTTTTGCAAATCATGTTTTGCTTTACTTGCTCAGTCATTGCACAGAGTATCACATATCATATTTACTTGAAAGGAAGACAATCTTGAATTTAAGATGATCCTTTGGGGAAAAAATAAATAGAACTAGATAAAAATATATTTAAACATATATTAAAGCTCTATGTGGTGGCCATTTTCAAACCACAATTGCCAGCTTCAAATGAAACAGATGCCGCCTCCTCCAATACTTTTGCACTGTACATATTTGTGCATTTTTGCGCATGTACAGTATGTGCATACATACTGGCTACAGGCCATATTTCAAAATAAGGCATTTGCGCATGTACAGTATGTGCATACATACTTATTTCAAAATAAGGCAGGTCCAAAATGAGGAATTAAAAAGGGAAGGAAGGAGGCTGGAGAGGTGATGAGAGGAGAAATAAATGAGATAGGGCTAAGGAAAGAAAGAAAATAATAGAGAAAGAGAACAGAAAGCCCAGCAGGTACTTGGATCTTAACCCAGCAAGTACAGTAGTAATGCTGTAGTAATTTTGAAATCTTATTAAATTCAGTTCATGAGCTATTGGTGGGCTGGGAACAGATCACTTTAGTGGGGTGATGGAAATGGGTTAGAACTAGGGTTCAAAGTCTCAAGACATTGGAGAAAGAGCTCCCTCCCCTCCCCACGCACACACACATTCACACTTTGATTTGCAACCCAGAAGCTTTGGCAGAGGCATTTGTGCTGAGCTGTAAGGAAATTCAAGCCTACGCATGATTGCAATGTCGTAAATCCCATTGAGATCAATGGCTTTTCTGAATGAATATGCTTGGGATTTTCAGACCTGCTTGATCACTGTGAAATCCATTAAGAGAGATGAAAACTATTCAAGAGAAGTAGGAGGTCTGCATGCCATTCATACCCATTCCTCTGGTAACCCTCCATAAGGAGGATGAAATTTTAAAGAAATGAATGGAGAGCAGACATCTCCATTGTTACTCCTTTTCTGCCACTCACTAGAATCATTGATAGTTAGGTAACTCGATTCTCCCCTCATCGTCTTCACTTAGAGCAGAATCTGCTTTGAATATAAGACAATCCTCCAACTTCAGGGATAAATAAATGTCTTTTGGTTAATCTCCTACTCCTCCTCTTACTTGACTCTAAAATGACTACAGTTTTTTAAAAAATCACAACTTTATAAAGCACACACAGCCCACTTAGAGGTCAAGCATTCTCTTTGCCCCTACACAGGTGGTTTCTTGAGTCTCCTGAACCACAATCACTCTTTCATCTCCAACTTGATGTAAGTAATTGATCCTGTCTACGGGGATTCTGTCCTACCTACTGTAGGAAATTAGCACCCACCCCTCTTCTAGAAAATAAAATATTTTAGAAATGTTAAAGAAGCAGAATATTTCCCTAAAAAGAGAAGTAGAAACTCAGAGAGGCAGAAACTCTTAATACACCCTCATCTGCCGCACCTTTGTCAATGGATCATTAAGGCCTGAGCCAGAGAAACATGTTTTAGGCAGGAAACAGACTCACTCTTAATAGCCCCCCACCTTTGTCAATGGACCATTAAGGCCTGAGTCAACCTATTCTACATAACAAAATCTACCCCACTTCATTGCACCACCCACCAAGTTTCAACCAAACTTAGCATAGAGACAACCTACAGAGCTAACTATGACCTCTGACAGCAACCAATCAGGATACTCTTCCTGTGCCCAGGAAGTTCAAGACCCAACAGAGGGTATAAAACTCAGGCTCTCTCAGCATTCACCCCTTTTTCTGCTCAGGACCTCAAGCCATGTGATCCTGTCCACCATTAAACCATCTTTCCAAACAGCCTCCATGTTTCCAGTGTCTTTTTTCCCACTTGGAACTGAACCCAGGTCAACATTTCTTCCAATACTACCGTCTTGTAAATCCCTTGTTCCTTGTTTTAAAACTCCCCTTTAAAAAAAAGAAAGATTTTTATTTTATTTTAAACACATAAATATAAAGACATAGACTACATTTATACAACACGCCAGAACTTCATGTTCCTTCTTATAGCAGTTTTAGATCGATATTTTTTTATACAATATTTTCCCTCCTTATACCTTTCCATTGAGTTTCACCATTTTGGGGGGGGGGGGGGGTATGTATTTTTATTATTTTTACATTTAAAACAATGCAGTACCATGAAGTCGAAGTGACCATATATTCACATTATATACAGCTAGTCTCAACCATTAACAATTAGCCTACTTAATACATTGTCTATCTTTCTGTCCAATCACAATATATACAGTTTGTTCCAGTCTTGTCACCTTGTCTTATACCAATCATGAAATCTGTTCCAGACTGCAAAATATTCTCATTCCCCTTTATTTTTAAGTTCAAGAGTGAGCCTATCTGCTTCCTCACAGGCCAACACTTTTCTGATTATATCTAGCTCTGATGGTGTATTTTCTTTTTTCCAATATTTTGCATAAGTTATGCGCGCCACAGTTAGTACATGTATAATTAGATAAAGTGTGTCTTTCTTAAACCCCTCTGGTATTATACCTAGGAGAAAAATTTCTGGTTTAAACAAGATTTGGTCTCCCACCATTTGTTCTAACCATGATTGAATCATTTTCCAATAGTTTTTTGCCTCATTGCATGTCCACCACATATGATAAAAAGTGCCTGGTGTTTTTTTTACACTTCCAACAATTTGGGGCCAGATTTTTAAACATTTTGGAGAGCCGTCCTGGGGGAGATGCCATCTGTAGAACATCTTATAAAGATTTTCTTTATACGCCGTAGCCATTGTTAGTTTCTGATTAAGTATCCAAAGTTTTTCCCACTTAGCCAAATCCACATTATAACCAAATTTTTTCACCCAGGCGACCATACTTTCTTTGACATATTCCTCCTCTAGCTTATATGCCAACAAAAATCTATACAACACTTTGATCAGCCTGTTTTCTGTCTGTATCAAAAGTTTATCTAATATTGTGCAATACCTTCCTTCTTCCTATCCTGTGCAAACCTTGATTGTATCTGTAAGTAGGACCACCATTCTATTTGTACCCCTTGTGATGCCAATTCTAATCTAGTTTTGATCTCCCCCTGTCTGTTCAATAACTCTTTATATGTAACTATGTTTTCCATATTAATTAAATTTGGGTGTTTGTATGCTTCCATCGTAGATAGCCAAATGGGTATTTTGGTATAGTGGTCGTGTTTAATTTTGTTCCATATTAATAACAGGGACTGTCTGATGTAGTGTCTATTGAAATATTTGTGTGCAGATCCTTTTTCATACCAAAGGAAGGCATGCCATCCTACTTCCAATTTGAGTAATCTTTTATTTCTCAACATTATCCATTCTTTTAACCATGATAGAGTGGCCGCAGTATAATAAAGTTCCCAATCTGGTATGCCAAATCCTCCTTTTTCCTTAGTGTCTTGCATAGTCTTGAATTTTATTCTTGGTTTTCTTCCCTGCCAAATAAATTTCGAAACCAATTGATTCAAATCCTTAAAAAAAACTTTTTCTAATTTAATGGGAATATTCTGAAATAGGAAAATAAATTTTGGTAATACATTCATTTTTATGACTGCGATCCTACCCATCAGGGACAATTGTAGGTTTTTCCACCTTTCTAAGTCTTTCTTAGTTTTATTGATCAAATTAGTATAATTATTTTCTTTGATGGACACACACCTCGCAGATAAATGTATACCTAGATATTTGATTTTTTTGACAGTTTGGATACCCAATTTCTTCGTTAACTCCCCTTTCGATTTTGATGTCATATTTTTAACCAGCATTTTAGCCTTTATCATATTTATCTTTAAACCCGCTACTTTACCATACTGTGTCAATTCCTCAAAAAGTTTCATACCAGGCTTTATAGGATCCTCTAACACAAAGACTAGATCATCCACAAAAGCCTGTAACTTAAATTGTTCCTTTTTAATTTCTAGTCCCTTTATCTGTTCCTCTTTACATACATTCCTGGCTAAAACTTCTAAGGTTAACATAAACAGCAGCAGGGATAGGGGACAACCTTATCTTGTACCTTTCTGGATTGCTATACTTTGTGTTAATTCACCATTAATTATTACTTTGGCTTTTTGATTTGTATATATTGCTCTAATCTTGTTTATAAATTTATCCCCAAATTCCATGTGTTCCAATTGTTGATGCAAAAATTCCCAGTTCACATTATCAAATGCCTTTTGGGCATTGAGAAAAAATAGTACAACCTGTTTTTCATTATGCACTTCATAATATTTGAGAATGTTCAGCATAATTCTCATATTGCTTTTAATTTGTCTTCTGGGGAAGAATCCATTTTGATCTGTGTGGATACAATAATAATACAATAGTAGAGTTGGAAGGGACCTTGGAGGTCTTCTAGTCCAACCCCCTGCCTAGGCAGGAAACCCTATACCGTTTCAGACAGATGGCTATCCAACATCTTCTTAAAGACTTCCAGTGTTGGGGCATTCACAACTTCTGGAGGCAAGCTGTTCCACTGATTAATTGTTCTAACTGTCAGGAAATTTCTCCTCAGTTCTAAGTTGCTTCTCTCCTTGATTAGTTTCCACCCATTGCTTCTTGTTCTACCCTTAGGTGCCTTGGAGAATAGTTTGACTCCCTCTTCTTTGTGGCAACCCCTGAGATATTGGAACAATGCTATCATTGAATGATGAATGATGTAAGGAATTTTTTCAACCGTTCTGCTATTATTAGAGCAAACATTTTGTAGTCTGCATTTAGCAGTGAGATTGGTCTGTAATTTTGTATAAACATCTGGTCTGTGTCCACCTTAGGTAATAATACAATATTAGCCTCCGTCCATGATAACGGTGTCTTTGCCTCTTTCAACACAGCATTATAAACTTCAAACAGCGTTGGAACAAGCATATCCTGGAATTCTTTATATATTTCCTCTGGCAATCCATCCGGCCCTGCAGCTTTATTATTCTTTTGTCTTTGTATGGCCTCAATTATCTCTGATGTTTTAATTTCTTCATTAAGCATATCTTTTATTTCCTCTGGTATCTTTGGCAGATCTGACTTTTCCAGATGTTGTAGTATTCCTTCCTTTGTATAGTCTCGGTTTTCTCTATATAATTGTTCATAGAACTCTTGGGTAATCTTTTTCTTTTCCTCTAGTTGATAACAGATCTCGCATTTTTCATCTTGTAATTTATTGATCCAATTCTCTTGCTTCTGCTTCCTCAGCCTATAGGATAGCCACCGCCCCAGTTTATTTGTATTCTCAAAGAAATTTTGTTTTGCTTTTTTTATAGACTGTGCCAATTTTGCTTTTTCAAATATAACCAATTCATGTTTAATCAATTCCATACTTCCTTTTATAATTCTATTTTGTGGTTTCTTTTGAAATCCACTCTCTAAATTTCTATACCTTTCTTTCAACACTCTTATTTTTTGATTCTCAATTTTTTTCTTCCTAGCTGTAGCCGATATTGTAACCCCTCTTATAAATGCTTTAGTTGTATCCCATAGGTTTTGTATGGATGTGTCTTCTGGCCAGTTTTCTTCTCCCTTCCTCATCATGATAAATTAGTTTAGTCTGGATCATGTCTTTAACATATAATGCTATTCCTCTTTTCTTTTGATCAGCTAATGTCATGTAAAGTTTATCCAATCTAGGATATGCCAAGATCTGGATCTGTCATTTAGTTATATGGACCCCTTCCATTGCAATTATATCATAATTCAAATGTTTTAGTTTATTAAAGGTTGTTTTCCTTTTCTGGGGTAAGTTTAGACCATTGATATTCAATGATAGAATCTTGATTTCTCCCAACATGATTCTATGTGTATTTAGGTAGTGTTCTTCTTGTTGCCCTTATCTCTCTCACTTCTTTTGGTTCTTCCCCTTTTTTCTCTAAAACAACTTCTTTCTCCTTTCTTGTCTCCACTAGTTCCTTTTCTCTTCTTATCTGTGCCCTGAGTCCTTGCGTCCTTACTCTGGCCGGACGCAACGTGTGTTGGCAGGGGAGCAGAGGTCGACCCTAAGCCCCCTTACTTGTGGGGTGCCACAGGGGTCGGTCCTCTCGCCACTCCTGTTCAACACATACATGAAGCCGCTGGGTGAGATCATCCGTGGTTTCGGGGTGGGATATCATCTGTACGCTGATGATACTCAGCTGTACATTTCCACCCCGAACCACCCCAACGAGGCCGTCGAAGTGATGTCCCGGTGTGTGGAAGCCGTACGGGTCTGGATGGATGACAACCGACTCAAGCTCAACCCTTCCAAGACGGAGTGGCTGTGGGTTCCGGCCCCCCGGTTCAACCAGTTAATTCCATCTCTGGCCATTGGGGGCATTCAACTCGCCCCCGTGGAGCGGGCGCGCAATTTGGGTGTCCTCCTGGATGCCAGGCTGTCCATGGATGACCATGTGACAGCCGTGGCCAGGGGGACGTTCCACCAGGTTCGCCTGGTGCGCCAATTGCGCCCCCTATTGGACCGGGACGCCCTACGCACAGTCACCCATGCGCTGGTGACGTCTCGCCTGGACTACTGTAACGCTCTCTACATGGGGCTTCCCTTGAAATGCACTCGGAGACTGCAGTTGGTCCAGAATGCGGCCGCGCGGGCTATCATGGGGAGTACTAAGTACTCCCATGTGACACCTCTCCTGCGCGAGCTGCACTGGCTTCCTGTGGTCTATCGGGTGCGTTTCAAGGTCTTGATTACGATCTTTAAAGCGCTCCATGGCTCAGGACCTAGTTACCTGCGGGATCGTATTCTGCCCCATACATCCCTACGACCCATCCACTCGCACAGAGAGGGACTTCTCCAGGTGCCGTCCACCAGACAGTGCCATGGGGCGGCGCCTAGGAGCAGAGCCTTCTCTGTGGCGGGCCCAGCCCTGTGGAATGACCTCCCCCCGGATATTAGGACCACTACTGACCTCCGCTCCTTCCGTATAAAGCTCAAGACCCACCTATTCCAAATAGCCGGCCTGGCTCAATCATAACTTCATAACACTCCTGATGGGTTTTTTAATTCAGTAATTTTATTTAATGGGATTTTAAATTGTGTTTTTTAATTGTCTTTCACTTATGAGTCTACCTCCTCCATGCACATGTATATGTCTTTGTTCTTTATGTATATATGTTTGTCTTTATCTGTATTTTATCTGTTTTGATTGTACGCCGCCCCGAGTCCTTCGGGAGAGGGTTGCGGCTAATCAAATAAAATTATTATTATTATTATTATTATTATTATTATTATTATTATTATTATTATTATTATTATTATTATTATTATTATTATTATTATTATTATTATTATTATTATTATTATTACTCCCAACTGTTCTCCTTCTTCTTCCTCATCATCCTGTCCAACAAGATTGTTGTAGAAATCTTCCGCTTGTTCCACCATGTCTATTCTGAATCTTCTATCTCTCCAAGTTACCAGTATGCCCTCCAGCATCAGCCATCTGAAGTTATTCAACACAGATGTTAAAAATAGATAGGGCCTTCTTAGTTCTCTGATTCTCCTCGGTACCTGTTTTAGGACTATTAGTTGTCGTTGATTGTGTATTATCAGATCGTCTCTTGTTCTATTCAGCACCTTGTCGCGTATTGATTTTTTAACGAACTTTACATGGACTTCCCTTGGGAGATTTTTCTTTTTTGCATAGTTTGTCTGGATTCTATATGTCTCATCGATCTCACTTGCCATCTCATCCTTTCCTATTCACAAAGCCTTTGCCATAAGGTCTGCCATCATGTCTGGTAAATCCTCGCCTGGTAAATCCTCGTCTTTTTCTTCCTTTACATTCTGAAACCGTAGAAATTGGGCCGCTTTCTTCGATTCTAACGTGAGGACCGTTAACTCAAGTTCTTTGTTTGCCTGGATCAGCCTAGAACTCAGCTCCTCCCTTTTTTTTCTTCATTCTCCAACCTTCCTTCTATTACATTTATTCTTTGTTTGTGTTTATTGATCTGTTCCTGGAACTTCTCAAATTCATCTTCATTCATTCATCTTCTGCATCCTCTCCTTTAGTTCTCCAGTATCATTTCTTATTTCTCTAATATCCTTTTTCAGTTCTTCGTGATTTTTAGCCATTGACTCTTGCATAGTCTGTAATATCATCTGAAGCTCCTTAGTTGAATTGGATCTTTCTCTCTGGAGCATATCCTCCGAAGATCTTTGGTTCGAAGGGCTGGCAGCTGCTAGAGATGGCTGGGATGCTGGCTTCCTCCCCGTGCCATTTTTCGTTAGATTTGTAGCACTTGTCATTTTTTGGAAGAATTGGATCCCTAATTTAGTTATTTTCCAGAACTCCCACTTTCTTCTCTCCCTCATAACTTTCTCCAGTCCTTCCTTCCTTCCTTCCTTCTTTCTTTCTTTCTTTCTTTCTTTCTTTCTTTCTTTCTTTCTTTCCTTCCTTCCTTCCTTCCTTCCTTCCTTCCCTCCTTCCTTCTTTCTTTCACCATTTTTAACCCTCTTATTTCATTATTATTTACTTATTTACCTATATTTTGGCTAATTACCTCAAACAAATTTTATCCCTCTTTTATGTATATAGCATTTAACCTTTATTTGTAATTTTTATCTTTCTTAGGTACTTATCATTAATCTTTGTTTCTTTCCTCCAGCTACCTGTACCATGTTTCCCATACCAAATAATATTCTGTCTCTTCCTTTTCTTGGATTTCTTTTGTTAACTTATCCATCTCAGCACAGTGAAGAATCTTTCTTATTATTTCATCTTCACTTGGTGTTGACTTATTCTTTCATCTCAGTGTGAATGCAATCTTATCCACTGTAATTACTGTAAAATCAGATATAGGGTCTCTTTTTTATATTGTCGTCATAAAACTCCCTTTTAAAACATCTGCAAGAACAAAGTTAGATCCTTCTGACGAATATGTAATTCCCAGCCACTCTTCTGTGTAAGAACATGTTCTTAGCACCACCACCTCCACCTCCCAAAACATAAGAGTAGTATTCATTAGGGAAACATCTCTCCAGTGAAGTCCTTCCTAGACTTCATTTTAACTCTGCAGGTATTTTTTCCATGTTCTTGCTGTGTCATGCTCTTGTATTTCTCAATGAGATTGAAGGGGCAGATCTGTTAAGTTGGAACTGGTTTGCCTCCGAGCGCTACAATGGATTGTAAGCTTAGCAAGGGAGTGTAGGAAGTCACCTCTTTTCCTTCCCTCCATGTTCCCTCCTTCTATGGATATTTCTCCCTAGGGTTTACCCCTCCACCCTACTCCACCCCACCCCTAATTGGGGTTAGAAATAACTCTTCTTGAGAGGAAAGAGCCCCCCTCCCCTGCTCAGCAATTTGGGAGATGAAAAACATGCTGTATCAGCATTTGGCAAGAAGCTGTTTCTCATGCTGCTGTAACATCTGGTTCAGTGCCAGGCGATATTTTCCTGATTTTCCTACCAGTTCTCATTCAATGTGGTGAATTTGCTTTTAAAACTCTTCCTTAGGGAGAAAAAATGGGAAAACTCACAAGTGAAACAATGTGTTCTTCTGCTTATGTTACTACAAAGTGACCAATGGGGTGTATGTTGATATCCAGCCTTTCACTGGACCATCATCATGCTGGGCTCTGGCTCCCTTGACCTATTAAGCCCCCATAAATATCATCATGACTATTCCTCCTCTGGAGGAATTCTGCTGTTACCAGTGGTGGGTTCCGGATTCCATTCCAACCGGTATGGTTGGAATGGCCCCGGCATCACCCACATGCACACGCGTGGCGCACGCATGCATTGTTGCTGGAAATGACATTTCCGCAAGCCTCCGCAATGCTCCAGCTGCTCAGCGGAGCACAGGCGCTGTACACGCAATGAGCGTGCGCGGAAGTACCAACAGCTTTAAAACACGGTAAGTAGTGCCGGTGGGTGGGCGGGTCCTCTGGAGCACCATACTGGAATGGGGCGTACTGCCTGCAACCCACCACTGGCAGTTATCCTTGCTTAAGAAACTCCTGGACAATCGCTTATTTCATTTGGAGAAATTCTGAAAATCTATTGGTCTCCATCTACAAGTTTGGAAGGGAATTTGAAAGATCCTTCTGTGCCCAGTTTTGATCTGATTTGTCCTCTCGGGCCATTTGGGGAAGAGCCAGGTTTGTTCCTAATCCCTGAAATGAGAAATGGCTTCAATTGGGAAAGGTTTACTATTTTAGTCTAAATTGTGAGAAAGCCATGTCTGCTGAGAGGAAAAAAAATAAAGATTTCACTGGATCTTAAAATAATAATTAGCATTATTATTATACTTTATTCATTAAACATGAAACTCAGGCAACTGAACATTCAAAAATGCATCACAATTACCACTGACTGGTGCTAGTGGTTGATATGGGTTACTGACAGCGTCCTAGGTATCAACCAAGTACCTTATTGCAAGAAGCTGCATCATCATCATCATTATTATTAATATTATTATTCATCGCACAGTCAGCCAGATGTTCAGTCTGGGTTTGGCATTTTTGTTTACCTATTGAGTCCTTACCAAGGACCTGGGATAGGCAGATCTCTGATGTTTGATGGTGTTACAGATATTGTCACAGGATAGAAGCAGTTCCAAGTAAGGCTGCCTTCTACAATTGACTGATGGCAAATTTGTCAATGCCTATGGTGTTCAAGTGGTGCTCCAGTAGTTTGGGGACTGTACCCAAGGCACCTATTACTATTGGTACTACCCTTGCTTGTCTTTGCCATAGTCGTTCTATTTCTATTTGTAGGTCTTTGTATTTTGTTATCTTCTCCAGTTCTTTCTCTCCTCTTCTGCTGTCTCCAGGCACTGTCGTTATTATTATTATTATTAGTAGTAGTAGTAGTAGTAGTAGTAGTAGTAGTAGTAGTGGTATTTTGCTGAGATGCTGCTTTATTCAGGCCAAGTCTGTCACTTGAGAAAAAACACTTTCTGGTATGAAATCAGTGCTCATCCTGTTGACAATGATACATCTCTCTTATGCTTGTAGTATTGCCCATCAGAAAAACACCAGAGGTAAACTAGGTGAATCATAAATGAGTCAATCAATTGAAACCATTTTGTAAGGGGGAAAATGTTGCAAACCAAATATTCCTAGTCTCCTATTTCTCTCTTCAGCTACAGGCCCTTCATGTTTGAGTTCTTCATTCAAGAAAAAACATATTTTAGCTGTAATGAACACCCACAGGTAAAAAGAAAGGAGATGCCAGCAAGAACAAAGTTATCACAATGCAGTTTATTTGCAATTTCAAGCATGAAGTTATGGAGAACAATAGACTGAGCAAAAGAAGCCAAACAGTTGCTATTTTATTTACAAAAAGCATTTGGGGACACTTACAAAATAAGCCATACAAACTATTATGCATTTTTAAAATGTTCTTCATCAATTGGGAAATTTATTTTAGCGGGTAAAAAAAATCATTTTCTTGGAGGGGTGGGGGTCAACCAAAAGAATACTAACATTATTTTTTTGTGGTTGATGAAGATTTGTCTTCATCTAGCTATGAAGATTTGTCTTCATCTAGCTATGCTTCTAAGCACAGAACAACAAGAGGCATCCTTTAAAAAGATAGCTGACCTAAGCACTTGTCTTCTAATTCCCTATTAAACAATGTGTTGTTTTGACTGTGTATATTCCTGGGGGTGTTGGAAGTAGCCTGCCTACTATTACAACTGAATTAAAATACAGGTGTTCTTTGTTTTCTGTTGGCAACTATATTGTTTTAATCAGTTCATTCATTAAATTGCCCTTTCCATTCTCAAATGTCATCTTAGCAGAAGGCTATCACATTTTTAAATGCTCTGGAAAACCAAAATTATACCAAGCAATATACCAAACAGAGCAATAGGGCTTAAGTGAGAAAAGTACAGACCCTGATAATACAGACCAGTTTGGTCTATACCAGTGGTTCCCAACGTGGGGCCCATGCTCCACAGGGGGGTAATTTAATTTTTTAATGGTGGCAATTTGAACCTTGTTTAAACCAAGTTAATGGCCTTTTAGGTTTCCTCTGCATGAGTAGAGTTCACTTTTTGAGTAAAATAAGAATTATATGTCACAGGTGGGGCACCAGGATTTTAGAGGTGCTTAGGTGGGGCATGGCCAAAAAAAGATTGGGGACCACTGGTCTATACAGATACTTTCCTCCTGCTTTTAATGGGATTTAAGAGGATACAATTATATCGCATTCATCTGCTGGTGCAAAGCACTGAACAAAAAGAGCAGTGTTAGAAAATTGCGGAAACGTGAAAAGGGAAGTGAAACTATGACCATAAAATAAATGCCAATGCTGGAAACAATTCAGTGATGTTTTCGTTCTTAAAAACAACCGAAACAAAAGGTAAACATTTTCCCCATCCTGTTGATCTTAAATATGGAGCGGGGACGGAGTACTTAATCTCCCACTAAAATCAGCAGGGTGTTAAAATACTGTTTTATGTGGCCAGATTCTATTCCTAAAGTTTCGCACTATAACAATAGTATTTGGGGTGGGGAAGGGGGTTTCTTTTAGGAATAATACTTAAAAGTGTTGTGCTTGGCTTTTTGCTTTGTTTGCTTTTGACTAAAATCAACCTTCGTCAGATTCCTTTTCTAATTTAAAACTTCTTTGCCAATTCATGGGGGAGGGGGGAGGTTGGGCTAGATGACCTACAAGGTCCTTTCCAACTCTTAATCTGTCTGAATTCCTATCACAAAAGGGCATCATCATCATCATCCTTCTGAAAGAGAGTAGGGGAGGATAAGATCAATTCTGTCCAATAGGAAAATCAGAGATGCCTCGGCAGCCACAAGTCACGTTGGTTGGGAAAGAGACTTGTAACACTGAAACTGCCTGGTGAAGGGGTGACAGGAGTCATTTCTTATGAACGGCAAGCACCTGCTCAGATGTATTCGTTCAGGAGACAAGGGACAGTGTCTGTTCATATTAAACTTCTCAGGGAAATAAAACGAAGGATGACTAGCTTGGGGACTTGTGCTGATGCTGGCGATTAGGAGCTTTTTTCAGAATCAATTGGCAATATGTTGGTTTTTTTTTTATCTGACCACTTTTCGGCTGGATGATGAGGTTGTGCTTGAGACATATTTCATGCTAGAAGAGCCTCCTCCAACACCTATTCCCCCACCATAGCTTCCAGTACTGTAGCTGCTCCCTCCAGTAGTAACCCCACTGCCTATACCAAAGCCGCCGGCACCAACCCCTCCCATTGTCAGGCCCAGGCTGCCTCCAGCACCACTTCCTCCCGCTCCTCCACCAAGCCCCAGGCCAAATCCTCCACTGCTCACACGACCACCTCCGCTCATGGAAGACGAGCTGCTGACCACCGCTGCAAGAGAAACACAAGTGCGTTACTGGACTTTGTTCCAACCATTGCCTGTAGCCCATAAGAAGGAATGGATCCTAGAAACAAATGAGCTGGAAGAGACCTTGGATGTCTTCTAGTCCAGCCCCCTGCTCAAGCAAGAGAAGTGATACTATTTCAGATAAGTGACTGTCTAGACTCTTCTTAAAAATATCCAGTGATGGTGTGTCCATGATTTCTGGAGGCAACTGTTCCACTGGTCAATTGTCCTCACTGTTAGGAAGTTTCTCCTTAATTCCCGATTGCTTCTCTCTTTGATTGGCTTCCCTCCATTGTTTCTTGTCCTGCCCTCTGGAGATTTGTAGAATAATTTTCAATACAATAGCAGAGTTGGAAGGGACCTTGGAGGTCTTTTAGTCCAACCCCCTGCCTAGGCAGGAAACCCTATACCATTTCAGACAAATGGCTATCCAACATCTTCTTAAAGACTTCCATTGTTGGGGCATTCACAACTTCTGGAGGCAAGCTGTTCCATTGATTAATTGTTCTAACTGTGAGGAAGTTTCTCCTCAGTTCCAAGTTGCTCCTCTCCTTGATTAGCTTCCACCCATTGCTTCTTGTTCTACCCTCAGGTGCTTTGGAGAATAGTTTGACTCCCTCTACTTTGTGGCAGCTCCTGAGATATTGGAACACTGCTATCATGTCTCCCCTAGTCCTTCTTTTCATTAAATTAGATATACCCAGTTCCTGCAACCGTTCTTCATATGTTTTAGTCTCCAGTCCCCTAATCATCTTTGTTGCTCTTCTCTGCACTCTTTCTAGAGTTTCCACATCTTTTCTACATCGTGGTGACCAAAACTGAATGCAGTATTCCAAGCGTGACCTTACCAAGGCATTATATAATATATAATTTGATCCCTTCTTCTTTGTGGCAGCCCCTCAAATAACGGAATACTGCTATCAAGTCACCGCTAATTCTTCTTTTCTTTAGACTAACTGAACCCGAATCCTGCAAACATTCTTCATATGTTGTAGTCTCCAGACCTTTGATCATCTTAGGTGCTCTGAGACATGATAGATGACTATCATACTCAAGTCTTGGGGACTACAAGGGCATATCCAAGTCATTCTCATATTCCAGGATGCTGATCTCCCCACTATAGTCCTCGCCCCTGAAATTATCAAATGCACTCCCATCCAAATTCTAACTAGGTAGGAGCCAGGGGTGAAATTCAGCAGGTTATGACAGGTTCTGGAGAACCGGTAGCAGAAATTTTGAGTAGTTCGGAGAACTGGCAAATACCACCTCTGGCTGGACCAAGAATGGGATGGGAATGAAGATTTTGCAATATCCTTCCCCCAGGAGTGGGGAGGGAATGGGGATTTTGCAGTATCCTTCCCCTGCCATGCCCAACAAGCCATGCTCACAGAATCAGTAGTAAAAAAAAATGAATTTCACCACTGGTAGGACCCTGCTTAGCTTTTTAAGGTTACAGGTGCCACCATGTATTGAAGGCAATATGAGTAGTATTACTGCCAAATTGCTCGCTCAAATTTCCCATCCAGTGTAGGATGCCGTTCAAAATTAAACATCAAGGGATATCTCTTGTAGTTCTCATAGAGGATGGCCTTGGAGAAGAAATGGAAGATCTACTACCAAGGCAATGATCAGATAAGCAATATTTTAGCCCAAGCAAGGAAAGTGTTTTATGAAAACACTTCAGCCAGCCCCCCTACCCCACTGCCCAACTTTAATTCACATGAAGATAAAAGAGGGAGAAGGGGGAGCAGATTCAGACTTGTGAGATTCTGCTACTATAGCTCATTCTAATAAAAGTAGCTTTCAATCTACATGGTGTCTGTTTCTTCATCTGTTTTTGTCAGCCTGGCAAGCTAAACTAGATAGGAATCAATAGCCAGACAATTCTACTATATTGTAAAGTTTCATTGACTGAATCTTGCTAATCTGAAAGTTCAATCCTCCCTCCCTGCCCCGCTCTCCTTTACAGTCGGAGAAACTAGGGAGGGTGTCTTTTGAATGTCTTGCCACACACACTACCCAGCTGCCACCATACTATCTCTTATCTGACCATTCCCTTCACAGTGCCCCTTTGCCCGGTCAATCAGAATAGAGCTGGAAGGGAATTTGGAGGTCTTCCAGTCCAACCCCCGCTCAGCCAGGAAACCATATACTCAGACAAATGGTTGTCCAATTTCTTCTTCAAAACCGCTAGTAAGAGAGCACCCAGAACTTCAGGAGGCAAGCTATTCCACTAATTAATTGTCCTCCCTGTTAGGAAGTTTCTCCTTAATTCCAGATTGCTTCTCTCCTTGATTAGTTTCCATCTATTGTTTCTGGTGCTTTGGAAAAATAAATTGACCCCTTCTTCTTTGTGGCATAAATACTGGTATACTGCTCTGATGTAATGCCTAGTCCTAGCTTGAATTGACCACAACGTAATCCATTCTAGTTACCTTTTCTTAAAGCCTCATGTCTTGCTTTTAATCTAAATTATTATTTTCACCAATAGTATAAAATAAGTTAGGCATCACCCCTACACAGTGTGTGTGTGTGTGTGTGTGTGTGTGTAATACCTATTTGATAATACTTATTTGATCCTCTTGTCAGTGATAGAGATCATTTTTTAAGATTTCTAAATTATTCAGTATTAACATTAAACAATACAGTGTGTGCAAGCAAGTGTATTCTCATGGGCCTTCATGGCTAATTAGCATAAATGAAATACTTACACATGCTCACAGGGGCAGTGAGTTCTCCAGACATCCTATAGACAAGAAAGAAAAAACAGTGTGTGTATAAATCAATTGCTTTTATCATGTGTAGCTCATAACCTTTAAGGCTCTGTCTTTGAAAATAAAGATTTTGGGATGAAGTATCAAGTGAAAACGAGGAACAACCTGTCACTTTAAATTCTCCATCAGATGAGTGACAAAATGAAGGAAAATACATACACACTACTTTCTTTGCATTGTCTACACAGTAGTGGCCAAAATTGTATGAAACCTTTTGGGGGGGGAAGTGTATTTTTGATGTTTGATGGCTAATAACACCACTTTTTTGGGGGGGAGTAGTACCATAAAATTATATATCAATGGAAAGATAATTTAATCAAGAATGTAATGAACAATGAAGTTTGTTCAATTATTTGTATTTTATGAAAAGTTATAGGTCGGAAACAACCTAGCAATAAAACCCAGTTAATAGAAGCAATCATTCAATCTTGGTTTCACAACTGCAGAACTAAAAGACTTGGTTCACTCTATGGGAAGACATTGTAAGGCCATAATCCATGCTAAAGGTTACCCAACTAAGTATTAACTGACATGGTGATAATTTTTGTATATCTCATTTTTTCTATAGTGATAATTTTTGTATCTCTCGCTTTTTCTATGTGTATCACTTTTCTTATTTATAACTGCTATTCTAATAGCAAATCCTTCATAAAAGATATTGCATTACGTTCTTGATTAGATTATCTTTCCATTGATATATAGGTTTATGGCACTGCTCCCCCAAAAAAGTGGTGTTATTAGCCATCAAACCTCAAAAATACACTTTCCCCCCAAAAGGTTTCCCCAATTTTGGTCACTACTGTATATATAAAAAATAGGAATTTGGGTAGTGATGTATTGACATATTGGGGTGAGAGATGTAAGTTGCACTTCCAAAAATCCTTCTAGAAACTGTTTTCCCTGGACCAGACATATTTGGTCTTGTTTTTTCCCAAGACCACAACTCCTGATTGAGCATTGAAGTTTTTTTAAAAAAACCAGACGTTCTCCAGGCTGAAAAAGATGGCTTTAAACACATGTTTGTCAAACAGAACAAAAATATAACCAGGAAACAGACCTCATTAAGGAAGTGAGACTGGGAACCTGAAGTATAACGAAATTCCTGTGGATGTTAAGCTCACTGAAATGCTATGTCTGCTGCATTTATTCTTTCCTGCTTTTGGACTATATACCAAAACTG
Organism: Natrix helvetica; assembly: GCF_964273705.1. NCBI lineage: Eukaryota > Metazoa > Chordata > Lepidosauria > Squamata > Natricidae > Natrix > Natrix helvetica. Next base: position 219,330,371 of record NC_138548.1, on the reverse strand, counting down.
TCTTAAATAACTTGCTACTCCTAGAGACTCCAGCAGCTGACATATTTTCTTCATGTACTGACTCCTGCTAGCTTTTTAGCTATTTTTCAACCAGACCTTTCTATGTGTGTCGGTCTTTGTCCATAATAAAGATTTGATTTGATTGACCCCTCTCAGTTTTTTGTTATTTAACAGAGAGGGTCTATACACATAACTAAAAAATTTAAAGGTTGACTGGACTACCAAAAAGAAGAATCCACACCACACCAGTGCAAACTAATCACATTATGGGTTAGTGCCACTAGTGAACAAAGCATAAAACAGATTTTGCATATGCCACTACAGTTAAGTGAGTTCAAAAGAATGCCCAGGACTGGGTGCTCTATAGCTAGAGAGAAATCCTTTAACTTAAGAATCTATTTCTGAGAAGCTGCTGCAAAAAAAAATCCACTGGCTTCAGACTGAATGGAAAAAAAGAAAAATAAATTGGCCTTGACGGGCTCTTTGATAGATTTGGCTCTTATCCCTGCCAGCCAAAGGAAGCTTACAGTTTCTCTGCCTTTCCTTCCTGATAGAAAAGGCAGCAATTTTATTAAACAAATTAAAACAAACAAACAAAATACCTAGGGAAACTTGTGAGGATTAAACAATCTACATCCCCCTTATAAAGGGGATTGTGCAAGAGGCACAAATGCATAACATTTGTGCACCCTCCAAAACACACCCCTGAGCTTGGAGGGGTCACATGAAGGATAGGATTTGGGAGGAGATTGAAACAGGTCGCTCAGTCAGCTTGCAGTGGTTCACCTCTCCCTCGGGGGATCCTGACCTCCAAGTCTGAGCAGAACAAATTCCTATAGGTTCTTGTCCACTGCAGACTTAACCCAGAAAGGGGGGGGGAGAGAGGAGGCTGCCCTTTCGTGCTGGCATATCTTACGTTTCGGCCCTGAGGAAAATGTCCATGCTCACTCTGTGGCTCAACCAGGAACCCACAAGAAAGCATTTTGTAGCAATCAGTAACTGTGTTGTTGCAACACAGATGGTGCAACCTCTCTATCAGCTTCCCCCATCTTCTCATAGAATGCAAAACCTGTCTTCTGTACCCACTTAGCATTGTCCTCTCAGCTGCCTTGTTGGGACTGTTTTAAGAGCACCCTCCTGAGGCCAGAATGCTCACCTGCTTTGTACAAAAACATTGTGAGGGGAAACAATCCTGTCCCTTATTGCCCTTCAGGCTTATCTAGATGGCAACAAGAGTCCACCACAGCATCTGCTGATCTTCAGGGTCAGACGTTAAGCAGAGTTAAGTACATGAACAAATGCTGCTAAAAATATACAGATTATTCCTTTTTTACACAGGTATAACTACTGGCAATTATTTCACGCCGAGAAAAAAATACATTTAGTTCAAGGGTTACTATAGCATAAGGTTTTTCTAATGTACTGAATCAGACAATGGCCTGAAGGAAGTCTCAGAAACAAACTGCCCCAACACACATAAGCCAGAGGCATTAGGTGTTCTTCAGACAGAATGCATTTCATTGTAATTCTTTCCCCACCCCCCACCCCCCGTCTATAATTCAGTAATTTTAGATCCTGGATCATTGGTGCAGGTAAGTAACACTAAACCATTGTCTTTATTATCTAAAAGTACTCTTACTCCTTCCTATATCAAGTGCTCCATGTTCCATTATTTCAGTGATGAGGGACAGCTATGGGGTTGAACACAATGAGCTCTAATCTCCATTATTGTGGGCACCAGAGTTAATTTATGGCAGAGGTGGTATTCAGCCAGCTCTGACAGGTTCTGGAGATCTGGTAGTGGAAATTTTGAGTAGTTTGGAGAACTGGCAAATAGGCTGGCCATGCCCATACTACCTCCCAGCCTCCCAGCTGATCTTCTTTGGTTGCCCTGAACAGGAGAACGGAGCTGGAAAGCAGATTAGTGGGGTGGGAAGGGATTGGAGATTTTGCAGTATCTTTCCCCTGCCAAGCCCACAAAACCATACCCACAAAGCCATGCCCACAGAACCGGTAGTAAACAAAAATTGAATCCCACCACTGATTTACGGTTTCCAGAACTAATTGCAGCAATATCTTAGGGGGATATAGAAATGTACAATGCGGTTTGGCATCAAAGCTGGCCACCCCCCACCCCCTTCAGTAGCTGATAGAATTCTGGGAGTGGTCTTGGAATGAATGCTTACCCTGGGTTTCTTTGTTCAACAAATTTTAAGGTCCTGCTGCAACTGTCACCCAGTACCAAAATCCAGCCCACCATTGAAATTCCCAGAATACCATCGAACCACAATATCTCAGAGAGGTGAGGAAAATGAACCACTCAGCCTTTCTGCCCTGGCATTGATGGGAGCATTTTGGCCCAAAATCAGTTAAGTTCCCAAAGCATATCAACAAAAGAAGTGGCCACAAGAGGTCACTTCGCCCAGCTGACTCCCAGCAAATCCTTCTGCCGTTAGTTCACATCATGCTTCAAAGCATGGGTAAGTAGTGGAGGACAAAATGAAAACTAGGAGTTCTTCATATTTAAAAATAGGCTTTCCTCATAAGGTTAATAGAAGCTAATGTCCTTTCAGAGAAGTTACAGATTTTAAATTCTATCTTTTCCCCATTGTCCTGCCTCATGGTCCCAACAGGGAAAGAATACAGGATGTTAGAAAGGATCTTCTGGAGGTTTTCTAGTCCAACCCCCCTAATTGAGCAGGAGATCCAAAACCATTCCAGACAAATGGCTGTCCAACCTCTTCTCTAAAACGTCCAGTGTTAAAGCACCCACAACTCTCTAAGGCAAGCCATTCCACAGATTAACTTTTCTCATTATCAGGAAGGTTCTCCTTAGTTCTAGATTGGATTTCTTATTGATAAGTTTACATCAATTCCATTCTTGTCTTGCACTCAGGAGCTTTGGGAAATAGGTTGTCTCTTCTCTGTGACAACCTTTCATATATTGAAAGATTACTATCATGACACTCCAATGCTTCTCTTTATTAGACTAGATATACCGAGTTCAGGCAACCATTTATCTTATGTTTTAGCCTCCAGACCCTTTTCAATCACCTTTGTTGCTCTTCTCTGCACTCCTTCTAGAGCAGGAGTATCAAGCTTGTGTCATCACGTGATGTGTCATGACTTCCCCCCCCCCTTCGCTAAACCAGGCATGGGCGTGGCCAGTGCATGACACATCCAGCCTGCAAGTTTGACACCCCTCCTCTAAAGTCTCCACATCGTTTTTTGTATTGTGATGATGCAGCTGCTATTTTCTTTTGAAAGGATGGGAGATCTTTTCTTGGCCTAAACATGATGGGCTTTGAGCCTTACCCAGACATCTTGGACATATCTTGCAAACCCTTGTTGCAGCACAAATTATGAAAGTGCCCTCCATTTTTATCTATCTTCTACTTCCTCTTTCAATAAAAGCCCATTGATTTGAGTGGGCTGGGAAAGAGATTGGTAAAGCCATAGATGTTCTTCTAAAGAAGAACAGAGTAGTTGTCATCTCATTCTCTACCACCATAATCTCATTGGGTTGAAGACAACACAACTCTTGGCCTGGCAGTGTAGGACAGCTTTTCCCAATCTGGTGTAGACCAATCCCTATTAGCCCTAGGAAATTAAAATATGTACAACCCATCTGAAGGGCATCAGATGGTAAGAGACTAAGTTATGGTATGAACCAAGGCAGCTAACTTGGAATAAAATCTGTCAAACATAGGGGGAGTTACTTTAAGAGTAAATAAACACACATTTGGATTGCAAATTGCTGAAATCTTAAAATGTAAAGATATTGCACAGATAGAACAAGATTTAATTCCAGCACACATTTTATGTAGAATATAAGCCTAAGGCATATTTACTTTGTTTGTAGAAAACATACTTGAGGAAAGATTGCTTCTATATCTGTGCAGTATTTTCTCTTCTGAATTTTCACCACTAATTAAAAATATCAGGAGTGAAGGATGACTTTATGTGTTCCTCTCCAAGTTAGCAACCATTTCTTACTATGACTAAGCGGTATTATTGTAGACATAACAACTGCAATTAATTCCAGATTGTATGGGGAACATAGTTTTAGTTATTTACTTGCAATTATACAAGCATCTATTATTTATTTACATTCTTAAAAGCCTACCCCATGCTAGAAGCATTCCCAGCCAATGTTAATGCATATTATGTGTGGAAATGTTTTCTACTATGCTGATGATATCGAACAGCAAGTAGTGCTTCCTAAATTTGCACATTGAACATTAAGAAATTTCAACACCGTTGGAAATATGCCACACACACACACACACACACACACACCTGTCACATTCTAAACTTCTCACTGACAGCTTGAGAATCACTTTTATTTACTGGCTAAATATACCATAACATGTACTCTAGATTTGGGGATAAAGTTAGACATCATGCTTAAGGAGGCAACATATTTAGGGACAGAAAGAGAAAAATCATTTTTGCTACAAAATATTTGGTATCACTTTTCATTGACAGGACTCTTGTTGTTTCCAATGAAAATGTTTGCTATTGCTGAGCTTGTGGAAAATGTCCTCTATATAATGTCCTCCCCCTTAGAGCCCTTTGGAACTTTATCCTACACACTGAATTGTGCTAGGCAAAAGGAAATGAAAAAGAGAGAAAGAGGAAGGAGGAAAAAACTGCTCAAAACTGAATAAACTAAGGATCTGTTGTGGCCTGCTAGTGGCCAGCAGAGATGGCAGCAGATTCGGACAGTGAGGAGGAACATAGGCCAGTCCTGGAGTCTGGGGAAGCCTCTGATGAGGGCTCTGTGTCAGAGGCAGAGATGGAGCCAGAGCCGTATGCCAGTTATCAGCTGTTGTCAGTCAGACATCAGTGAGGCAGATGAACAGCTGGAGCCTGTTCCCAGTGTGCGTATGCACAGAGTTGCCAGACGAAGGGAACAGCAAAAGAAGAGGGGTCGACTTGGGACTAAGGCCACAGGTGGACAATGAATGGCCCCTCCCAGAGGAAATAAAAGAGGCGTGAAAGGGGAGTGGAGTTTGCAGGAGACAATTAGTTCGCTTAATTGGTTCGTGACTCTCCAAGACTCCTTGCCAAGTTTGGCAGATATCGGCCTATCAGCTCTCCAAGCCAGATAAGGTCCGTGACTGTAAATCCTCCCTTGAAAGACTTTGCTGGATGTGATTGTGGAGAATTCACAGTGAATCAATAAAAGGGTTTTTTTGTTGGGACAAGGAGTTTGCTTCATGCTCTTGGGAAGCCTAGGTCAGAACAGGATCAGACCCAGGGAGAGTATGACTGAAGGAAGACAGTGTTCTAAAATGGATGAACTAAGTGCATTTTTTTTCCTAATTTGGTATCCATCAAATGTACTATTTGTCTCTGAATGGAAATTCTGGGAATTTTCTAAGAAAACAACCAGTGGAGGAAGCCTGCAAAGCTCTGAAAAGAGAATCAATTAAAAAAAACATACAGGCTCCAAACCTAGGACAAGATCTTTGTTACAGGCCCAAAAAGAATGACGGACAAACAAACAAAAAAATTAATGGGGAAGACAGTGGATGCACAGGCTGCATTTCATACCCAGTTATAGAAAAAGCAGAACAGCTACGATGACAGGCACCTGTGTGTATATTCCTATGTTTAAGATTGGGTAAAATCGACACACAAGAAACATGCAAATAGGTAGGTTTCACTCAGAGACAGGATACATCGCAAGATGGCACCCACCTGCATTCTTCGCCTTCGAGCAGCGTGCGGTATGTAGCAATCTCAATATCCAGAGCCAGTTTGACATTCATCAGCTCCTGATAATCCCGCAGGAGACGTGCCAGCTCATCCTTCGAATTTTGCAGAGCCAGTTGCAGGTCGCTCAATTTAACTCGGGCATCTTTCAGGGCCATCTCCCCACGCTGTTCAGCCTCAGCAATTGCTGCTTCAAGATTGGCAACCTGGATACATTCGTACATTAATTAGGTTCTAATTTCACGATGCATGTGTGTCATGACATGCATGACTTCATGAAGTATTAAATATAGATGTCTTAAGAATTCACTGGTGAAGAGTTGGCACTTTGCCTCTCCTTTCTGTTATAGCAGCAGACAGCTAAGAGTTTACTTGGAAGAATTGTAAACAGGATCACATTATTGTACACTGGCTTTTATTTGGACCTCAGAGCCTCAAAAAAAAATCAGATGGTAACATTTAATTGCCACAATTACTCCTCAAATCCCTACCTCAACAAGGATAGTGACAAAAGAATGTGTTATTAAATTGATGGGGCGAACAGATTCAACAGGCCTCGTGCATCTGTCGGTGGACCAGTTCAAAATCTGGTTGAAAGGCCAGAGGGCAAATTCAATTTCAGCAAAATGAATTTCAACAAAATTTGTAACTCAAGGGCTCCCTCTGTGAGTTGTAATACCGGCAGTCCTTGACTCAGGACCACAATCGCACCTAAAATTTATGTTGTTAAGTGAGACATTTGTTAAGTGAGTTTTCCCCATTTGACATCCTTTCTTGCCATAGTTGTTAAGTGAAACGCTGCAGTTGATAAGCTAGTAACACGGTTGTTAAGTGACTCTGGCTTCCCCATTGACTTTGGTCACAACATGTCCTTGGGACACAGCAACAGTCATAAGTATGAGTCAATTGCCAAACACCTGAATTTTGATCACGTGGTCATGGGGATGCTACAATGGTCATAAATGTAAAAAATGGTCATAAATCACTTTTTTCAGGTCCATTGTAACTTTGAACGGTCACTAAATGAATGTTGTAAGTTGAGGTCTGCCTGTACTCTCTGTCCTTCAATACCTCTTTCCATCAACAAGTTTATTCTTCTGCAAATCAATTCAGAGTGAGTGCCACCTTCTGTTCCTAGACAACCTCCAACTATGAGACTTAACAGGACGAGAATTATGTATGTTAATAACATGAAAATGTGCTTAGCTAATTAAAAAGTTTACTCTGGTTTGATGTGCCAAATGCCAATAAATCAGTTATTGCAGTAATATAATATATGTTGGTGCAGTGATTAGAATGCAGTATTGCAAGCTAACTCTACCGATTGCCAGCAGTTCAAATCTCATCAGGCTCAAGGTTGACTCAGCCTTCCATCATTCCGTGGTTGGTAAAATGAGGACCCAGATTGTTGAAGGGGGGGGGCAATAGGTTGACTCTGTAAACTGCTTAGAGAGTGCTGTGAAGCGATATATAAGTCTAAGTGCCAGTCCTGTTGCTATTCAACTTTGTGCAGTATTTTATTCAAATCATAGTCTTTCTGGAGCTAGTGAGTCCATTTCTATGTATTTTGTGAATAAATTGTGCATTTTGCCTATAAAATGTGAACTAATATTGGCATAGTAGGGTACGGGGTTTCAGAGATTATTCAAGCTGCCGTGTTTTGTATTAAAGAGCATTTTGGGGAGCAAATTCATATTCAAAAGCATGCAACAATTTAAATGTGAGGTTGCTAGAATTTAGATCAATGAAGTGAATTATCCAAGTAGAACAGCAGCTAGCACACATCAAGGATGATAATGTGTGACTGACAGATAGTCCTGAGAATCAAAGAACACCTCCACCTAACGCTTCTTGCAATATTTCTGTTCCAGTTCTACTATAGAGGAAGAAATAGCAGCTTAGAATATGTCTCTGCACATTATGCAGATAAATCTGGTAAATTTGAGTTAAAAACAGTCAGGGCAGGGGATAATCTCTTGAAAATGATGGCAGGGATCATTTAATCCAACTTGAACGAATATCCTTGGCCACTTTTCCTCAAAAATAAATCCTGTTGAAATTTTGTGGGAAAATGTTCCTAGCATACAAACATGAATGAACTGCAAAATAATGTGCAAGCTAAGAGAAGATGGACATGTAAAGGTGAAAAAAGAGAACAGATAAACCCATGCAGACAGGAGTATTGCTATATTCAAATACCCGCTGACCTGTTTCTTCACATTCTCAATTTCTGCTTTTAGTCTCTGGATAAACCGATTCAGTTCCGCAATCTCATTCTTGGTATTTTTCAGGTCATCCCCATGACCAACAGCTGTGCTCTGAAGTTCCTGAAACTGTAACACCAAAAGAAGTAACAGATTAACAGAGTTGGAAGGGACCTTGCAGGTCATCTAGTCCAACCCCCTGCCCAAGCAGGAGACCCTACATCTGCCTCTACATAGGATCGAACTCACAACCTCCTGATTGTGAGGCAAGAGAATCCTTATGACTGATAGGAAGCAATACCAGCTTCACGAATTAGAAAGAGGCCTTGGGTATGAGGTAAACTCCGTGTATCACCTTTCCCTGGCAAAAGCAGATAAAAGATTTGCCGAATTTGCCACATCTAAACCTAAATGTGATTTCAAGACAAAAAGTGGAATCCAAATTTTTGCCTCTCAGGAATATATTATGCATTGAGACGATGGCATCGCAGTTCGTGTTTTGTGTTTCAGCAAAGCTCACTAGGCACTATAACTTTGTGGTTAAAATGATAGGTACAGAACTTGTAGTTGCATTATTTCTCATGAGAAATTGCAAAGCTCATGAACTTCTCAAATAATAATGTCTAGGAGTTTTCTGTTCTTCCTAGCAGTCCAAGAGGTAATGCTGGTTACGACCCCATTATAAAGGAATCTACGATATAAGACAAATGTTCCACATCAGATTCAATTCACTTAAAGGATTTCTGAAAAAAGAAAAGCTCATTGTTATACAATACAATAGCAGAGTTGGAAGGGACCTTGGAGGTCTTCTAGTCCAACCTCCTACCTAGGCAGGAAACCCTATATCGTTTCAGACAAATGGCTATCCAACATCTTCTTAAAGACTTCCAGTGTTGGGGCATTCACAACTTCTGGAGGCAAGCTGTTCCACTGATTAATTGTTCTAACTGTCAGGAAGTTTCTCCTCAGTTCTAAGTTGCTTCTTTCCTTGATTAGTTTCCACCCATTGCTTCTTGTTCTACCCTCAGGTGCCTTGGAAAATAGTTTGACTCCCTCTTCTTTGTGGCAACCCCTGAGATATTGGAACACTGCTATCATGGCTCCCCTAGTCCTTCTTTCTCTTAAGCTAAACATACCTTCTTCATACATTCTTCATATGTTTTAGTCTCCAGTCCCCTAATCATCTTTGTTGCTCTTCTCTGCACTCTTTCTAGAGTCTCCACTGGAAGTGTAAACCTCCATTACACCTCCATTGGAAGTGTAAACCCATGGTCTGACTATCAGCCCTCTCACTTCAGGCTTTCCTTCTGGTTAAGAAGAGCATTGATTCCAGATTAAGAGGATAATCTTATTTTAACTCCACAATCATATCTGGAAAAGTTATGCAGAGTCTTACCTTGCTTTGATACCATGCTTCTGCCTCAGCCCGGCTCCTGTTGGCAATGTCTTCATACTGTGCTTTCACTTCAGCAATGATGCTGTTGAGGTCCAGATCTCGGTTGTTGTCCATTTGCAAGACAACATTGGTGTCACTAATTTGTCCTCGGATTTGCATCATTTCCTTTGTGGAAAAACAAGATGCTGTTATCCATCCATCCATATGTTTCCCCACTGTTATTCACTAATTCAAGTTCATCTTTACCTAGCAAAATATTATGTGGATGCCAATTCAAAATAAAGGTTGTGCCTCATTTTGGAAAAGCAGGAAGTTGTCAATAGGCTGCCTAGTTAATGTTTTCATCACTGACTACAGCATCTCCCTGAGACTCTGATGGAGGAATGTCTAGTCCTATCTAGAATAACAGAAAGTCAACCTAGGAGTTATGTGTGCATAGTACATGCTATGCTATAAAGATGAAACCATATCCGGTTAAAGAACATGGTCCAGTATCTGGGGTCACTGCAAGCCACTTAATGAGAACCAACTGATTTGCACAAAATAAAAATCACATGACCAATTAGATCAGGGGTGTCAAACTCACCACATCACATTGCCGTCACGTGATGTATTGCAATGTTTTTTGCCTTCACGGAGCTGGGGTGGGCATGGCCTGCATGTGACGCATTCGGCCCGTGGGCCACCAGTTTGTCATCCCTGAGTTAGATGGAATCACAATATACAGTTTTTGCCTTTTTGCTGCACTCTGCTGGTCATTCGGGATTTTGCAGCCTAGATGTGGTAGGGCTAGATTCCCTTGGAAGATTCACCAAATGAAATCTCACCAGGGACTTGGCAAAGCTCAGCATGTTAAGACTACTGCATTCAGGAAATTTTCTTATCAATTCATATGAATTGTGCTTATCAGTGGAGGCCTCTGAACATGGCTGTCAGCATAATAATGGGGATATTTTTAACCTGAGGATGAGGACAGGGGGTATAAGAGAGTGTAAGTAAAACCATTCAAACTAACTGATCTGACTATATGACTCTCATTTAGAATTTAGAATAATAGAGTTGGAAGGGACCTTGGAGGTCTTCTAGTCCAACCTCCTGCTTAGGCTATACTGTTTCAGACAGATGGCTATCCAACATCTTCTTAAAGACTTCCAGTGTTGGGGCTTTCACAACCTCTGGAGGCAAGCTGTTCCACTGATTAATTGTTCCAACTGTCAGGAAATTTCTCCTTAGTTCTAAGTTGCTTCTCTTCTTGATTAGTTTCCATCCATTGCTTCTTGTTCTACCCTCAGGTGCTTTGGAGAACAGCTTGACTCCCTTTTCTTTGTGGCAACCCCTGAGATATTGGAACACTGCTATCATGTCTCCCCTAGTCCTTCTTTTCATTAAACTAGACATGCCCAGTTCCTGCAACCGTTCTTCATATGTTTTAGTCTCTAGTTCCCTAATCATCTTTGTTGCTTTTCTCTGCACTCTTTCTAGAGTCTCCACTGGAAGTGTAAACCTCCATTACACCTCCATTGGAAGTGTAAACCATGGTCTGGGGCAATCCATGAGATATTTGAACACTGCTATCACGTCTCCCCTAGTCCTTTTTTTCATTAAACTAGACATACCCAATTCCTGCAACCGTTCTTCCTATGTCTAGGAACACATGAGTAAAAAACATTCTGATTCAGAGCATCAATTAAAAAGTACACTTTTTTACAGATAGCACTTTCTCCATCACTGTTTCTAATAGTAGTAGGCCTTGGGTATATCAAATTGTTTACTGTTTCAGGAAGACAAAATTGATTAGTGGACCTGACTGACTTCCTCTTTCTTCTTTGTAGTTCAATCATACCTCTGTGTTGTGTGTCAATCAACACTTCTTTAAACCTATTTAAAAATTACTCAAGGGTGGTAGAGTGAGAATTAATACAGTGGTGGAGGCGGAAGCCTTCATGGAAAAACACAAGACTCTTCTCGACGGAACAAGAGACAGTGCACAAGATATGAAAGGGGGAGGGGCCATGGCTCAGCCAACAGACAGGGGAGAGGAGGCAGCAATGAGACTCAGGTTACAGAAATGAATTAAAAGTACATTGCAATTGTTAATATAATGAAATGGTTAGAAGTGATATAAAGTATGATTGAAGATGTTAAAGAATTTGAGGTAAACCTAAACTGCTAATATGTATGTAATAATGATATTTTGATACCCTGTTTCCCCGAAAATAAGACCTTCCCAGATAATAGGCCCAATTGGGCTTTTGAGCACATGCGCTAAAATAAGCCCTCCCCCGAAAATAAGTCCTCCCCCCAAATATTGCAACACAGCAGTGGCCATGAGGTGACCACGCTCGCCGCTTCCTGCAGCTCAAAAATAATAAGACCTCCCCGAAAATAAGGCCAAGCACTTATTTCGGGGGTCAAAAGAAAATAAGACCCTGTCTTATTTTCGGGGAAACACAGTATATATAAAATAAGAGAGAGATGTAAGATCTCAGGGGAGCACCACCTTCCGTATGATGTAGCTGTCAAAAATTTTCTCCACACTTATGTACCCTTTCCCCCAAAATATTTGTAAAAACCAATAAAAACTTTAAAAAACAACCTATTTAAAAATTGCTGAAGAAACTATATGTAGCAGCACTGCAGTTAGTGCCGCATATTACATCATGCCAGCATTAAACAAACGACAAAGTGCAAAATGCACTTTGTGCAAAATGTTGTCCCAGCCAATTTAACAAATCTGGGCTAGCAAAATCACATCTTAGCATGATGTGTGAATCCAAACAGGACACTCCCAAGTGCATATAGTGTATATTGGCCTCTCACTCCCACAAAAGAGCTCCCCAAGATTTTGATCTAAGTCTCTAGGAGATCTTTGAAGTAGAATTTGTTAGTTCATAGAATTGTCAATAAATCACTTTTGCCCTACTTTTCTGGCAAGATCATTCCATTTCTTCCCAAAATACGGTGTGATTTCTGGCCCGGAAGGACGTTTCTTTCGTTTGGATCTAGTGACAAGAACATTTAACACTTACAGCCTCAAAGATGGCCCTCAGGAAGTTGATCTCATCTGTCAGCCTATCAGCATTTGCTTGCAGCTCTACTTTTCGTATGAATGAAGCATCAACATCCTGTGAGAATGCAACACATACCAAAATTACAGAAAAGCAGTCCAAATATTCCCAGACAGTTGTTTCATATCACGTTAGACATTTAATTTATTTAGCCCATTGAGTACTCCAACCAGTAGCATTTCTTCAGAGTGTCAGACAGAGGTTTCTAACAAAGGTTTGTTTTTAATTAACAAACTGGGCATTAAATCTGTGCCTATTTACAGCAAAGAAAAGTGCTGGGGAACAGGAGCCCTCCAAATGTTTTACCCCACATAAAAGGGATGGAGAAATTGAGGCCCTTCAAAAGTGGCTGAATTACAACCTCCAGCAGCTGTAGCCAATACAACTAAAGGTAAACCATACTGGGAATTGTAGTTGAACATATGTGGAGGACTACAGATTGTCCAATCCAATTCTACATTGCTGCAAAGTTCTGTACGATGCATATTTCTATTTAGAACTGCCTCTTTTAATTCAACATCTTACTCTGAACGTGCCTCAACAAGCTCACTGCCCAATACATTAATACAAGTTTAATATCATACGTCAAAAGATAAAGAATAAACACTTCCTTACAGTGGTATAAAATATATTGTAGAGCATCATTTTAAGCTGTTGCTTTATCAGTAATCAATTTACCTTTAATAATAAATGTAAACCTTCCAATGAAAAGGCCATTCAAAATATTTTGATAATTGTCATATAATCTTGATCCAGTTTCTTGCTTTAGCACGGGAAAAAGAGAATGAGTTTGCAGGTATGAATGAGCTCTGATAACCATCAATCAAAGTGAAGAATGAGAAATTATAGGACTTTGTCTAGCAACGGCTGAAATGCTGTAAATTTCTCAGCTTAATTAAGAAATTTATAAAACTTTGAACAAAAGTGCCTTTTCTCCATGTGTACAAATCTCCCACATATTATTATTATTATTCCTTAACTTAATTCTTTTGTTTTAGGATAGTCACCTTTTTGATACCAACAAAGTCATTTTCAGCAGCGGTGCGGTTGTTAATTTCTTCTTCATATCTGTGAAGAGAAGGAACATAGACTTTCAGTCCTCTTCAAAGAAAATATCAGGCAAAGAAAATGTCATATAAAAAGGTGCCAATCAATAGCTTTCAATGGCCTTGACCAGGCTGTCATAAAAGTATCTCTTCTAGGGGCGGGGGCGGGGGGATGTCTATACCAGTTCTAAATTATATGTGGCACAACAGCCATATTAAAAAAAAAGACTCTTACCCATTTTATAATACTGAGTCAAACCAGCTGCAAGGAATATCAAGCCCGAATTATATATATCACTCCTGATTGTCATACAGAGAGGACATTTCACTAAAGTCACCAACATTTATTTTATATCCCATGCTTCAGGTACCTGAGTTTCAATAGTTTTTCTCCTCTAAAACAGTGTCTGACTTACATTACCAGTCCATTAAGTTGGCTGCTGGAACTTGGCCATCATTTCTGCATGTGAAGGATTGTCATCTTTCATTATTGCTGCCAACAGCAGGCCATTACAAGTGTTGCATGTCAATGTTTAAATAAGCAGCTATTTATTACTTATAATTTATACTTCAATCATAGTTGATTCTAAGCAGTTTGACTAAGAACATGCATTTAGGAAAAACCTAAAAACTATACTGGATCAATTATAGCGCAGAAATTAACACAATATAATTCAGTCCATCAACATTCATTCATGGCATTGCAATCTCTAACGGAGTGATCTCCAAGACTTTGCACTGAGATTTCACAGGCTTTTGAAATACCATAAAGGAAAGAGTTATCCTTGCTTCATATTACATATGTAATACATCATAGCTATGCAGCACTCCCAAATCAAAAGTCTTGGTAATCTATTGTAACCTCTCCAGTTGATTTCATTTTTCCCCAGGTTGAGACAATATGAGCTCTATAATGCTACTGTACGATTATGAAAATTACATTTGCATAAAAATAGTTTATTTTTTATTTTTATTTTTCATTTCCTTATTTATTCTTGGCTTTTTCTTTATCTTCATGTTAGCTTGTTAATCTGAAGCTTTTACATTTTTAATTATAATTGTAAAAAAATCAGTCAATTTTATTTTTAAGGACAGCCTTATAATGTATGGGCATAGAGCAAGTACATATAGCATGAATATATCACTTCTAGTGTATCATGTACTCTGTGTGTGTATGGTCTCACCAGTTTTCAGATAGTATCAATATTCTTATTTTAATCAGAAACAACATCTCAAAGCTATTAATTTATATAATAATCTTCCAAAATAAAATTAAAAGAGGAGGCAAGTAGCTTTGTCAAATTCATCACAATCTGGCTAGGAATTTAAAGTTTGGTGGCACTACACAAAATTGTTGTTGTTATAAACATTCTTATTCCATTTATATTATCACATTTGATTGCTATTCCATGAGCATGCTTTAAAAAAAAACCATGCCAGTTCCATTTCATGTTATCGTAACTGTTTCCTGAGCGTATTTGGTTTAATTGTTTTCATAATCCCCATTTTACGAGCCAAAAGGCTTTTCAGTGAACCTGTAACTGCTTGCTTTAATGTCCTCATATCTTTGATAAATCAAAAATGTCCCCACCCTAAACCACAAGCTGGAGTTCATGCCAAAATGCCACAGCCACACAGCTATCAGTTGGGCATAGTCACAAGGAAGAGAGGGTAGGATGGGCTGCTGCAGCTTCTTCACAGCATCCTATGGCCCACGAGCAGGAGTGGGTTGCTGCTGGCATCATTGCCAGTTCAGGGTGCAAAAAATATGTTAACATTTTTCAGTTTTCATTTCCAGTACATATCAATAGTTATGATCCACATAAACCAAAGCTCTTTGGGCTCCTCGACCACTTTTAAGAATATAAAGGAGTTCTGGAATGCTCTACCTGACTCCGTTGTTACTTCCTCAAACCCCCATAGCTTCAACCTTAAACTGTCTACGGTGGACCTCACCCCATTCCTAAGAGGTCTGTAAGGGGGCGTGTATACGCACACCAGGGTGCCTACCGTCCCTGTCCTACTGTCCCCATTTATTTGTATTCATTTCAGGTGCTCATGTCCATGTTTATAGTTATACCTGTTATCTCGTACATGTTTGACAAACTAAATAAATAAAATAAACAATAAAATGCTTGAGAATGCAGACAGAACGCAAACAGTGTGGTTAGGGAGCGTCTAACATGTTTATTTTCTGCCTGTTTTAGCATTTCATTTTGTGTTTATTTTGTTATAAGGGAAGGCCTTAAATCTTTTATGACCCACATACACGCTTGCAGACTTAATGGTACCATCCTCACCCTTCTCATCCCACCAGCTTTGCTAAGAAGGCCTTAGAATCTCACTTACTTCCTTCTGTTGTCTTCTACAAGATCCTGTACGTTTCTTAGCTCTCCATCCAACTTTATTCGGTCGCCCCTTAACACATCCGATTGCTTTCTGAGGTTAAGTATGTAAGCCTCGAATAAGGATTCTATGTTTAACTTTGGAGCTGAGCTGCCATGTTGTTGCAGGAGATTCCATTTTGTTTCTAGTACTTTATTCTGTTGCTCGAGAAACCGTACCTGAAGTCCAGAGAGAGAGACAGAGAAAGAGTAATGTTTTTAGAAGCCCTCTTCGATTGGAATGCACACCTTGTTATATAATGAGGACTAGCAGCATTCAAATCAAGGGATGACAGCCAAGTACCACGTGTGGCAAGACAACCAGGAGGCCACCCAAATCCTTAACAGGACTACCAGATCAACCAGGTGACGGCAGCAAAGATTTAGAATTCTGTACCTTTCTTTTCTGTCATCCAGAAGTAATCCAAACATTGCAGCTCAGATTTTATAGCCCTGTCACTAAATCATGTACGTGCACAAAAAATATATTACTTTGTTGGATTGTGGACAGATGGTTTTGTACTTATTTGCTAAAAAAAATAAGGCTAAATCTGTATGTTTCCCCTTGTGTCCCTCAGGAAAGTTAGAGTACAGCACCTATCATCCCATTAGTAATCTATACCTTAGGGAATATGGAGCTGGACAAAATTACTTTAAATTATTTTGTCATCTTTTATTAAAAAACGAAACAAAAACTCTTTGGTACTAATAGTGCTGCGAACTGACCAGGGGAAAAAATAGTAGCAAATTGCTATAAAAATAGCTTCCTTTCTATCAACACATGAGCAAAGGGCAATCCCGAAATGATGGTATAGTTCATTTTGTGCTGAATCTAGAACCATGGACACTATTTTCATGACTGTCTAAACACTACATGAATGTCTGCATTGTGAACATTGCCAATTAAGTTTGAGAAAAAAAGAGAAGTATATATATTCTTCTTATATTTAGCACAAACGTAATGTGCAGGACAGTGACGGGTTCCAATTTATTTTACTACTGGCTTGCTCGTGCACCCCCCCCCGATCTGGGCCCGAACTGGGGCGAACCAGCAGAAACACACCTCTGGTGCAGGTAAAAAAGAATTTCCCAGGAAAAATATTCCTTACTGACATTTCACATCAAAACTCTCATAGGACAGTTGAGAAGCTGCAGTTTCACAAAATTAGCTGGTAGCTTCATCATATCTAAAAGCCTTGCTAGAGTATAATTGATGTAGCACCTATGCCTTGGAGCGATTTTGCATCTCGTCAACTGAGATGGAAAGTATAGAGAACCATCATCACTGCCAATACAATTACGTCTGTGAGTATAGGGGCTTACATTCTGTGCAGATATAGATATAGATATATACATATAGATAGATAGATAGATAGATAGATAGATAGATAGATAGATAGATAGATAGATAGATAGATAGATAGATATGTTGTATTTGTACTGATGAATAAATAAAGGGAGACTAGTATAGATCTATTTCGAGCTAATTAGCTCTCATCAGCTAGCCATACCCTTACTGGGATTTGAACCCGGGCTGTATATATCTTAGGCAGGAGTGTTAGCCACTAAGCCACGGGCTCACTTCCTTATCAGTTGAGCCAGGGAAATAGGTATGTATTAGTGTTACAACCCCTGGTATGCCTAAATATGGGAGGAAGGTCACTACTCCCTCGTTCTGTCCTTCGGCTTCATCACAGAAGACCTTCTTCTGTGATGAAGCCGAAGGACAGAACGAGGGAGTAGTGACCTTCCTCCCATATTTAAGCATACCAGGGGTTGTAACACTAATACATACATACATACATACATACATACATACATACATACATACATACATACATACATACATACATATATATATATATATATATATATATATATATATATATATAATGCTTCTAGACCGCCCCCTCTCCCAAAAGGGACTCGGGGCGGTGTACAGTCCGTGCAGAATATAACAAAATACAATAAAAAGTTAAATATGTACAGTTGGCATGGAGGAGGTTAAAATGTAATTAAAAGAACTGTACAAAGCTAATATAAATATAAGTTTTAAACCCCTAAAATAGACACAATATTAAAAACAATACCCCTAAAAATAAC
The DNA here is from genome assembly GCF_964273705.1 of Natrix helvetica. Taxonomy (NCBI): domain Eukaryota; kingdom Metazoa; phylum Chordata; class Lepidosauria; order Squamata; family Natricidae; genus Natrix; species Natrix helvetica. The sequence goes on along the minus strand of NC_138548.1, from coordinate 219,312,449 downwards.
CAGTTGATAAAACATTTGCCAGGAGGGACAGTTGTGATTATGCCAGGCCTGCTAATCGGAACAGGTGGGTCTTCAATTTTTGCCGGAAGGAGCGGAGGTCAGTAGTGGTTCTAATGTCGGGGGGGAGGTCATTCCAGAGGGTTGGGCCCATCACAGAGAAGGCCCTACTCCTTGGTGTCGCCCGTTGGCATTGCCTAGTGGACGGCACCAGGAGAAGTCCCTCCCTGTGTGAGCGAATTGGCCGCAGAGGACTGTAATTTCTGTTTGGCCGCAGAGGACTGTAATTTCTGTTTCCCAAGGCCCTCTGACTGTTGCTAAGACTTTACAGGTAGTCCTCGACTTACGACCACAATTGAGCCCAGAATGTATGTTACTAAATGAGAAATTTCTTAAGTGAGTTTTGCTCCTTGCCACATTTGTTTAAGCGAATCACTGCACTTGTTAAATTGGTAACACAGTTGTTAAATAAATCTGACTTCCCCCATTGACCTTGCTTGTCAGAAGGTTAGAAAAAGTGATCACATGACCCCAGGACACTGCAACTGTCATAAATATGAACCAGTTGTCAAGCATCCGAATATAAATCATGTGACCCTGGGGACGGGACAATGGCCATAAGTGTGAAAAATGGTCATAAGTCACTTTTTTCAGGACTGTTGTAATTTCAAACAGTCACTAAACAAACTGTTGCAAATTGAGTGCCACCTATATTTTAAGAGCTACAGGCCTGAAAATATTTTCAAGCTTGAGTTAAAAATCTCTTTAGGAGAACTTGCATTCAAATTTGCAAAAAAAGATACTTAGGATGAAACATAGCAACTGCTGCTTGAAGATGCTAGTAGGCAACAAAAATAAATAATCCTGTGTCATAGATGTAAGAGATTTTTTGGGTCAACTCCTTTTCCTATGGAGCTCTGGGAGTTGTAGTCTTATATAAAATATGTGAGGTGAGTGGTAATGTAGCTGCTGAAACTCTGAATGATTTCCTAAGCATGAACAATGTATTGTGGGAATCCTGATTTCACTCTTCCAGCCTTGGAGGAATAGCAGGAGCTTAGAATCTCGGAAATTTTTGCAAAGGGCTCTCAGATCACAACATTCAAACCAGGGGTGGGTTGCTGCCAGTTCGCTGCCCGTACATTTTGCATGCGCCGCGCGCACATGCACAGTTGAAAGTAAATTGTTCTGCGCATGCGCAGAACATTAAAAAATGATTAAAAACCCAATCGGCAACAGCCGCGCTACCGGGGAACTGGTTCAGGAGCGAGTCCAGCCAGCCGTCTCTACCAGTTCGGCGAGCAAGTTCCAATTTCCACTACCGGTTCGTCCGAACTGGTGCAAACGGGTAGAAACCCACCTCTGATTCAAATCCTGAAAATTCAACCCACACTGTTCTGCAGCTTAAGAGTCTCATAATAATGGTGTGAGCTGTGATTTCTGAGATTATCAACTTTAAATAATCATCATCATCATCCAGAAAAAATCATGAAATATCGCGGCCTGGCCATCGAAACTACACGGCTATGAATGAAGCATGTAACAGTGATACCCACACTTGGCACCATGTCCAAGAATTTTAAGATACATCAACAAATTGCAGCTTTCTGCAATAACACCAGCTGAACTGCAAAAAACTGCACTACTCGGAACATCTTATACTTTAAGAAGGTACTTGGTTGATACCTAGGATGCTGGCAGCAAACTGTATCAACCATTAGCACCAGTCACTGGTATTTGTAATGCATTTTTGAATGTTCAGTTGGCTGAGTTTCATGTTTAATGAATAAAGTACATAATCATCATCATCATCATCATCATCGTGAAATATCAGGACCTAAAAATTGAAATTCAACGATTACGGCACAAACCAGCAGTGGTAATTCCAGTGGTAATTGGCACACTGGGAGCTATTCCAAAAGCACTGGAATTACATTTAAAACAGTTAAAACTTGACAAAATCACCATCAGTCAAATGCAAAAAGCTGCACTGCTTGGATCTGCACATATATTCGAAAATACGTTACGACGTCCTAGGCCCCTGGGTGGGGCCCAACTAGTAATCAATGCCAAATCCAGCAAAACAACTGGCCGCTGTGATACAATTGTATAATAATAATAATAATAATAATAATAATAATAATAATAATAATAATAATAATAATAATAATAATAATAATAATAATAATAATAATAATAATAATAATAATAATAATAATAAATAATAATAATAATAAATAATAACAACAACAATAGCAACAACAACAACAACAACAATAATAATAATAGTTCTAAGAAACCCCCAAACCAGAAAGCTCTCTCCACTTTGCATGATTATGCAAATTTTGCAGGCCTTGGACAGCCATGCAAAATTAAATGAAATCTGGCTGCCAAAGTATTACTTTAACTCCTGTCTTTCCAGAAATTAAATGTTTGGTTTGGAACATTCATATCTGTCCCCATTTTCATCCAAGATGCACTTGGATGGTTCATTTCTCTCTTGCAATCTTATTCACAGACTTCGTCTTTGAGACTGCCTGCAAAGAACTTGATGATTGACTTAATCGACTCACCTTGTCAATGAAGGATGCAAACTTGTTGTTGAGGGTCTTGATCTGTTCCCTTTCATGTTGCCGCACTTTTTGAATTTCAGGATCAATCTCCAAGTGCAGAGGCGATAGGAGGTTGGGATTGACAGTCACTTTCTGGATGCCCCCAGGAGGGGGCATGTTCCCCATTCTTAGTCCACCATCATAGCCTCCTACTCCCAAACCTAAACCATAACCTCCCACTCCATATCCATAGCCACTACCAAATCCTCCTCCTCCTCCTCCACCACCACCACCACCATATCCTAGGCCACTCCCAAAGCCTCCTCCAACGCCACCATGGCTGATTCCAAAAGAGATTCGTTTGCTACCCCCCAGATTGTAGAGGCTTCTACTACCAAAGCCCCCTCCCAATCCTGCGCCTCCCTTCACACCACGGGATAATGAAACGGAGCTGAAACTAGATTTTGTCCCACTAGGAATGAAAGTACTGGAAGAGGTATATCCCCGGGAAGTCCTAATCCCTCCTCCAGATCTAGAACTGAATTGCCTACTCATTGTGCCTAATTCAAAGAGTGCTAAAGAGAGCTGAGCAGAAGTTGGGCTACAGAAGGAAGGAAGAAAGAGAGAGAAGGACAGCACACCCCTCTCCGAGGTGCAGTTTTGGTTTCCCCTCTATATATATACACATCTATATGTGGCGATGGGCTTGGCTGGAATTAGGTAATTAATTAAGAATCAGATCGTTACTGGGCTGGGTTGTATCTGGGAGCAATAAAAAAATCCCTTCAACTTGTCTTAAAGGTGCCTTTGAAGTGAAGTGCTGCCTTAAAATTGCTTAGCTTGCAGGCTTACAAAACCCATGTAAGATAACAAATTAATTTTCCCACCACCGCCTCTATGCATAAACCAAAAAATAATTAACAGAGTTGACAACAAATATTTTTTTATTCTTAAAAAAAAAATCATTTGCTTTAATTGTGGATGATTATTAGGTGCCATACTTCAAAGCTGTGTTCCCACCCCTCCACCACCACCCACCTCTCCTGCCGCCATTGGCTGAAAATCTAAAATCTATAGCACAGCACAGGTATTGCAGATGGTTGGTTGCTTCCCCTGAGGGGAATTTGATGCAATTCTCTTGCTTACTCCTCAGGGTATGCTTGAAAGAGCTTTCCCCATTTCTTGGAACAGGAACAGTTCTTTTTCTAGCCCTCGGCCAATCTCATCCATGCTTTAGGCAATAAAACTCCAGCTTCTGGTCCTATGAGTCCAGCACTGCTATCAAACACATGCTTGTATCAGTTCTTCTGTTGTTGTTGAACTACAACTCCCAGCAGATGCAATCAGTATAGTCAATGGTGAAGGATGTTGGGATTTTTAGTTCAACCACAACTAGATCCTATAAGGCCTCAAACCTGTTTAGCTAAACTCACAGTACCTTTTCACTGAGAAGGTCAGTAGCGGTAGGTCAAGTATTTTATTTATTTATTTATTTATTTATTTATTTATTTATTTATTTATTTATTTATTTATTTATTTATTTATTTATTTATTTATTTATTTATTTATTTATTTATTTATTTATTAGTTTGTCAAACGTGTACAGGATAGCAGATATAAGTATGAACATGGACATGAACCAAGGAAATGAATACAAGTAAATGGGGACAGTAGGACAGGGATGGTAGGCATGCTGGTGCGCTTATGTACACCCCCTTTATGGACCTCTTAGGAATGGGGTGAGGTCCACGGTAGACAGTTCAGGTTGAAGCTATGAGGGTTTGAGGATGTAACAATGGAGGCGGGTAGATCTTTCCTTAAAATGAACGAGAGCATGCCATTATTTTGAATCTGAGGGTTGCTCTTAGTTTGAAATGGTAGACTGAAAGCCACTTTCCAAGAGTTTTATGGTCAAGCTAAGATGATAAGACTGCTGAGAGCGTTCTGAGAAGTATTGGGTTCTGAAAGTTAGCCATGTATGATGCACCTTCAAGAAAATGCCTCATCTATTCCAGAATGCCCCCTTAATTTAATTTGGGGAACAACCATCCACACAAGCCTAAGCCAAACTTCCAGGTGAACCTACCTTACACCAATCAAACAGTTCTTCTGCTTGTGTAGAATCTTCCTCCCATAACTGCAAGATCAGACTTTTCTTTCCCTATGAAACTTGCAATGAATAACCACCAGCCAGTGACAGCACCACTGGACATCTAGATGACACAAAAAATAAGGCAGCAGCTAAAGCAGAGATGAAATCTAAAATAAATTTCTACTGGTTTTGTGGGCATAGCTTGGTGAGGGTCATGTGACTGGGTGGGCATGGCTATGTAGTCATATGACTGGGGGTCAAAAGACAGAAACTCACTTTAACAATGTCCTGCTGGAGCAGGGGGTTGGACTAGATGACCTCCAGGTCCCTTCCAGCCCTGGATTGCTGTGCTCTTTCAGGGGTATCCTCTGATGCTGCGTCTAGCGCCAGGTTTGTGGTCCTTTAAAGCATTTTTTCCCTGTCTATTCACCCGAACGGGCAGTGGAAAAATGCTTTTAAAAACGGGAAAAAAAGCTTCTGATGATCTCAGCTGTGAATCGCACATCCTTGGAACCTTATTTTTTTACTACCAGTTTGCAGAACCAAGGACAATCGTCCCTACGGGTTCGGGCCGAACTGGGAGGATTTCACCCCTGAGCTGAAGGCCTGTTGTCTCTAATTGTAACAACAATAACTGTTGTTATTGTTGCACAGATTATTTCAAGGTCCAAAGCTAGAAACCGATGGTGCTAAAGAAAGGCAGTGAACCTTCTTTTTAAAAAATGATAAGGACCCTCGGTACAGCAGAATTTAACAGCCTCATATTTGGTGAGGAAGCAGCATTCTTTCTGAAATGATGAAACATGAAGAGCTACAAGCCAGAGATCCCCCACCCTATTAACCCCCATCCCCACCCCACCCCAAAAAGTATGGTGCACATCCTCTTAATTCTGCTTACTTGGTACATTTCTGCAACCCACTTTGTCTCCTGAGCTAGCAAAATCCTAATCCTGATCACATATCCCATCTAAATATCTTAATATATATTAGGCATCATTTACTATTCAAATACTCAGAGGCAAAATGCATACCCCTGATGGAAAGCATGACAGGACCTGATTAGCAGCTACCGTTCTTTTTTTTTTCTTTTTTTTTTGAAGAGATTTAAAACAAGAACGCAGTAGCTTCAGCTGGAGGCAACAAGAGTTGCAGCTGTGAAATGAACCATGGAGAAAATGCACATGTAGAAGCAGAATATTAGACCTGGCTAATCTAAGAACTTCATATTATTTGGCTATTTCAACAATTGACCTAGCCTTTGGTCTTTGTAGCTGCATCATGTTCATACTGAAATCCCAAACAACCACTAAGAGCCAGATTGGTCTACAGCAGTAGTAAAGGCATCAAAATATCGTCATGCCTTAGCCATGAAAATCAGCTGGGTGGACTTGGGCCAGTCACATTCTCTCGCCTCATAGGGCTGTTGTGAAGAAAATAGGAGGAGGAAAGTGTATTGGATATGTTTACAAGCCTTGAGTTGTTTGTAAAAAATAATAAAGGTGAGATATAAATAAACGAGTCAGTGTTTCTCAACCTTAGCAACTCTATGATCTGTGGACTTCAGCTCCCAGGATTTCCTAGCCAGGAAGGAATATGTAACCTGAAATTGAAATTATCCGCAAAAGGAAAGAAAAATATTGAACCTACTGCTCCTTCCTTAAGGTTAATATAAATAATTGGCTGAGTTCCTTGGGGCCCTAAAAACATCAAAATTTCTTTAAAACATCCCCAGTCACCCTCATGAAACTATACTTGATATGTTATAGGTTAATATAGTATAAGTATATATGTTATATTACACTAAGCTGTAACTGTATCCCTAATCTCTACATAAACCCTCTTTTAATGCTATTTATTAGGACCTCTGGCTTTTTTTAAGGTAACAGACGAATGAAGCAATGCCAAATTATTTTTGAAAACTGGCAAGAAATCACTCTCTTGACAATAAGGTTGGAGGAAATTAATATAACTGAGGGAAATCCACCCTAGCCTTTGGCGATACTTCTGTACAATTGGCAGTAATTTTACAACCCAGGCCAGCCTGCATTCAAGTCAGAAGCTGGGGGGGCAGAGACCAAACTATCTGGGGCAGGTGAGTCCTATTGGATTACATCCAGACCCTGAGGCCATTTTGCTGCTTCAAACTGCCATTTGCCTGAGGTAACAAAGGGAGAATTTTATTAAAATTGCTAGCGGGGAGAGGTGGAATGTTGCTTTTAGAAAGGAAAGAATCAGACCCAAAACCCATTTTGCTACTTATATCTTGCCTGTAAAGACTCCTATAGAAAGATCTGGGGAGAAAAAAGACTGAAGCTTTATCATAGCCATTGGGCTCCCTAGCATAGCAGTTTTGCTGTGTCTGGTTAGTCCAACACCCAGTCTCTTTCTTATGAATGTGTTTGTTTGTTCCACCCATGTATATATAGCAGGGGAAGGTTCCGGCAGTCACTACTGCCAGTTCGCTCGTGGGCGTGCATGCTTGATGCGTGCTGTGTGTGCATGGGCAATGCAAAAAAAAAATTGCTCTGCGCATGAAAAAACAAAATGGTGGTGCTTATGGTGCCACCCGGAGAATGGTTCAGGGGGGTAGCAGCAGTGGTGGGTTTCAAAAATTTTTAGAACCTCTTCTGTAGGTGTGGCCGGCTTTGTGGGAGTGGCTTGCCAGCCATGTGACTGGGTGGGAGTGGCTTGCCAGCCATGTGACTGGGTGGGCATGGCCAACGTGTAAAATGTGGTGAAATTCACTTAACAACGCTCTTGCTTAGCAACCAAAATGTTGGCTCAGAAACTCTGGCAGTTGAAGCACCCAAGTCTTTAAGCTGTCAAGTTACAAGACCCTTGCACCCCTAACCCTTTAGAAAAAAAACCCAGGGATGTTCAAACTTGACAGCTTTAAGAGTTGTGGACTTCAATTCCCAGAATTCCTCCTCTCGCTCTTCATCTTGATGATGTGTGGACAGGCATGGGGAGGGAGCTGGATCCGGTTCTAAACGGCACTGTAGATTTGTGCAATCTCTTCTATAGAAGAGGTTAGAACTGGCAGGAACCCACCCCTGTGTGGCAGGCCTGGGTTGCTGCAGGTTCCAGTGACCCAGGCTGCCAAACCACTACCGGTTCGGCTGAACCGGTAGGAACCCCCCACTGATATATAGTACTGTCCCTTCAGGGCTCCCTTTGAGTTTACACACTTTTACTTTTCATAGGGTTCATAAGAGTCATAGGAGTCTTTGATGACTGCAGGAGATTATTAGGATCCATTTAAAGGTGATGGTTCCTTTTCCCTCACTTGGTATCTTGCCCGTTAATAAATTCTAAAATGATGTTGGTTAGGCTACGTCTGTCGAGGAAATAATAATTTCCAAACATTACTTTATTGCCCAGTGGTTCTCCCAATTAACTAGACAATGGTAGCATTTTATTTTGCAGTTGCAAACCATAAACAATTGATCAAATATGGTGCCTCATCAGCAGACAGGTTGAGTGGAGAGCCCCTGATACAAAGACATAGCCACTTTGATGGCAAAGGATGTGCAGATATAATGGCATCATGGTTTTTATGTTGGAGTGAAGCTATCTCCAGAAGTAACATGTTTTACTTACGATGATTAGGCTTCAAAGGTCCTTCTCTACAGTACCTATATATATGAAATAATTTGTAAACATTTATTTGTTGCCCATTGGCTATTCAATTACCCTGACAATAGTAGGAAAACAACTAGAATAGGAGGCAGGAGAATTAGGTATGTTTGCTGCCTTGAGTTATATATAAATAATGTAGAATAAAATAATACTGTAATAACATTTTTTTGCTAAAGAATACGCAAAGTTACGTCATGATTTCCATAGTAAAATCAGGCAATAGTCAAGAGTAAGTTTCCATTATTGACCTTTCAGTTTTAATTGCCACTAGGCAATCCATGACTCATTGGCTCATCATTTCAGAGATACTTTCTTTCCAAAACAGAGTAATCTCCAGGGGCCAAAATGAATAATACACATACTGTACTACTAAAACTTGTGTTTTGAACTAAGCAAAACAGTAATTTAAGGGCAAAAGTCTTTCAACTAAACTGCTTCAAATGGGCTAACTTACAGAGTGTGTCCAAAATTCAAGATCCATGATTCCCATGGGATTGAAATTCGGTGAATTTGTGGTCGCTTCAAGGCTGATGCATAGGCACCCCATTATCCAGAGGCATAGTAGATCCATTCCAACTAGCCATTTGAAGTCTGGGTAGATTGGCTCTTCAACTGAGTCCAACTGAATGGTTTTTCATGTCTGCATTAATTTTGTCCTGCCACTTTTGCTTTGGTCTCCTATGCACTCCTATGCATGCATTTGCCATTGATATTAAAGTGATAGGTGATGTGCTGCTTATAAAATAAAGTCATGCCACTGTAGCATTTTCTCTGTTATTACAGCTGGACTGTATCATTGCTGTCATGGTCAGGAAAGGAAACACCCAATGACCAATTGGGCATGTGCATCTCCATGACTTATAAAGGGTTCACCATTGATCTGGATGGTGGAGCTGCTCTGGCTAATTTCTAGATACTCAGTCTTCTTGATAGTGAGGCCCAAACTGAATTTATTTATTTAGATTTTTGTCATGTTTTCGTAGCGTATATTGGAGGTGGTGACCCTTTGAGAGCTTGTATGCAACAAAAATTCATTTTAATGTACAGTATGTCGATCAGTGTACATTTAAAGTGACAATAAAGTTAGTCTAAGTCTATTGGTTAAGATGGTTTTTCCATATATGGACAAAGCATTGCACTTTTTCCCTGGTGGCAACCCTAAGAAAACCATCAGCAGCGGGGGTGGGATTCAGCCAGTTTGGACCAGTTTGGGTGAACCAGATGCTAATTTTACATCTGGTTCATCAAACTGGTATTTGCAATGACTGGCTGGCTCCACCCTCCCTGCCCCTCCCAGGAGTCTCCACACGGCCCATTTTGGATGCCAGGTAAGTGCAGGGTCTGCACAGAAGCTCTGAGAGGGTGAAAAATGGGCCCAGTTTTGGAAGTCCAGAAACGGGCCCATTTCCAGCCTCCGGAGGGCTTTCAGAGCTCAGGGGAGGCCGTTTTTGCCCTCCCAGAGGCTCTAGGAAAGCCTCCAAAACCTGGGGAGGACAAAAACACCCCCCCCACCATAGTGCAGGAGGCTGAGGAGGCCATGCCCATCATGGCCACACCCATCCAACAACTGAGCAGAGAACCAGTTGCTAAAATTTTTCAATCACACCCCTGATCAGCAGCATAGAGAAAGGCCAGGAAGCACTGTGATGCAGGTCTCACATGAAGGTATCCACGACGAGAATGAATAGCAGTGGCAATAATGTTGAGCTTTGGCAACTTTGCATGCCAACTTTCAAAGGGAAGGTGACAGAAAGGTCAGTGATGCATAATACATGTAGTTGTTGACTTGCAACCATTCATTTAGTGACCGTTTGAAGTTACGACAGCACTGAACAAAGTGACTTATGACCATTACGAAATTTTGCCCTCAATTGTGGTCATAAATCGAGAATTACCTGTACACACTCCTGATTCACCCCATTGGAAATGGCAAGTGCAAGTAACATATCATCACTGTAAGGGATTTGTCATTTTGGCATGGAGCAGCTGAATCGAGTTCACAAATTTCCTTGGGTATCTATAGCAGGGGTGGACAGCTATGACACCTTTATGATCTGTGGACTTTAACTCCCACATTGCTGGCTCAGGAATTCTGCGACTTGAAATTAACAGATCATAAAGGGGCCATAAACCATCTCCATCCCTGATCTATAGTATCTCAGGATGATCCAGAGAGCCTCCCTATTTACAATGCCAAATACCTTTGTCAAGTCAAAAAAGGCATGTTCCAGACCTACCTCCTGGCAAATATCATGTTTACTATATTTCATTCTGGCCGAAAGCCATAACGAGTTTCCAGGAAGTTCCTTTCTGAGAGAGTGGCAAGTCTGTTCAGGAGAATGCTGGCAAAACTCTTGCTTGGTAGTGAGATATCCCTGTAGTTTGCTTCTCTTCTTTTTAGAGAAAGATGCAGAGGGCATCACAAAATTTATCAGGCATCTCTTCTATAAATCCGATCTCTTCCAGAAAGTCTTGAAACACCTGCAAGGCATTTGGATCCAGGACTTTATTGATCCCAGACAAATATTCATAATATAAAAGACACAGATCAACATTTTAAAAAGTGGAAACATATAATCACGGGTCCATTGGTTAGGAATATTGCTAAATATTTTCCATGACGCAGAACAAAAATATTTGATCTTTCCTTACTTGTAGCTTAGTGATAAACCCACACACACCTGCCCACTAGCAGGTGTGGCTAGGAACCTTCCAAAGTTTGTCTAATCTATCTTTGTTGTATAAAGCACACATTCTTGTTTTTTCCTCCTGGAACATTATTTGTTCAGGATTTATTTTCCTAATAAATCCTTCCAAGGCAGAAGAATCTAGTATCCCTGATTCGTACAACTCTGGAAATTCAGTTAAATAGGCAGAAACCAGCGAGTATGACTATGCTCATTTTCCAGTTGAAGCTTAGCTTATCATAATGTGTAAACACCAACATAATATTCAATTTCATCAATCTTGTTGATGAAACAGGAAAATGTGCTCTTCTTCTTTGTGAATATTTTGAATCTCGGGGTCAATTTCCAGTTTAAGTGGTACTAGCAGTCTTGGATTAATGATCACTTCTTGAATGCCACTCAGCAGACAACTAAAAATGCTGAGATCATGTTGACCATTACCAAAGTTGCCATTGTATCATCCAGTCCCAGCAAACCCACCCAAAGAAAGCTCAGGGCCACCACCAAATCAACTTGCATCCATTGGAAGCCCCTCCTGAAAAGCATAGTTTGGGAAATGCTTATTGTCCCTACTAAGATTATGGAGACTATTAAAGGCAGAGTTTCTGCTTACTCCTCCCCTGCTTTTACACCTTGGAGAGGTCTAATTACTTCTGTCCTATCCTGACCCCATCCTAAAGGTTTTGCATTCAAGTGTAAATTCTGTATTGTGATGGTAGCAGCCCATAAAGAGATAATGCAGTTCTATAGCCTCTCCCCAAAGTGATCCTTTATGTATAACTACCCAAAGTAACTTGGTTGGACAAGTGAAATGAAAGCAATTTGAAGTATTTATGGGCTTGGTTTCACACCATTCCATTTTTATTGAAACCCACTAAATATTGCTAATTTTCTTCGGGACTACCTCGCCCTTATTTTATCTAGCAATTCTTCACAGATGTTTTAACTTCAAGGAACTTTCTCTATATAATTAACAAGCTAGATGGTTATTAAATTTGACACCTAAAAATCTTTTGTAAGGCTTTGAAATGCCTTTTTAATTGTTTTTCTGCAATGCAGTCAGTCTTGACAGGTTTGACTAGTAATCTATGGGAATGGACAACAATTCATCTCTCCAGCCTTTCCTTCAAAAAGAACATAGTAAGAATTCCTGAATTGATTTTGAAATGTTTTGGTCGGAGACTGATCATTAGCAGTGGAATGGCATGTTTTTAAAGTAGCTGAATAATAAATAATAGAAATATTTCTCAAAAGTTCAGGGTTTAGAAAATATCGGATGTGTATAGAGAATAAAAGAATGGACATAAATTTGTCAATAAATGCTGAGGCAGGAGGGAGGTATCCCCCAAATTATTCACAGCAAGAAAGTTATTGATAACAGGTTTTGTTTAACATCAGATCATACACTGGCTCCTAGGCCATTATAATATATATTATATTATACTATAATATCATACAACAGGAGGGGGAAAGCGGGCACAGGAAACAGATTGGTAGGGTAATTTTAAAGGAGATTGGCCAGCTCAGACATCTTTCAGATAATAGATGAAACTGCTGATAACAAAAGATTTGTCCAAGATATTACTAGCCTGTAGATAAAAGTAAACACTTTTAACTTGTTTGTTCAAGTATTTCTATGAGCAACCACTAATCAGGAATCCTTCCTTCTGCATTTTGAAGCTTTTCAGAACATAATTCTGAGGTATTCGGTCAATAGTTGCCATGGGCATGATGTTGACCTTCAAACAAAAACCAGAAAGACTCAGCTACTCTGCCTAAATGTTTGTGGCTAAAAACAAACATGAAACTGAGTGAATGTAAATCAGGAAGTGATGCTTCCCCTCCTCTCTCTTCTACTTCTTTTAGCATTCTCTCCCATTAAAATCAATACAAGAGCCATTATTTCAACTTTGGAGCTGGAGTTTAGAGATTAGCACCGTGCTTGAGGATGTAAGTGGAAGTCAAGAGGAGTTTATATCTAGTGCATCCAAAGAATAACCTTCTTGCTGCTTTTTAATGCAGTTTTAGATTTTTGGTTTTAGACTAATTGTTGGTTGTATCATTTAGAAATTGATGTGTGACTGGTATTCTTTTTAAAATCTGTGATTTATTCATCGAAAATTTACTTCTATAAATTGAAAGATGGTTTATTAGCACACCAATTTTTAAAAAAACCAAAAAGTTTGGCTGCTGTATGTATTTGCACATATATAAATATATTCAGCTCATTCATACACCTGCTTGCCCTGATAAGAAGATGCTCCGCATACTGACAAGAACAAATCTTCAAACCACTCCTTGTCCACTGCAGAGGTCATTGTTTCCCACTCCTCTTCAAATGCCATCTTGTACCTTGGCCAATTCAAGGTCTCCATCAGCAGTGAATTGTTCTGAGCTACAGCTTACCTTTCTGCAGGCAGCCACCCAAGTCTTCTGTAGACATCCCATTTGTTCTTGATCCCTGATTCTTAGCACCTGTTGACTTTTGGCAGCAACTGAGTCAGGCCCTCCTCTCCTATCATGCCACCTCTCCTATCTCTCTTGCCATGAGTGACAGAAGAAACAGGGAGAGATTGAGAGGAAGCAGATCTTTTGGGTGCCTGTTCTCCTGGCACCATAAAGATTCACTTTCTCTGAAGCTGGAGCAGGTGGGTCTTTACACTATTCTATTGTGAGGAGAGGGTCTGTTTACTGCCAGGAAAACAGTCATTAGAGCTATAAAGCTGATTAGGGGACAGAAGGCTAAAAATAGGAAGAACAGTTGCACGAATTGGGTATGTCTAGTAAATACATCTCAATTGTCAAGTAATGAAAAGCCAGACTAGGAGTGACATGATAGGACTGTTCCAATATCTAAAGGTCTGCCATAAAGAAGAGGGGATCAGTCTATTCTCCAAAGCACCTGAGGGCAGAACAAGAAGCAATGGAAACTAATGAAGGAGAGAGCCAAGCTAGAACTGAGGAGAAATTTCCTGACAGTTAGAACAAGTAATCAATGGAACAACTTGCTTCTAGAAGTTGTGGGTGCTCCAACACTGGAGGTTTTTAAGAAGAGATTAGTCAACCATTTGTCTGAAATGACATAAGATTTCCTGCTTGAGCAAGGGGTTGGACTAGGAGACCTCCAAAGTCCCTTCCAATTTTGTTATTCTATTATTCTGTTATTCTTGAGGGGGGATATGGCTGGGGAGATAAGGAAGAAAAGAACTAATGCTGTGAACCTGTTGGCATCCAAGGAGATGTTCCCACCCTTTCTCTCTCCTTTGGGACAGAGAGATCTCCTGTCTGCTTTGTTACCAAGGCAGAATCGGAGTTGGAAAGGTAGCCAGCCCTTCTGTAAGCTAGCATAGTTTTCTACCAGTTCTCACACTGGGTAGCAGATGCAGTGCGGAAGAGCACCTAGGCTCAGTCTGGTTTTATATCGATATTTTTGTGCTTGGACCTGGGCAACAAGGTGCTTTCCAAGTAATGCTCTCTTGGGTTATATGAACTAGCTTCCCCCTATTTTTCTGCAAATTGAGCAGAAAAGGTGGGTTTCAGAAGCTTCAAGGAATTAAGTCACTCCCTACTTCCCAACTACGCAGTCAGAATCTCTTTCAAGTGGCACATAGATTTGTTGCAATGTAATGGGTTGCCAAGAGTTCAGTGGATAAGATGCTGAACTTGTCAATCAGAAGGTTGGCAGTTCGGTGGTTTTAATCCCTAGTGCCGTGTAATGGAGTGAGCTCCCGTTACTTGTCCCACCTTCTGCCAATCTAGCAGTTTGAAAGCACGTAAAAAATGCAAGTAGAAAAATAGGAATCACCTTTGGTGAGAAGGTAACAGCATTCCGTGTGCCTTCGGTGTTTAGTCATACCTGCCACATGTCCACAGAGACGTCTTCGAATAATGCTGCCTCTTCAGCTTTGAAACGGAGATGAGCACCACCCCCTAGAGTCGGGAACGACTAACACATCTGTGTGGGGTAACCTTTAGCTAATGGATTGCCACTAAAACAGAAAGTGAAATATGGTTTTCAGTTTGGTCTCGTGCAGTAGTCTCAAACCCCCAGTTCGTGGACCAGCACAGGTCCATGACATGTCAGCAACTGGTCCGTGTAAATCATAATTCTGTTGTGGAGAAATAGGAGGAACAAGTATCAGTTTGTTTGCCTCCTTGAGTTATTTATAAAAATAATAAAGGTGGGATAAAAATAAACAATGTCCCTCTCTGAGTGTCTGAGTGTGGCAGAGGTGGGTTTTAGCCGGTCCTGTCTGGTACGCACATAGTGGTTGAAAGAATTTAGCATGCCTTCCCATACCGGGGCTTCCTAAGGCCCCATACTGGAATGGTCCCTCTCCTGTCCTGCTCCCCCACCAGCAGAAGCCTTTTTGCATTCAGGCAGAGCTGGTTCTGTTCCACCTACATTTTCCTGGGCAGCTGAAGGAAAAGCCCTAGGGAGATATTGGATATTTTAAATTCATTGATTGGCTTACTAAATTGAAAGGATTGAGGCAGCTGTAGAGGGGGCTGTCTAACATTAGCCACCCCGGTGTTACAATCTAAGCTTGCCCTCTGCTAAATGTAGCAAAATAGATAGGTGAGGAGCAGCTGGCATCTGAGAGCGATCAACAAGTACCATTTGGCTCATGCGGAACCTAATCCGTTCTACTGGAAAGTCACCGCTCGGCTTATAGCGCACCTACAGAATAGGTTCTAAAAAAATTGGAAACCCACCACTGGAGTGTGGCTAAAGAGGACTTGGGGACAGGTTAGCTGAAGTCCCTGAAAAATGAATAAATGGTTGAAAGAGATTGATGGAACCCAGCTTTTGAGCATGACTCTTTTGAATCATCAAAAGCTTTGAGTTGACTAGTCTCCTTGTGTCTCCACCTGCATTCTGAGCCAACTGAGGCATGACAAATCTATCAGCACAGAGGGCTATTAAAAGAAACTATACAGGAATGCAATCACCTCTGAAAAACAACTATTCCATGAAGGCCGAGTAATAACTGAACCCACACCTTTTTTGCAGCTTTTTCTCTTGCTAATTTTAGCCCTTTATTTTTATTTTCACATCTCTGCCTTACATTCCTATCATTGTTGCTAGCATGATAGAAAAACTTAAATACCAGTTTCTGTCTCTTTGCACACTCCAGAAGTAAAAATAGGTGTTTCTAAATATTACCAGTCAGCCAGGAATCCAAGGTCTAGTGCTGATCTGAAGCTTATTGTAGGCAAGCAGATTACGGAGAAGTAGAACAAATATGACGGAATTCTCAATTCTTCAAAGCAGTTCTTCTTGACGGCCTTTGAGTAAAGATCAACATTAGAAGACGGAAAAGGAAAAGTTGGGGAAGAAAGGGCTGACCATGAAATGTATATTATCGTTATCAATTCTAAGGCTGGTTGTTGTTCTTATTGCCATTAGTTTGGTCTTCTTTTTAGTCCCATTTTTTTTCACTGCACTCCTTGACTTTTAGTATTAGATTTTGTAGATCTAATTTTGCAGTTTTGGCTATCAGACCAGTGTCACCACCACAGTGCAAATTATTGATGTTCCTTCCTCCAGATTTAAAACCATATCTATCTTTACACAATTTGTTTCTTTGCTTGTTTATATTTTATAACTATTGTTATAAGCAACTCAGGGCAGTGAACATACCTATTCCACCTTCCGTTTTCCCAACAACAACAATCATGTGAGATAGGTTGTGCTGAGAGTGTGTGACTGGCCCAAAGTCATCCAGCTGGTTTTCATATCTATGGTGGGACTACAATACACAGTTTCCTGGGGGTGGGGGTGTTGCTTGATGTCTAGTTAACCAAGTACTTAACTAGACCAAACTGGCTCTTCCCAATCCAGTTCCCCCAAATATACAACATGTAGGTTGAATAAGTAAGGGGAAAGTATATGTCTTTGTTTCACTTCTTTCCCAATGTAGATCCAGTCAGTTTCATCATGTTCTGTTCGGACTGTGCATAGTTTTCCCACTATGAGATATTCTAGAATTCCTATTTTTTTCTAAGCACATACTACAGCTTGATGTGATTGACACAATCAAAAACTTTTCTAAAATCAGTGAATGACATAGTGTCTAATGTTTGCATTCGGTGGCTTTTTCAATTATTCATGTGCATTAGAAATATTGCCCCATGTTCCCTGGTCTTCTCTAAAACCAGCTTGAACATCTGGCACCTACTTTTCTATGTAGGGCTCTTATCTAACAATAACTCTTAGGATTACTTTATCAGCATATGAATTAAGGATATTGTGCAATAGTTTGAAATATATATACATACACACACACACAGAGAGACATATACATAAACATATATACATCATATACATGTACATGTACATATACATATACATATACATATACATATACATATACATATACATATACATTATGCTGGTCTTGTTGTATTCGGGTCTTTTCCCAGGTAAGATTGAGATTGCCTTGGCAACGTTTCGGTGAGGTCTCACTCACCATCTTCAGGCTGGGTTTTGGGCTTAAAGCGTAGTTGGAGCTGCCGTCTTTCTATAAATCTTGGTGGGGGTGTGTGGAGTGCTGGCTTTGTTTCAGTAAGTGGAATGATTGGTCATGTGGTTGTATCATGATTGGTAGATTGGTGCTGATCGGTGCTGGCTGTGTGTCCATTGTTGTTTTGTGTTGTAACAGCCTGGGTGGTGGGTGGGCCTCGTTTGTTGACTAGGGCTGGTTTCCAGATGTCTGGTAGGCAGGAGGTATCATCACGTTTATTCATGTTGTGGGGGTATTTCTCTATTTCGATAGCTTCCATAATTATTCTCTTGTTGAAGTGTTCAGATTTGGAGATTAACCAGATTCCTTCAAAATTAATTTCATGTCCTGTAGCTTTAAGGTGCTGGAAAAGGGAGGACGTTTTTTTTCTTTTTTTCTTACTGCGTTCTTGTGTTCTGCGATGTGTGCATTTATTCTCCTGTTCGTTTGTCCTATGTATGTTGCAAGGCAGATTTTGCATGGTATTTCGTAGACTCATTGGTTTTCTAGCTGGATTTTTGTCTTTGGGGTTTCTTAAGATGTTGGCTATTTTTTGGTCAGTGTTGAAGGCTGCCTTGATATTGTGTTTGTAGAGAATTTTGCTGATTTTATCTGTGGTGTCTTTGATGTAAGGGAGGAGGGCGATGCCGTTGTCCTGTTCTGTGTCTCGGTTTTTTGGGAGAGTCTCCCTTTGGATTAGGTTGGTAATTGTTTTTCTTTGGAATCCGTTGGAGATTAATATGCTTGTGAGAGTGTGTAATTCAGTTTTCAGGTGGTCTTTGTCGGCTAGGCATTTGGTTCTGGAGATGAGGGTCTCGGCTACAGAGTTGATCTGTGCAGGGTGGTGATGGGGTTGTGCGTTTAAGTAGCAGTTGATGGTGTGTCCTAGGGAGCCATTGGGGTTTTTGTAGATTAGGACGTCCAGAAAGGAAAATTGGTTGTTTGCTTCTATTTCCATAGTGAATTGTATTTTGGGGTGTAGGCTGTTGAGATGTGTGAGGTGGTTGTCCAGCTTTTCTTTCCCGTGTGGCCAAATCACGAAAGTGTCATCAACATATCTAAGCCAGAGTTTGGGTTTGTGTTCAGATTTATCTAAGGCGTTAGTTTCAAAATGTTCCATGTATAAATTTGTGATGACGGGTGAGAGGGGTGATCCCATGGGTGCTCCTTATATCTGTTTGTATCTTTGTCCATTATGGATGAAGTATGTGTTGGTTAGGCAGTGGTTGGTCAGGTCCAGGATGTGCTTAGAGGGGTTGTGTTTGTTCTCGATAGCTGTCAAGGCTTCTTTTATAGGCACTTGGGTGAAGAGGGATATGACATCGAAGCTCACAAGTAGGTCGCTGGGTTGTAGGTTTTGTTTCTTTATTGTTTCTATGAAGTGGAGTGAGTTTTGTACGTTTGAGGTGATGGATTCTGCGTAGGGTTGGAGTTGTTTGGCGAGGAATTTGGCAAGATTCTGTAGAGGTGAGCCTATGGAGCTGACTATGGGTCTGAGTGGTGTTCCTTCTTTGTGTATCTTGGGGAGGCCATAGAGTTTGGGGCATCTGGAAGATTTCTCTCTGGGGATGTTTCTTTGCTGGATCTCTTCACTGATGGGAGAGGCTTTTATTTTGGATTTAGTGGTATTTTCCAGGTAGGTGGTGGGGTCTGTGGCGTTACCTTTTTCTGCTGGGAGAATGATTGTGTTGTTGTCTTTCCTCAGGTTGGCGAGTGCATTTTCTTGTTGTTGTTGTAAGTTGCTTCTGGGTGGATTACTGGAGCAAAGGATGTTGGTGACTGCAAGTCTGATTTTATTGGCTTCATCTGGGTTGATTTTGGTGAGTGTAGTATGTGTGTGTGTGTATGTATGTATATTCTTCAGATTTGCTTGTGAGAACCTTGACTGATTATTATTCTTTTGCTTTTGCTTGCCATTTTTCAGTAGGTGTTCCATTGGTTCCTATAGCCTTCCAATTTGATCATGATCAGAATGCTGATATAACTTCATATTCTAATATTAGATGTTATTCTAAGTAGGGGGTATCTTTTAAGGTATATTGGCTATTGATGTTTTTACTGAACAATGTTTCAGTACATATTCCTTCCATCTTTTTTTGATCTCTTTCATTCAATTATTCTCAGTCAATTGGCAATCTTTGGCATACCACTCAAAATTAGAACTTCTTTCTGAGATATGTCAGCTATTAATTCAAACTTTTGAATTAGCTTTGTGTTACAGGAAAGACAAGACCAGACAGTATGATTCCTTACAGCCTAGATTTAATTTAATGTTATTTATTTTAATGTTTGAAAGCAAAAATGTAAGATAAATTTACTTAAATAGGCGGACATTTTTATTTTTTATTTCTCTCTGTGTGTGTATATGTAAGTTTTTTTTAAAAAAAAGTTTTGTTGTTTAAATTGAGCTGTTATTTTCATTTTAATTTTTAATCTATTCTTTTTATTTTTTATGATTTTTCTTTACATAGTTTAATAAAAGGGTTTTTTTCTTTATTTACACAAATAACTTATTCTATAACTAGTTTTATCTTCCAAAGTTTAAGGTGTTTTTATATTAGATTCCACTCATTAGATACTATTATATCATTCTTTTTAAGAAATGTCAACTGCAACATTTGTAGAATGTAATACAATTATTTAGAAAAAGAACATCAAGACTGAAAATCTGCAACTATTAACTCCCTCGATGTCGATGTCTCCTTCCTGAAACATACAGTATGAAATGTCCTTGGTGCTCTCTGAGTTTGCTTATTTTCTTGCAGTCATTTCATTACCCAAACTGGGTAACCTCATCAGTGCTAGTCGCTGAGCTACAAATATTCTCCTTTATTGTTATGTACAGTATACATTATTCTCCAGCTCATCACTAACCAGGATCTGTAGCAGCCAATGTCTTCATATCATCATCCAGTTATTACAGAATCTCTTATTTTTGCAAAATAGTGGTTGGGTGATTCTAGAAAAGGCTACACGGGAAGATGCCTTTGTATCTTTGAAGATGCCCTGAGGAAATGATTGAAATGACAGAGCAATAGTAGCTGAGGAAAGGAGGAAGCTAGCTACTACAGGAAAAGATAGTGTAGATAACCTTCACGTACTTGCTACACTGCAGCCTCTACTCTATTCCACCCAACTTTATCGCATCCCACCCAGCATAATTCTGAGCTGATGATGCAGCAAAAGGATATTGAAAGGAGGCAGGAGGCAGGAATGCTGGGTTTGCATTGTTGAGAAGAACAGACAACTTGCACGCATGCAAGCACACACACACACACACACACACACACACCTCAGCTATCTAGTTTTAGTGCAGTTTCAGATCAATGATCACAGAGCCAACCAAATGCCAACTTAATTCTTAATGACATGAAATTGAATTATCCTCTACTCTCAGACTGATCCAGCATCCTTGGGCTGGGCCACATTGCACATCTGTGTTCTGACGTGCACAGGATATCACTCATTCATTGAGAGTCAACTATTTGGCCTACCTCAGGGGTAATGAAGTCTACTTCACAGCATGACATGAGATAGTTTCTTGGATACTATCCTAATTTTTAGAACAGATGCAAATAATAAGCAGGAGATAAAACAACCCGATAAAAATTTTGAGAAACAAGGAGTATTCCTGAGATTCTGTGGATGGCAAACTCAAAAAAGGCTAAATGACGCATCCAAGCTGAAATTAAAATTTCCAAATTTAGGTTAACACAATTCTGAATACAAAGCAATGTCTTTTTTTTTTCAAAATTACACCTTGAGTAGGTAGTTTAAAAACAGCAATAACCAAAACGACAACCAAAGTTAAGACTTTTAAAACAGTGTTGAATTCACTGACATGAAGCATCCATACTTAAACTACTCCCATTTATCATAATGCTTAAGTTTGGTTGTTCTTATGCTACACTGATCTATTTTAATCTGGATATTGCTGGCCTTAAGGCAAAAGGGGTCTTTATTAATTGGCCTGTGGAATACATCAAGGTTGTGCGCAACCCTGGCTCCCATGAAAAACATGATTCTGAGCAAACACCCAGCGCATCAGTCCATCACACCTTTTCCTAGGGTTGTACATCAACTACAGAAGACTGCTCCACAGGTCCAGGAGTTCCTAACAGATAGTGCACAACACAGATCTATGTTTCATCCAATCATAAATGCTCTTTGAAACCAGAGCTTGCCACACTCCAAATAAGTAGCACTGAATAGACCAATTAATCATGACGTGTTTTTTGTCTGAGTCCACATTCCCAACCTTATTATATGCTGTTTTATGGGAACCATATTTAGGGATAGGTGCATATCCCCAATGTATACTTCCTCTAAAGCAGTGGTTCCCAACCTTTTTTTGGCCATGCTCCACTTTAGTATCTCTAAAATCCTGATGTCGCCCCCCCCCCCCCAATTATATATGACATATAATTCTTATTTTACTCAAAAAGTGAATTCTACTCATGCAGAGGAAGCCAAAAAAAAACCGTGTTTAACTTGGTTTAAGCAAGGTTCAAATTACCCCCATTAAAAATCAAATTGCTCCCTGTGGGGTGAGGAATGTTGGGAACCACCACTGCTCTAAAGGAAATTAATTCAGTGAGGCCTACTCTCGGATAAACAAATATGGAATTATAAATAAAAGACTAAATCTTCATGAAGAGTTATTTCCCAGAAAATAATACATGGAGTTTGTACAAGCCACTTCAGGGGTGGCCCATTATTTGAAGTAAAATGATATGCGTAAAACCAACCATTTAAAAAAAAAGAGAGAGACAACATCTAACTTGACTGCAGTTTATTGAAAATGATCAGCTCCTAAGAAAATGGGAAAGAAAGCCTAAGAAATGAAGATAGGTGCAAAATAATCCGCAGAACTGGCCCAAGATTGAATGTTTTCAAAGTACAGTCCTTGATTCCTGGTTTCCTAACCATGAATTGTTGCTTGCTCAGGATTCTGCAGGACCCTGTCTTTCTGCAAACCCAACTGTTGAGTGAAAATGCAGTGGTGGTTTAAGGAAATTGGCATTTAACTTAGCAGTACAAGTTTGACCTGCCTAACATCGACCAAACATATACAGTGAAAACAAATTATCTCCTCAATGAAGCAGGGAACTATAGCAAGACTGAAGAGTACCATCAGTGGGAAGAAGACTCCAGGTAGTGAGAAAAGATCTCTTTCATGCATATCACTATTTGGCAGCCACCAATTAAGCCAAATATATACAGCATACTGAAGGAAGCAAAACCCAGATTCGTAGTTGATTCATCTCCCCTTTCTTTCAAGCGTTTCTCTCTTGGATGTCCTAAAATGGAATTTGGTTACCATTTCATGACTGGTCATCGAAAGCAAGAGAAGTGAGATGGACGATGACCTCCTCAGCAGGGGCTGGCTGCAGGTTTCCTCTGGGAAGGAAATAGAGATCAGATCTTGGGCTTTAGAAGACAAAGTTTGTTCTTTTCTGGGTTGCCAGAATGGGACTGAAAGAGTTGTGTTAACACAAGCAGCTAAAAGATGTTCCTTTCCTTTGGGGGGCCGGGAGAGATACCTAATATCTTCCACTTGATTTGGTGCACGAGCTGGACGTGGTGGTTCTTCGGATGACAGTGCTGGAACCGCTTCCTGAGCCACGAGAGAATCCACCTCCTCCTCCACAGACAGAGCCGCCAGCCCCTCCACCACTTATAATGCCACCGTAGCCTCCACTTCCGTAGCCACAGCTACCTCCGCCGATGCCACCGCCAACACCACTTCCAATGCCACCACAAATGCCACCTCCTATTCCACTACCAACGCCGCTGCCACTGCCGATGCCGCCACCGATGCCGCCACCGATGCCGCCTCCAATGCCACCACCGTAGCTACTACCCCGCACAGCTGTAAAGAAAACACAGAGTTAGTACACACATCTTCACAACTTAAAAAAACTGTAAATATATTCAGGGGAAAGGATAAGATACTTACAGACATGGACATGAGATCCTGAGCCACTGAGCCTGTTTAAAGCAAAAAACACAGGTGATTTTTGAACAAAATTATCCTTCGTGAAATAAACAATTGTGTTGTCTACGAATAGGCTGAGTGATATTTCCATATGATAGTCTACTACAGGGGTGTCAAACCAGTGGGCCACATTTGGCCCACTGAGTGCTTAGATCTGGTCCGTGGAGCCACCCTGGAAACAACAAAAGACTGGCCCACAGTGTCTCTGCCAGCAAAAACGGAGGTTGGGAGGGCTGCGCACGACCCTGCCAGGCTCCACTTTCAGCTGCAATGGCCTCCTGCAGCCGTCTGCCAGTAAAAACAGAGCTTGGGGAGTCTGCACATGGTTCACCCGGGCTCTGTTTTTGGCCATAACAGCCTCCTGCAGTCCTCTAACAGCGAAAATGGAGCCTGGGTAGGTCGCGCATGCAGCCTCTGCCAGGTGAAGATGGAGCCTCAACAAGTGATGTCGAGCTGGCCATGCCCCCGACCATGCCCCCGACCATGCCCCCTATCCTCCCTTGGTCAAGCACAACCCTGATGCGGCCCTCAATCAAATCGAGTTTGACACCCCTGGTCTACTATATATGAATCATAGAATTATGAGCTGCAGCTTGAAACTGACAAGCACAAATCACCTATCCAATTTGTTGTTTGCAAGGTGGAGTCCCCCTTGTCATGAATCCCCATGTCCTACCTGCAAACCAACCCACAAAGGGAAATGGGTGGATTGCTCCCGGCATTACTGCTGGTTATGTGCCCGCAAAAATGCATGCACATTGGCACAAAAATAGGTCTGTGCACGCGCAAAATGTTTAAAAAAAGAAAAAAATTAAATTTGTGCAATTACAATTGTTCTGCGCATGGGCAGAACCAAACATCAAGATGGCGGCTCCGTAAGAGAAACGGTTCGGGGACGTGGCAGGCCTGGGTCACTGCTGGTTCCAGCAACTCAGGCTGCCAAACCACTACCGGTTCTTCCGAACTGCTAGGAACCCACCTCTGAAGGGAACACCTTTGAAATCCAGGTAAGGTGGAGAGTGGGACCTGGAGCACCCATGTGGCATGAAGCACATCAATGTTTCCAAAGGCAAGTCAGAACGACAGAAGTTCCAAATCAAATCTCTTTCCCCAAATCAGGGTGTGAAATATTGACAAGACAATCTCCAACTATTCAGATATTTAAGTAGACATCATTTACATCTATTGGTAGATTTTTAGCTAGATTTAGCTTGTGGGCACTTGGCCCATTGAAAACCAATCCCACTCCTTAAAGGGACCAGCAGACAAACCTGCTCTCTTCTCCTTCCAGCAGTTTCCTATACATGGCAATTTCGATGTCCAGAGCAAGCTTGATGTTCAGCAGCTCTTGGTACTCTTTCAGGAGGCGAGCCAGCTCTTCTTTGTCTTTCGCCAAGGCGCATTCCAAGTCGTGCAGTTTTTGCTTAGCATCTCGGAGAGCCAGTTCACCACGTTCCTCAGCTTCAGAGATGTCAGACTGCAATTTAGCATACTGCAAGGCAAGAGAGATAACAAACAGCTCTAGTTGCCTCATGGACATCTTTTAAACTCCTTTTAGATGAAGTATTTACCATGCTGTGATTCTATTTCATTTGGGAAATTTTCCAGCCGCTTCTACCAAAAGTTCTGAGTTTTTCTCTCTGCACTAAATACGTGCATAATTTTAAACCCACCGTAAATAGTGGGATACCTGCACTATCACTCACATGGTAGCCCTTGGGAACTAGAGATGTCCAGGTCAGAAAAAATAATTAATCCATGTTCGTGTTCTGAGCTCGCTGTTTTATTTCTCTTTTTTAAAGATCTGTTAAAACTCACCCTTTTTTCAACTATCCAAATGCAATTTTAACATAATTACCTCTAATTACGTTTTAAAATAAATGATCTCAAGATAATATCAATCTCTAGTATTAATTTCCATGATGTCATTCCTTCTTAACTTACATTTCTTCTGTGTAGGCTTTTAAAACGTAAGTTCCCCTGTGTAAGCTATTTTCCTTTAGGCAGCTTACTTCAGAAATATACTTTCTATACAATATAGCTTTAGCTTCTTCTCCTTTTTTTAAGTGGACTTTGGATCTAAAAAATGCTTGTGTTCATATTATATGTTACAAAGGAATCTGCCTTGGTGGCAGAATGCTCAGTATGGAAACACAAATGACTTCCTTGACCCTGGGAATTTGATCGTTCATGAGTGGGACAACTTACTTCCAGAAGTTGTGAATGCTCCAACACTGGAAGTGTTTAAGAAGAGATTGGATAGCCATTTGTCTGAAATGGTGTAGGGTTTAATGCCTAAGCAGGGGGTTGGACTAGAAGACCTCCAAGCTCCCTTCCAACTCTGTTAACGCTATTCTGTTCTATTGTAGATGCTCAGCGATGATAAAAGGGCTCAGCACTCTGTCTGAATATGACAGTCTGTTTTATTCTCATGTTCCAGCTGTCAGCCCAGATGCTTAATCCAATTTTTAAAAATGTATTATTATTATTGATTTATTTGAATGTAGAAGCTGCCAACTCTAATGGATTCCGAATTTCTGTCCAGGCAAGCCCTAAATATAAGATCCTCTGACACATTTTTTTTTTGCTACTATTCTTTTCTGAAGCATCATCAGCATGTAATGGAGTTAGAGAGGTAAATCATTTTACACTCCACTTTTTTTTTCAATTATCATTCCTTTAAAACATGGGACCCTGTTACTATGATTCCTTCTACTTTTCAGTTTTGAGGTTGTGAACTAGGATGCTTTGTTTCCCTTATTTCTCCAACTATGATGGTGATTTCCTTATACCACCTCTGAGTTGATGGGGGAGTTGTAAGACACTTCCTTATATCAAGCCAGATCAAGCATCTCTTCAGAAGGCCTTTTCCAGCTATACTATGGTAGACCAATGTAGTAATGTTCTGTGAATGGGCTTATATCTAGGCACAGCTGAAATGTGAACTCTTCTTACTTCGCTTAACAATCTCCTAATGCACTTCAGCAATCTACAAGCATCAGCACAGAAAAGACAAATCTTGGAAGCTTTTTAAAGCCTTTTGTAGCAAGGCTTAAATTGTCTATGAAGATTCTCAGTCATCCAGGTCATGACTGCCCAAAGATGCTTTTTTTTCTCCAAAGGAACCTGGACTTTCTTTGTTTTTCCTTGAGGCATTTCACTTCTCATCCAAGACGCTTCTTCTGAAGAACTGAAGAAACTTCTTGGATGACAAGCAAAATGTCTTCAAGGAAAAACAAAGAAGGTCCAGGTTCCTCTTGGAAAAGAAAAAAGCATCTTTGGGACAAGGCTTGACTTATTGCTCCCTCCCCAGTCCCAAACAGAGTCTATGGACCTTGACTGAGGCTGGGGGACACGCCTCATAATTAGAGAAGATCTATATAAAGAATAATAAAGGATATATAAAGGACAGGAATAGTGAATCCAGCAAGAGCAAAGGGGAAGGTTTAAGCCTTTATGTGAACAAAAGCTTGTACACTGAAGACAGCATTTAATTTCATTGTACCATGTGCAATGACAATAAAATAAACTAATTAAATATGTGTAGCAGAACAGATTCTTTTTAGCTAGATGCTTCAACATCCGGGATTGCCACTTGCAACATGTTCTCCCATGAACCACTGAAGAGTAGATTAAAATTATTAAGAGGCTAAGAAGAGCAACACATTTGAACCATTGGCTCATCCAGTTCGGAATTGCTGACAATGACAAATAGCAGATCTTTAAGATTTAAAGATTTATGAAGATTCTCCAGCCCTACCCGACGACTCCTAAAACATTATTCCTGCCAAACCAGTCTTCTACCATGAACCAGAGCCCTTTATTGGTACACAGCTTTTCCTTTTCAACCACCGCAGAAAAGATTCTATCCCCAAACCAATGTAATTCACATTGCAACACAATTCCATTTTGCTAGCCAAGCCAACAATGTCACACCTGGACTTATATAAAGGTAATGCAATTCATCTTGTGTACAAGAGGGCTCAGCTACGATGATGCAATAAGTTATGTGGATGGGAGAAGCCATTTAAAAGGAGTTTGACAAGTTTCAGTGAAATGTGTTAAGTTACTGAGTCAGAATGTTATCTGCCTGAGAAACAGAAATGCTCCAAGATCTTAAATCAAATGATTTTAAAAAGGCACTTAAAATAAATGATTTTAAAAATAGGCACCTCACGTCCTTAGAATAAGATTTTGCACAAGTTCTCACTAAGAGATTCTTTCCCTCTGTAGAGGTGAATTCGACACTCATCGAGTGACCTGGATCTCCCAAGGAGATTGAATCGTAATCCTTCCCTGCACGCTCCATACCTGCTTCTTGACATGCTCAAGTTCTGAACGCAGTCTCTGGATGTTCCTAGTCAACTCTTGAATCTCCTGCCTGGTGTTGCGCAGATTGTCACCATGCCGTCCTGCTGTGTGCTGCAGCGCTTCATACTGTTGGGCAGAAAAAGTGTAATTAACCATCTTGCTGCATCAGCCCAGTGGATGACCATGGAAGCAGAATAGCTCAGGGATGACAAAGAATGGCCGAACAAACATTCCTAAATTCCAATTTCCAGCAGGCCCAGCCAGCATAGTTAATGGTAACGGATGCTTGAAGTTCTACTTCAGCCACATTCAAAGAGCCATGGCTTTCACACTTTATATTGATTATAGTTTGATTATCAAGGTTCCCAGAAAGGGCTTTGTAAAGCGTTGGGAGTACTGATTCCACACTTAAGATCTTAGGACCGAGATGCAGAAGCTGAGAAATCATTTTAAGTCACATGGGAATTGGCTGAATCTGGGCATGGTTGAAGAGTCTATACAAACGATGTATCAATATCTGTCATGGATAACTAAGGACCATTTTGCCTCAGATAACTGCTTTTTTGTCACATTCTTTCAGAAAATGAAGAAGCTTAAAAACCTTAAAAGATTGGTTAAATTAGGGTCCCCACAAATCACTATCCATGTTCATTTCCAGACTGCGTGTCAGCGCTGAGATTGGACAACTTTAGGACTGACTTGTTGCCCCTTGGCCAGATTTTTTAGGCTTCATCACTCCCAGCCATTTCTCAATCTGATCTCTTCCAGATGAGGCAGGACTGCATTTCACAGAATCCCTAGTGAGCACAGCTGAGAACCTACAAGATAAGTATTCTACAACTTTGGAAAGTGGCAGACAGGGGAAAGCTGATCTGTCCTGAGAATATCAGTCATGGCGTTTGCTGCCAAGGCTTTCTTCAGAGAATTATCGATATTGTACTTTGGTGCGGGAATTACAAATTCGGTTTTAGAAGTCCGGAGAGAAATTAAAGTCCAATTTGCAGGGACTGCATGGAAAAAGAGAGCAATCATTTAAATAGTAGTCTCAGCAAATGAGTAGAAGCGGAAAGTCGCTTCTGCAATGTTCTGTGATTCTGTAGTTTGAATCCTCAAGAGTTCTTGCTTCCCGGAAAAGCATAAGATAAGTTAGGGGATTTTATTTCCTTGCGTCAGTGCGATTACTTACCTGGGAGTGATACCAAGCCTCAGCTTCAGCTCGGCTACTGCGAGCAATCTCTTCATACTGGCTCCTTACTTCATCAATAATACCTTCCAAATTCAAGTGGGTATTATTGTCCATGCTCACTACTACTGAGGTGTCTTGGCCTCCAGTCTGGTACTGAGAGATTTCCTATGACGAATCCAAAAAGCATGAGTTAAGTTGGCAATCTGTCTCACTTTTCCCGTTTCACCACGTGAATTATTTTCCTTACTCCCAATACTGTGCATTTTTTTAATTCATAATTTTATTTAGAACCACCACCACCACCCCTTGTGTTTCTTTTGGAACAGCTTATTTCATTCTGTAACACAAAAAGCTTTGGCCCAA
Organism: Natrix helvetica; assembly: GCF_964273705.1. Classification (NCBI taxonomy): domain Eukaryota; kingdom Metazoa; phylum Chordata; class Lepidosauria; order Squamata; family Natricidae; genus Natrix; species Natrix helvetica. The sequence continues at coordinate 219,283,118 of NC_138548.1, read as the reverse complement.
TCTGCACCTTTCCCTGTATACTTTTTTAAAAAAAACAACAACACTTTTTTTGAAAGATTTTCAGATCTGAGTAGCTTCAATTGCAAATGCAAAGCACAGTTTTTCAAAATAAAAGGAAGTAAGGTTTTTAAACAAACGGAATTATGACTTTCAGTTTAAAATAAATGTCTAAGCGTCAGGGCGATAAAGAGAAATGTGGTAAAGCAGTAAAAAACAAAAGATGAATGGCAGAACATAATGAGGAATTTAGTAAGCAAAAGTGAGGATTCCCTGCATACTATCTAGTTGCTATCTAGTTTTGATCTTCTATCCAATGATCACTCTTTGTGTGATGCTTCATCTCCTTCTTTTTAAGCTCTGGGTCTGTCTGGGGCTTGTTTGCACCACACAATGACCCCTAACAAGGTTAGAAGGTAGCATGTCATTGAAATTCCCTACAGGCTCAGAATGAGAGTTAAGATGAAGGCTATTGAACCCTGTTTATTGACCTTACTATGGCCCTGTGTGCATTCGAACTCAGGAGGGATTGTTGAAGAGGGGTTAACTAAACTTTGTGGCAACTGGATATATTTTTGTGTGGCAATAGTGGTGTACAAAAAGATTATTTAAACAGGTAGTCCACAACATATGACCACAATTGAGTCCAAAGGTTCTGTTGCTAAAGGTGATGAGTTCTGCCCCATTTTATGACCTTTCTTGTCACAGTTGTTAAGTGAATCGCTGCAGTTGTTAAGTTAGTAGCACAGTTGCTAAGTGAATCTGGCTTCCCCATTGACTTTGCTTGTCGGAAGGTTGCAAAAGCTGATCATATGATACCAGCATATACTGCATCCATCATAAATATGAATCAGTTGCCAAATGTCTGAATTTTGGTCCAGGGACCATGGAGATGCTGCAACAGTTGTGTGGAGAAAGATCATAAATCACTTTTTTCAGTGCTGTTGTTTAGCTTTGAACATCAGTAAAGGAACTGTTGTGAGACAGTGACTACCCATAAAAGAGAACTGGAAGAAGGAATGGTTTTTCTCCACCCTGTGTCTAGGGCAGTGATGGCGAACCTTTTCGGTACCAAGTGCTCAAACCGGAACACGCATGCTGGAGTGTTGGAGACCAACTGGCCAGTGCGCGTATGCCTATTCTCTGGGCATTTTTCAGGCCTTTTTTCCGGCCATTTTCAGGCTGGTGTTTGGGCCATTTTCAGGCTGGTTTTCAGGCTGTTTCCTTGCTATTTGGGGGGCATTTTCAGGCCAAACCCAGACTGAAAATGGCCTAAAAACACCCAGAAAATGGCCTGTTTTGGGGTGTTTTGGGGGCCACTTTCAGGTGGTTTTCTGATGCTCCAGCGCCTGTGAAGACCAGCTGGCCAGCACACATGTGCGTCTCGGAAACCAGAAGAGCAGCTGGCAATGGCGCACATGCCCACAAAGAGGGCGTGCCACTTCTGGTACACGTACTATAGGCTCACCATCACAGGTCTAGGGTCTCCAGACACCTTTGTTTTTAGATGGGTGAGAAAGGAAGAAAAAGTCAGCCATCTCACCATTCTAAGAACATTTGCTGTTATAACATGGAGGTTTTTTTGCACTTGTAACCAAAATCACTGAAAGTGTGTCCTGTGGTCATGTCCTTTTGTGAAATAAGATTCTTTCTTGGAAGAAAAGACTCATGGGTTACATAAAGAGAAATCTGAATTTGGGTTCAGTGGGGCCTAAAAATACCCTTTTACTTCTAACCAATAGAACTGAACCATTCCTTACCACGTCAAAGATTCTTCTCAGGAAGTTAATCTGCTCAGCCAAAGCACCAACTCTTGCTTCCAAGTTACTCTTGGACAAATAGGAACAATCCACATCCTGCAAGGATCCAGAAGAATGTCAGTGTAAATTTTCAACAAGTCTCATTACCAGTTGAACCATACCTAAACTCTTTTTAGCAAGTCTACCCAAAGAGCTCTGTATGCTCCTGTTAGGTTGTTTAATTTTAAGTCTTTGGCTCTCTGTTTTTGAAAGACAACATCAGCAACATGTGAAAAAACAATACAATAGAAAATACATATAAGCAGGACAAAATTGTTCTTTCTGTTCTTCATGGAGTAATTACAGACAGCAAACTTTTTCAAATCACAGCAGGTATCGGCAGGTTTCATACCGTGATACTTTGCTTGTTATACAAATGAAGCAATAGGCTCCATGCAAAGCTTAGGTGAAGCAGACACATTTTTGCATCTTTTTTGACTAATGTAAACCTTACCCTAAAAGGGAGAATTACAGGGAGAAGATGTTTACTATTCCAACATATCAGGAGCTATTGAATTTATAAATAGGTGTATAATCTTTTTTTAATGGTTAAGAGGAGAGGATAATAAGTTTTAATTTCAATGTCAAATTATTACTTTTAGCCAACTCTGAGGACCAAAATTAGTTATTCAACATTTCTAATTGTCTGAATTTGGCAATGCAGCTCGCTAACAACAAAAGCCATATAAAGATTAGGAGATGTGGGATGATAGATGATAGAGATTAGATAGATTATAAGTAGGTAGATGAAAGGGAGGGAGGAAGGGAAGGAGACAGAGAGAGAGACAATGAGAATTAGAATGAGAACTACCATACCATACAGTTTGTGAGAGGAAATCAGTTGCAAAACCTACATATTTTTCATGGCAATCTTGCTAGTGAACATGCATATATCTCTAAACAAGAGAAATGTGCATCAAATTATTATGCATTCAGATTTTTGTATAAACTTGGCAAAAAAAATCTTAATCTTGACAAATGGAACTTGACAAAGAAAAATCTACAGATTTGCTCCTTTCTATTCATGGTTCTGCATCATTTCAAAACACCTTTTAATATGTCAGGCTTCCTGAAGATGGAAAACAAATGTATTAAGGAGATTCATAATTTGATACCATGCTACTTTTCCATATGCAATGAGATTCAAATATGGAATGTAATCCTATAACTGCATCATGTAGCATTTTTGGCAACAGCATCAGGAACAACAAAAAGGTAGGCCTACATTGGAAGGTCATGCAAATTGTTGACCATGGTGACTTAGTTCTTAAAAGTTGGAGAAATCTTTAAAAACAATTTAATTCTATCCAAACTGCCAGATGTTCCCCTCTCACCTTTTTCAACACAACAAAATCATTCTCAGCCGTTGTGCGCCTGTTGATCTCCTCTTCATACCTAGAAAAAAAAGCAAGGTGAGTTTATTGATTTCTTGACCAGGACTTTGACTGCAATCACATATAGACTACAGAAGCCAAGATAAATACTAAATACAAGAAGTCAAGATAAATACAAAGCTATCATAATAAACACAATGAATGGAATGTAAACAAATTCGTCAAAGCAGCATTAAGAAATTAATTATCCCACCTTGTTCATGGAACCAACTTCCTACACTGATTGTAATGTTATCCCCCAACCTTATATCTATAACATTGGACTGCAATATTTATGTTCTCCAGGGCTTGGAGCAGCATGTCCAAAGAACATTCTTTGTGGGAAAGTTTCTCAAGAATTGTGATCAGTGGCATTATTGTGATCTGGTGCTCATCAGGGGGACAGACTATCATCCAACTGCAAGCTGAAAGGGACACAGTGGTCTGTTGTTTCTGAGGTTCTCACTTGTTCTTGAAGTCTTCCACGTAATGCTGCATACTTTGGAGCTCTGTTGACAGCTGTGCCTTCTGGCTGCGGATATTTTCAATCTGATTCCTCAAGCTATTCAGGAACTGCTGGAACTCGGCATCCAAATTCATAGTTGGGCCAATGCCTCGTGTTTGCTGTTGTAGGATTTGCCATTTGGTTTGCAATACTTTGTTTTGTTGCTCCAGAAAGCGAACCTATAAAAGAAATTACTTGAGAAAGTTGCCATCACAACACATTGGGATAACTGAGGGGAAAAATAACAGCAAAGTTGGGCCCTTCCAGCTAAATGAACCTTAGCTTGAGAGGCAGGAGCAAACTCTTTATGTTCCCGTCTCTATTTCACTTTTCTTTTCTTTGTAAAATTGAAACTCTGATCATCTAGGAATGAGATGAAGATCTAAAGGACACAATCATTTTGAGAAATTCATGAATCTCACTGGATTTCCTTCAGCTGCCAGTGGAAATCAATGAAGGGCTTTGTTCTACTGTATATCCTTCAAACTCTATTCTGGTCCAGGCACTTTACAAGAGTCTATGTGGTTACTTGTGCTGAGCAAGGATATTCCAGACAGACTCATCCAAGAAATGCAAATGCTGCCTCTTTCTTGATAGACTACAAATGATGGACACAAAGTTTTGAGTAACAAGGCATCATTGTTTGAAAAGCTTCTGATAGTTTTCAGGCTTGGCATTTGCACTGAGCCATTTTTTAATCATTGGCAATTCCAGTTACAGCTTAGGTAGGAAGGTTTGGAGGCCGGCAACTGATTTAGCCATTACAAAATATCTTTTTTTTAATGGTCTGAAAACATTCAGGCATATGTAAGGCAATCAATTACATTTTGTATTATAAATTCTACACATGCTAGGTTTTAGAAGTGGCAACCCTTTCTGTTATCCTGAAATCATTTTGAAAAATCTACCCTAATGAACACCCTAATCGCTTTTCCTGGTTTTCTACTTCTTCCCAGACATTTGCTTCTATTCCATTCATCACTAAACATCCATTTCCAAGAGCCCGACAAACAGAAGCATTTTAAATAGCTACTAGGAGTCTTCGTAGGTCTCATGATATCAAAGGATATTCTATGCAATTTCCAAATAAAGAGGGTTAGTAAATGAACTCACATCAGGAACTTTAGATGTTACTAGATTGTTAAGCACAAATTGCATCAAGTTCCCCTTGACATGCATTCCATGACATCAATCAAAAATGTAGCACTTTCTGTTCTATTAACCTACCTTGTCAATGAAGGAAGCAAACTGGTTGTTGAGGACTTTGATCTGCTCTTTCTCTTGATTTTTTACATGCTGTATTTGGGGGTCAATTTCTACCCGGACCGGTTGCAGAAGATTTGGATCTACTTGGACACTACCAATACCTCCAGATCCATGGCCTCCAAGTCCTCTACCACCTAACCCACCTCCTATTCCTCCATAACCACCTCCTATTCCTCCATAACCACCTCCTATTCCTCCGTAACCACCTCCTATTCCCCCGTAACCACCTCCTATTCCTCCACAGCTGCCTCCTATTCCACCATAGCCACCACCTATTCCTCCATAGCCACCACCATATCCCCCACAGATGCCCCCTCCATAGCCAGATCCATAGGAAATCCTTGTAACTCCACCATAGTTATGGAGGCTCCTGCTACCATATTGGCCTCTCATACCGCCACCATATCCTCTGCATGAAGAATAGCTACGTCTGATTCCTCCTCCGGTGCCGCCACCAAAAGCAGAACACGAGCTGTAGCCCCTTCTACTCCCCTTAGAGCCTTGGCAGATGGTCTGGAAAGACATTGTTGTGTTCAGGTCAAGGGAGCAAAGAGAAAATGAAGAGGCCTAGTAGCAGCTGGGGCAAAGTTTAAAATAAAGGAGTAGCTGGAGAGTGCTGATCCCAAAGAAAGCCAAATCCCTCTGGATCCAGAGCTGGAATCAGCCTCCCTTTTATGTATTCTAGGGAGGTGTTGGATTTGATTTTGCATGGGCGGGAAAGAGGATATCATTATATTGTGTTCGTGGCTTGGTGTGGTTGACAGATCTTCATCTCCAGTTTACCAAACATTGACTCTACCCATCAGCACAGCCCTTCTTACCAAAAGAAGAAAGGGAAGGCGAAGATGAGGAGGAGGAGGAGGAGGAGGAGGAGCAGCTATCGTGCAATATATTCAGTGACTAAGATGTCTTAAGCTTGATTATTGTAGCTGATGAGTAGACCTGACAAAGAGCAATCGCCTTTATTCTCAATGGCAATGGTATCAGTCTCTCCATCTGCTTTTCAAATTGCAGAGTCCCAGGGCAGGCAGCTGCTGTGCAGACTGTCAAGCAATAGCCCAGTTTTCACAATTCCCAAAGCACGCCCGCAATTACAGCCTGAGTATGCCTCGATGTGGAAAATTGCCCTTGGCACCCTAAGAGCGGTTTTTCAACTTGCAATTCATGGAGCATCACCATCACCTCAGCAAATCGTTATTTGAAAACAACTTTGCTGGATAGGATCGGGAGAGAGTGCAGTGCTTTTTCAGAGGCAACCCTTACAGCTTTGTACCAGGAGCATCAAGGATCTGGCTTCAACACAATCTAAATCCTAGGTGGGGGAAAACTGACTTGCGAAAGATGAAGATCAGCTGCTGATCAAGAGAAAATGAGCACACCTGGGTGACAGGGAATGGTAGGCGGAAGGAAACCTAAAAGCAATGGAAAACTGAAGTGCCTACTTTCTTCCACAGAGATAGGCAAAGGGGAATGACAAAGAATTGTCAGGTTAAGCAAAAGCAATAAAAAGATAAGTTTGACACCAGTTTTCATGCCCTGCTTGCAGTGAAGTAGCTAAATCTGTTTTTTCCTCTGCTGCTTTTTTGAAGCAAGCCTTGTGTATTAGTGGGCAAGCAGACCCCACCAGAAAGTATAAAGAAGAACCCAAGATAGGGAAGTAGTTTAGAAAGGGTGGACCAGAGGTGGACAAAGAAGTCTGAAAATGGTACGGACCATGGTGTGCTGAAGCCATCTTGTGCCAGCTTGCAAGAGCCAACTGTTACATTTTTGGGAATTTTGCAAGCCAATTGAGAAAGTTGCCATCACAATGATGGCAACACCATAGTGGCAATGGAGTCAGCCATATCAGTGAGTCTTGGAGACGTTGAAGGAGCTCAACAGTGTATTTCCCAGCACCTATCTTCCTAGAACAGGGGTGTCCAAACTTGGGAACTTTAAGACTTGTGGACTTCAACTCCCAGAATTCCCCAGCCAGCCATGCTGGTTGGGGAATTCTGGGAGTTGAAGTCCACAAGTCTTAAAGTTCCCAAGTTTGGACACCCCTGTCCTAGAGGAAGGGAATGCTTTGAATAGCTCTTCCGCTTTACGATCAGTTTGGAAAAGCCAGTTGTTAAACATCACTGGGTAGAGATGTGGCTGCAAAACTTTGATCAGGATTGCTGTCAACCCACAGGGATTAGGTACTTATTCTCACAATAATGACATCAACCTGAAGAAAACTATGATGAAATGTGTGTATTGTTATTATGGAATTAATTCATCGAGAAGATGCTGCCTAAGCTGTAGCAGGCTCTTATCATTTACTTGATATTTATATATTCCATATACATATAATAGCTGGAGCTATGTGACATTTTCCTTTTTTTTCCTTCTTCCTTTTTCATTTAAAAAGACTTATAATTAAAACAGGTGGGCCAAATAATATATAAATATCCTCATCATCATCTCATCAATCCTGTTTTAAAATCCACCTCAATTTAAACCTGCTTTGGTTTCACTACTATGCCCTTGAACATTATTACCCAAGATTGAGCACTTATTTTAGCGCAGTAATTATAACACAACACCAATCATTTTAATATTAAGGGAATTGCCCCTGGACGTATCTCCTTTACCTACACAGAAGTACCACTGGCACATCAGAACACTGTATCTAAAAGTATGAGGTAATATATGACTCCTGATATTTTATAAGACATACCCTACTGGTTTTCTTGGCAACCAGATGGAAGTGGTTTGCCACTGCTTTCTTCTGTGGTGCTTTTCAACTTCCTAGTCTAGCTAAACTTTGGTATTTCTCAGTAGCTCTACCAAATAAGAAGCAATGAGGTACCACTTAGCTTTTGGAAGTCAGCCAATATTGCCTAGGTTCTGCTCGAAAAATTGAATGTTATACCAATGGAGATATGTTTTTGAAAAGCACAAGGAAATTAACTTTAACTTTAACTTTTATTTGATTTCTAGACCGCCCCTCTCCCAGAAGGGACTCGGGGCGGTGTACAGTCATATTAAAAACAATCAATATACATAGTATAAATATAAAATAAATATAGGTGTGGCTGGAGGAGGTAGCAATAATTTACTGTACAATAGTTAAAGTTAGGTTTAAAATTTAAAAATTTAAAAAATTTAAAAATACATTAAAAACACCCCTAAAAACTATCCCAGGATAAAATATTTGCCAGGAGGTATAAATGGGACTATAAGTGGGCCAGGCCAGCTAATCGGAACAGGTGAGTCTTAAGTTTCTGTCGGAAGGAGCGGAGGTCGGTAGTAGTTCTGATATCGGGGGGGAGGTCATTCCAGAGGGTTGGGCCCATCACAGAGAAGGCTCTACTCCTAGGTGCCACCCGTTGGCATTGCTTGGTGGATGGCACCCGGAGGAGTCCCTCCCTGTGAGAGCGAATTGGTCGCAGGGATGTATGCGGTAGGATGCGATCCCGCAGGTAACTAGGTCCTGTGCCATGGAGTGCTTTGAAGATGGTAATCAGCACCTTGAAATGCACCCGAAAAACCACAGGCAGCCAGTGCAGCTCGCGCAGGAGAGGTGTTATGTGGGAGTACCTAGTACTCCCCATGATAGCCCGCGCGGCCGCATTCTGAACTAGCTGTAGTCTTCGGGTGCATCTCAAGGGGAGCCCCATGTAAGTAGGTTTTCTTCTCAGGGAAGTGGCATTTAAAAAATATCTGCTGATAACAACCACTTACTTACAATCTCAATCTTATAATATCCTATGCAATAGTTGCTTTAAAAGGCAGGTAGTGCCCTAGTTATGACCGCAACTGAGCCCAACATTCATACTGCTAAGTGAAACATTTATTAAGTGAGTTTTCCCCCATTTTAAGACTTTCTTTTTGTTGTTAAATGAATCAATGCATTTGTTAAGTTAATAATATGCTTGTTAAGTGAATCCGGACTCCCCATTGACCTTGCTCAACTCAGAAGGTCGTAAAAGCTGATCACGAGACCCCAGGGACATTGCAACCATCATAAATATAAATCAGTTGCCAAGCATTTGAATTTTGATCATGTGACCATGAGGATGCTGCAATGGTTGTAAGTGTGAAAAACGGTCATATGTTATGTTTTTCAGTGCCATTTGAACAGCCACTAAATGAACTGTTGAAGTCGAGGATTACCTGTAATCATTGCCTCAATAGTCAATGAATGGCTGGGTTTAGCCTGTAACAAAATAAGGGATACAGGTCCAAAATAACAAGAGTGCTTTGGAGGTAGTAAAGAATACTTTAAGTACAAAGGAAGGGAAGAAAAAAAACAGCCTTGAGAAGGGAGTGAGGTGAGTACAGAGATATGTCATTTGTTCTTATCCTTCAAAAATATCTGCTGGTTGATTTCAGCAAGTGCAGATAGGTCCTGAGTCTCAGTTTATTAATTCTCGTCCAGCCTATGATCCTGCCTGAGTTCAAAATAGCAGTTGGCTCCCCAAATCCCTTAGTAACCTCTCCCTCATCTAACAATTTTAGTTAGATGCTGAAAACGATGTCCACAATCTCAGCAGAATAATAATCCTTTAGAATTGGCCATCCAAGTTGGGCACCTACCGGATGGGGCCTCCACATCCCATTTCTTCTCAGAAGACCACAACTAAAGTTACTGAAAGCTACTTAAAAGTAAAAAGTAAAAAAAAAAAAGATGGCGCTTATCCAGCCTTTTCCCAATGCAATTCATTTCATGAGACAACTAGCAACTGCTGGTGTTGTTATAGAGCCGGCCCTTGTATCGGATTCATTAGATCGGGTAAAGGAAAGGCACACTCAGGCTTAGGCAACAACAGCTCTTTATTAACAGAAGTCAACTATGTACAATCCAGCGAAGGTTCAGTCTGATAGCAGCCCTTTTATAGGGAGCTGTCAGGCCCTTCGACCAATCAGGTTGAATCTCTGTTCCCGCCGGAACAGAGGACCTTGGTGTAAACCATTGTAACTGATTCTGGTATCTAATACCCCTCCCTTCTTAGAAGGGATCAACTGACTTGTGACGTAGTCACTCAGGTAGGCGGGCTTTCTGGTGGCTCGCCCAGACCTGCGCAGTTCAGTTGCTGGGTGTTCTTCAGTCAGGTCGGACTGACCTGTTGACTCTGTGGCTTTGCCTGGTGGAAGCTCCTGGAACCTTTCCCAGGCCGCGGCTGGAGCTTCTAAAGCCGGTTCGCTCGGAGCCTGCTGTGGGCCTGCAACACTAATAGATGAGTATCCCTGTACCTTCGGGCTTGAGTTGTCTGTGTAAGGAGTGACTTCTTGCTCCTTTTGGGTAGGGTTTTGGCTAACTCATGCAGGGGTTACATCTGGCTGCCTAAGATTGGAGTTGGAGAGGCGGCCATGGAGTTGGTCAATGTGCCTTCTCCAATTCCGACAATCCTCAAACTCTACTAAGTAAGAGCGAGGTCCAGTGATGCCTATCACTATGGCAGGAATCCGCAGAGTCCCCCCAACGTATTTGTGGGTGTAAACTGAATCCCCTATGCTAAAGTTCCTTATTTTGCATGTTGAATCTGGGGGCGATGCGGCAGAGTACTTTGGGTGTAGCCGGTCTAAGTGGGACCTTAGCCGAGGACCCATTAGAAGCTTGGAGGGGCTTCTCCCTATAGTGGCACTTGGCATGATGTATTGTATGAGGAGGAATTGATCAACCCGTGTTTGCCAATCTCCCGGGTCCATCCTGGATAGGGCGTCTTACAGATCTCACCATTCTCTCCGCCTGACCATTGGAAGCCAGATGGAATAGAGCGACCAGGGCATGTCTGATTCCCTGCGCTGCTAAGTAGGTCTCGAACTGCATGGCTATAAATTGGGGCCCGTTGTCAGAGACCAAGACATTGGGCAGGCCGTGCATGGAGAAAAGTCTCCGTAGTGCCTTGATGACCGCTTCTGCCATGGTAGAGGTCATAAGGACTACTTCTAGCCATTTCAAGTAGGTGTCCACAACTACCATGAAATTCTGGCCGCAAACTGGGCCAGCGAAATCTATGTGCACCCTAGACATGGTGCTTGAGGTCGCTCCCAGTCCTTAGCAGGCGCCTCTGGGGGAGCTGGTCTGGACTCCTGGCATGGTGTGCAGGTAGCCACCCATTCTTCTATCTCCCTGTCCATGTTAGGCCACCACACATAACTCCTGGCCAAAGACTTCATCCTGACAATTCCAGGATGCCCTACTTGCAAAGCCTCTAATACTGCAATGCGCAGTTTGGGTGGAACAATGACCTGGTCCCCCCACAGTGGACAACTGTTTATTACAGACAGCTCATCACATTTGCAGTAAAACATTTTAAATTCAGACCCAACAGGCCCCTTGGGCCACCCCCTCCACACCCAGTTCAAAACATGTTTGAGGGCGGATTCTTTTGCAGAGTGGCGGGCAACGTCACTAGACAAGATAGGACCAGTCTCTAGGCAGTCAGTGAGAAGGACTGGTGTCTTGGGGGTAGGGTCTGCAAGCAGTTCAGGCATTGGGCATCGACTCAAGGTGTCAGCATGCCCCAATGTAGAGCCAGGTCGATGGACAAGGTGATAACTGTAGGCCGCAAAGAAGATTGTCCATCTGGTCATTTACAGCGACAAAGAAGCTGGAGTTGGCCGGTCCCCAGCCAGCAAGCCCAGTAGTGGCTTGTGGTCTGTGATGAGTTCAAAGTCATGGCCATAGAGGTACTCATGGAATCTTTTATTGTCGGCGACTGCAGCCAGAGCCTCACGGTCCAGTTGGCTGTAGTTCTGCTCGGCAGCAGACAAGGTTCACGAGTAATAAGCGATGGACGCCTCAGTTCCATTGGGCATGCGGTGGCTGAGGACAGCTCTGATGCCAAATGGGGAAGCATCGCACGTTAGAATAAGCATCGCACATCTAGATGCCAAATGGGGAAGCATCGCACGTTAGAATAGCATCGCACGTAAGAATTAGTCTAGCTGCATTGGACCAAAAACGACAGCAGTCTTTTCACCGCGCCAAATGTGGCTGCTTCAGGACCACTTTGCATTTTTTGCAAGAAGCCAATGTAAAGGTTCAGCAACTGTGGCTTTCTGTTTGAGAAAGACGCTGTAGAAGTTAAGGAGCCCAAGGAACACCTGCAACTCAGTCTGATTGCAAGGTGTAGGGGCATCCTGGATTGCCTTAATTTTTTTATTGGTTGGGTGAATCCCAGAGCCGTCGATGAGGTACCCTAGGAATTCAACCCTTGGCACATTAATTTGGCATTTTTCCTTTTTGAGGTGGAGGCCTTTGTCTCTGATTCTGGCCAGAACAGTTCTCAATCTTTTGAATAATTGTGCCTTATTTGTAGTTGATACCAAGATGTTGTCGAAATAGGGGACGACGCCTGGAATCCCCTGCAAAAGCCGTTCCATGACACTTTGGAACAGTCCAGTCCAGGGGCGATACTAACTCCAAATCCTAACATACTGAAAATGAATTTAACCATTTTAGAAGCTTTTTTTCCCACGTGAGGAAGGACAAAGACCATCTGTAATTTTATTTTATTTATTTTTCGTCTTGCAGTTTACAGTTTTGTGTTGCTAAATCTAGTTGGGTCTGCAAGAAGGTCATAATCTACAAAGCAATGGGTGTGTCATCCCAATCCAAACACCAAGCATCAATCCAAATACCAATCATCATACCACTCTATAAAGCCTTGGTAAGACCACGCCTAGAATACTGTATCTAGTTTTGGTCATCACACTATAAAAAAAGATGTTGAGACTCTAGAAAAAGTGCAGAGAAGAGCAACTAAGATGATTAGGGGATTGGAGGCTAAACCATCTGAAGAATGGTTACAGGAATTGGGCATGGGTAGTCTAGTGAAGAGAAGGACCAGGGGTGACATGATAGCAATGTTCCAATATTTGAGGGGCTGCCACAGAGAAGAGGGGGTTAAGCTATTTTCCAAGGCACCCGAAGGCCAGGCAAGGAAAAATGGATGGAAACTGATTAAGGAGAAATTCAACCTAGAAATAAGGAGAAATTTTCTGACAGTGAGAACAATAAACCAATGAAACAGCTTGCCTTCAGAGGTTGTGGGAGCTTCATCCCTGGAAGCTTTCAAGAAGAGACTGGACTGCCATCTGTCAGAAATGGTGTAGGGTCTCCTGCTTGGGCAGGGGCTTAGACTAGATGACCTACAAGGTCCCTTTCAACTCTGTCAATCTAATCTAATCTTGTTGCTTTTGTATCTGCATTAACATGCATGCACAGTTAAAAGGGGCATGGCTTGAGCCACAAGGCAAAATCTTGCAAATTTTGCAAAAAGAAACCTGCAGGTGCTGGTCCACATTGATTTTGCTGGCTACAGGGGTGTTGGGGAGCAGGTACATATTGGTGCGTATAAGTCCTTATGAAAATCAGAAGTCCAACAATGTTTTCCCCCCTCTCTTGTAGAAATGTTGGTTACTCTTTTGCCTATGATGCACTAATGATTTATTATGCATGGATGAAAATGAATTTATTTTTGTTTGAAGTTAAGAAATAGATTAAGATATGTGTTCATTCAATCTTTGAAAAATCTGTTTTAAAATGAGATGATAGAGAAATTTGTTTCTTTGTGGTCTAGATTTAACAATAAGAAAATCTTACATTGATGTTATATGGATTCTATTTTGTTTTTCCTTATACCTGTTTCCTTTTTTTTCTTTTCCTTTATGTTCAGTTTATTTTATCACTGCAACGTAGGTTTATTTTACTATACTGTCAAATGAACTAACTGACTTATTTTAATATATTAAACTTCACTAATGTTTTTAAGTGATTTGATTTTTGATTAATGTCTTTTAAAATGAGCGACAAATCAATTCTGTGGTTTTTTAAAAAGAGATATGGTTATTATTATTGTTATTGGTCATCCCACAGTCAACCACATATTTAGACAGGATCTGGTATTTTTATCCACCTATCGAGTCCTTCCCAATCACCTGGGATAGGTTGTCATTATTTGACGATGTTAAAGGTATTGTCGCAGGATATAAGCTGTTCCAAATAAAGTTGTCCTTTGCAATTGACTGATGGTGAGAATTAATTATTATAATTAATAATACTTACTAATAATTACTTGTAGGAGATGACCAGGCTAAGCCCAAGGGAGGCGTGAAAGTCATCATCATCTCAAATCCCTTCACACCCACGAGATTTTAGTCAGCATACCTTGAATTCCATTGACTCTTATCTATTGCCAACTCTCTTTGACCGTTAGTAGTTCAGTTTCTTGTAGAGAGATTTAGCATACAATAAACCTATATGTACATTTGTCTGAACAGCCTGGATTTCTGATTTCCTGCTTTTGATCTTACTATTGTTATTACATGTATCATTGGTTTTAAATCCTCTGGAATGTGCACGCTGGCCAGCTGAGTTCACTATTTTTAAAAACCATTTTTTTGCCCTCCCCAGACTCCAGAGGCTTTATAGGAGCCTGGGGAGGGCAAAAAGATCCCCCCCTGCCCCCCGGAGGCTTCAGGGACCATCCGGAGGCATCCCTGAAGCCTTCGGAACACTTAAAATGACCCTCCGAGCAAACCGGAAGTCACTTCCGGTTTGCTCGGAGGGTCGTTTTGAGCGCTCCGAAGGCGTCAGGGAAGCCTCTGGACCGTCCCCGAAGCCTTCGGAACGCTTAAAACGATCCTCCGAGCAAACCGGAACTCACTTCTCAGAGGGTCATTTTAAGCGTTCCGAAGGCTTCAGGGAAGCCTCCGGACGGTCCCTGAAGCCTCCGGAGGGCCTCCGGGGGGGCGGGGGGGCTCTTTCCGCCCTCCCCAGGCTCCTATAAAGCCTCTGGAGCCTGGGGAGGGCGAAAAAAGCATGTAAAAATGGGGGGGTCAGGCCTGTTGTGCGCGCATGCACACTGGGGTGTCACACATTGCATTATGGGTGCGGCACGCCCACACACGACCCTCCTGCGCTCCCCCCACTTGTGGCACGCGAGCCAAAAAAGGTTCGCCATCGCTGAGATATGTCAATTTCAGTTAGCACCAAGGTGGATGATAGTACAGGTATAGGATGGACAGATAGTATGACCACAATTGAGCCCCGAATTTCTGTTCTTAAGTGAGACATTTGTTAAGTGAGCTTTGCCACATTTTATAACTTTCTTGCCACAGTTGTAAAGTGAATCACTGCAGTTGTTAAGTTAGTAGCATGGTTGTTAAACGAATCTGGCTTCCCTGTTGACTTTGTTTGGCAGAAGGTTACAATAGGGATCACATGACCCCAGAACAGTGCCACCATCACAAGTATGAGTAAGTTGCCAAGCATCCAAATTTTGGTCACATGACAATATTAATAGTGCTAAGTGTGAAAAATGCTCATAAGTCACTTTTTTCAGTGATGTTGTAATTTCAAATGGTCACCAAATGAACTGTTGCAAGCCCAGGACTACCTGTACTATTGACCAGTTAAGTCAGAGAGCAGGGCTGGTTAACTTGCAGTTAGTACTTGTTAGGAAAGCTCTATGCTGGGAGGAAAACTGTTCAGGCTGCTATAAAGAAGACAGAGTCAACCTATTCTCCAAAGCACCTGAGGGTAGAACAAGAAGCAATGGATGGAAAGTAATCAAGGAGAGAAGCTACTTAGAACTGAGGAGAATTTTCCTGACAGAACAATTAACCAGTAGAACAACTTGCCTCCAGAAGTTGTGAATGCTTCAACACTGAAAGTTTTTAAGAAGATGTTGGACAACCATTTGTTTGAAATGGTATAAGGTTTCCTGCCTGACCAGGGAGTTAGACTAGGAGAACTCCAAGGTCCCTTCCAACTCTGTTATTCTATTATTCATGGAATCCAATTCTACCATTCTGGATTCTCTCCTTCCCACAAACTGTTCCAATCAGGCAGACAGCACATGCATGTGTCTGCATGCACCAGTTATGCACCCTTTTCATGTCATTGGGAAAAGATAATCCAGAATGAACAGAAGTGAATGTTTAACATGCAAATTCAGCGCCTATCCAAAGCAGCTATATCTGTCTTTAGACTTCCATATGAACCTGGGGGAAAAAATGTGGCTGCTCTATTGAACCAACACAAAGCACATCTGTGTGCATGCCAGGGGTGGGCTGCTGGGAGCTTGCACGGGTTTAGGTGATCTTCTAGCTAGGATTCTGCCCAGTTCGGCGAACCCCCTCCCCAATGTCACCCCTGCATTGGGGGCTCTGCTCACCCTGCCCCATCCATCATGCAAGGTAAGTGCAGGGCCCATGCAGAGGCTTGGGGAGGGCGAAAAAAGGGTCTACTGGGGGTTCCAAAAGTCCAGAAATGGGCCTGTTTCCAGCCTCCGGAGGGCCTCCAGAGCCCAGGGGAAACCATTTTCATCCTCTCGGAGCCTGAGGAGGACAAAAAGCACCCCCCTGCAGTGGTTCAGGAGGCCGACTAGGCAATGCCCACCCAGCAACAGGGCAGCGAAACTGTTACTACAATTTTTGAAGCCCACCCCTGATGTGCTCCCTAGGCGTAAATTGTTCTTGTCATCTACAAATGTTAATAGTGCGTTTGACCCCTGAAAAACAAAGCTGCAATAGCAATAGTGTCACACCCAAATGCAAAGCAAGAACGCCACACAAAAGTATTCTAGGGTTCACCTAGAATCCAAAAATAAAGCAAGCATAAATTTTCCACCCTTATGCATTAAAGAACACTAAAGCTTTTAGGATCAATTCTGATTTGGCGTAACTTTTTCCCCCCTAGCTTTTGAAATGAGCGTCTAAACTTGTAAAAGCTCTCAGATAAAAGACTATTTCATCACCATTTTCGTTCACACACCTGTGCACACAGAATTTACTTTTTAATATTTTTCCAGTTCTATGCAAAGAATAGATCGTATTCTGCCCCATACATCCCTGCGACCAATTCGCTTGCACAGAGAGGGACTCCTCCAGGTACCGTCCACCAGACAGTGTCGAGGGGCGGCGCCTAGGAGTAGAGCCTTCTCTGTGGCGGGCCCAGCCCTGTGGAATGACCTCCCTCCGGATATCAGGACTACGTCTGACCTCCATTCCTTCCGAGTTAAGCTCAAGACCCACCTATTCCAAGTAGCTGGCCTGGCTCAACCATGATCTAACTATATCGCTCCTGACGGGTTTTTATTAGTATAATTCAATTGAATTTATTTATTGGGATTTTTAAATATTGTGACTTTTTAATTGTTTTACAGCTATCAGCCTACCTCCTCCTTGTATACGTCTTATATACGTCCTTGTCATATGTATGTCCTGTCCAGATTTGTATTGTACTTTGTATTCTATTTGTTTATTGTACGCCGCCCCGAGTCCTTCGGGAGAGGGTGCGGCTTAGAAGTAAATATTCTATTCTATTCTATTCTATTCTATTTCTGCATTCCTTTCATTTTCAAACAGAGCCATATTTCAGGGAGAATGGATTACGGCAGCTTGTCATGTTCGTCTCAATACAATCCAACTTTTCCTCCTTCCCCTTCCCCACTGAATCTAAGAAAGCCATTAGATCTGAGGCAAGACATTCTTACTGGCTAACAATAATAATAACTTTTTAAAAGGAACTAGCCCATTTCACACAAAAATGATTGGGCAAAACAAAAATTATGTCGGCTTATTGTGCTCAAGCCTTTGATTCTACAAGCAGTTGTTTTTAAAGACAAGTTGGAGATCTGGGTTTGTTTACAATCAGCAACGGCTGATGTGGCCATATGGCCATCTTAATCATTACCTGTTCCATTTCTGCCCATGCGTATGTTGGATTGCTGGGAAACAGCTGTATATTCTCTAGCTTTAGCTTTGTGCTAGAGCAGTGAGGGCTAATCTTTTTGCCATCGCATGCCAAAAGCAGGGGGAGCGCAGGGGGGCGTACGTGCCCATGCCCACACCCATAATTCTGTGCCCCCCCCCCGCATATGCACATGACACACACACCCTGCGCTTCCTCCGGTTTTGGCACTTGATAGCATGGTGGACCCGTTTTTCCTAGAAAGAGTCTGGAGCCTGGGGAGGGCGAAAACGGCCTTCCCCACCCCCCGGAGGCTCTCTGGATGCCAAAAATGGCCCATTTGCCAACTTCTGGCCAGACTGGAAGGCCCGTTGTTCACTCTCCCCAGGCTTCACAACTTTTCTAGGAGTCTGGCGAGGGCAAAAATGGCCTTCGCCTCCCCCACCCCGGAGGCCGAAAACAGCCTGTTTCCTGACTTCTGGTGGGCCCAGAATGCCCAAAAATCAGCTGGCTGGTGTGTGCATGTGTGCCGGAGCTAAGCTCATGGGTCCACCAATATGACTTAATGTGCCACCTGTGGCATGCGTACCATGGGTTTGCCATCACGGTGCTAGAGAAACCTAATTGGAGGAGGGTAGCAGGTCTTGTCCCACTTGATGACTTGGACTATTGTATCCAGATGCTGCAAAGATGCTTCTAATTTAGGATAAAATAGTTCTTCACATTGAATTAAAACCAAGCTACTGGTTCATTGTCAAAAGAGTCTAGACAATTCTATAAAGCAATCAGACAAGGGTTAGGGAAGGGAGGCAGGTGCCAAGAGCATTGTTCTCCTCCTTAATGCCTTAAAGGCATTCTCTGTTTCATCTCAGGCCTTCTCCAGCTAAAATTTGCTCAGGTTTTGCAGCCGGTATGTACAGAATTTTGCAATTAAAAGTGTCCCACAAATTAAAATTGTACCTGAGTGCAAATCCTGTTCCTAGGCATATAATTGATCTGTGATGAGCTTCTGATTTTATCATAGAGCTATTTGGCATCTGGAAACTAAAAATGGGACAGTGTGTATGAGGCCAGTGATACAATTAGAGTAGAGCAAGAAGAAGAAGAAGAAGAAGAAGAAGAAAGTAATAGCAAGGATGATTAGACCATAGGCTCAGCAAACAATATTACAGATACTGGATTTTTTGCTGGTGCCTTCTCACCTATTGTTTTCTGGGGAAGCTTGGTGATCAAGCCCTTCTGTGTATCTCTAAACTATGTCCCCATGATCCAGCCCTAGTTATACTATAGTATGAGACCTTCTCTACACAATTCAGCCTACACCATTGCTCATCAACTTAAAAAGATGTGTTAAAAGTATGTCTGTGCCACTCCCTTAGTATTAGTCTCGGCTTCAGTGTGGAGGATCAAACCCTGATAAGCATGGTGCATCTCAGGTTAAGGACGTATGCGTATCTGTGCCCCTTCTTGCCTTGTGTGGGGTTTGAGAGGGAGCAGAATGGATCCGTTGCCCCATTTCCTCTTTCAGAGTCTTGCTATGGTATTACTGGTATAGGGGAGACATGATAGCAGTATTCCAATATCTCAGGGGCTGCCATAAAGAAATGGGAGTCAAACTATTCTCCAAAGCACTTGAGGGCAGGACAAGGAGCAATGGGTGGAAACTAAACAAGGAGAGAAGCAACTTAGAACTGAGGAGAAATTTCCTGACAATTAGAACAAATAATCAGTGGAACAACTTGCCTCCAGAAGTTGTGAATGCTCCAACAATGGATGTTTTTAAGGAAATGTTGGATAAACTTTTGTCTGAAGTGGTGGAGGGTTTCCTGCCTAGGCAGGGGGTTGGACTAAAAGATCTCCAAGGTCCGTTCCAACTCTGTTATTCTATTCTATTCTATTCTATTCTATTCTATTTGTTGGTCTGGTTGATTATTAGATCATCTATCCCCGTGATTGCAGGTGGCACACGGAGCCATTTGTTAGGGCACATGATGCGTTGAGCTGTCAGCTCCAGCGCACATGCGCGCACTGGCCAGCTGACTTCAGCCTTCTTTTGAGTCCGTTTTTCACCCTCCGGAGGCTTCCCTGAAGCCTCCAGAGCATGAAAAACCAGCCCTACAGGCAAACCGCAAGTTCGGGAGCGGACTTCCGGTTTGCTCATAGGGCCATTTTTCACCTTCCAGAGCCTTTAGAAGGCTTCAGGAGGCTTCCCTGAAGACTCCAGAGGGCGAAAAACGGCCCTACGGGCAAGCTGGAAGTCTGTTCCTGAATTTCCGGTTTGCCCATAGGACTGGCTTTTTGCACTGCAGAGGCCCTCCCCAGGCTTCTAGAAAGCCTCTGGAGCCTGGGGAGGGCAAAAAAAAGAGCGCAAAAAGCAGGGGGGGAGCACTGATTGTGTGTGCATGTGTGCAGAGGGGGGAAGCATGTTCATGTGTGGCACACCCACACATGATCCCCTTGTGCTCCCCCTGCTTTTCACACGTGAACCAAAAAAGGTTCGCCATCATTGATCTATGCTGTGGGTACCTGCTATGATAGGAACATAACTCCAGGTTTGCTAAGCTTGTGGATTGGGAGGAATTCCTTGAGGGAAGTATTACTTCTTTCCTTGCTATTTGTGGGTGGTTAAGCATGTACTAATATCAAATTGCAAAATGAAAGTGACTATCCTTCATTTAGCCCTCTCAGCAGATATTGACTCAGATACAGTGTTATCTTCTCACAAAGAAACAAAAACTAACTACTCACCCATTCTCATGCATTTAAATCCACTTGAATCATCTAATGGCAACCTAAGGCATTCTAGAGACACCCCAACACTTCAGCTTATGCAGAAGAGGAGCTCTATTTTCTGGCCATGTTGTTCAGAGGCCAAATCCTTCTCAACCATGACATTAGCACAGCTGGTTTATCCCACTCCCCTGCCATGGATGAAAAAGTAGACCAGGGAGAGGGTACCCCAAGACATTTGAGATAAAGTGAGAGGAATCCTTACTAATCAAACTCAGCAACCTTAACTTTTTGGATTTTGAGATGGGGGGGCAGTCCAGAAGTGGTATTCAGCTGGTTCTCTCTGGTTCGGGCGAACCGGTAGCGGTGGCTGCAGGAGGCCCAACATAATGCACGAGCATTGCGCATGTGCAAAAGGTGGTGCACATGCACAGACGCAGAACGTGCGCTCACATTTGCGAACCGATAGGAAAGATAAATGAATCCACCACTGGGCAGTCATATTTCTTATTTTGCAAAGGACATTTTCAGGAGATGAAAGTGCTGAAGAATGAAAAGAAGAAGGGAATCCTAGGTATGTGATGCAGCAGAGGAACTATCAACTTTATAATGCGATTGTCTAAGAGCCATGAAGCATAAGGGACTTTGTTTGTGGCTCAGGATTGAAATGAGGTCCTTGGCATTCTCTGAGCTTAATTGTATTCTTGCAGATGTTTCATTACCCAAACTAGGTAACATCATTGATGCACTGATAGTACTACCTAGTTTAGGTAATGAAACATCTACAAGAAAATAATCAAGCTCAGAGAGCATCAAGGGCCCTTCATTATTTTTCTTGTAGCACACTGTTCTTAATGCACAAAGATGATTTGCATTAATCCCTGGTTTAATTTGGAACACAATATGGGCAAATTCATATAGAGCCGAGGTGGTGCAGTCGTTAGAGTGCAGTACTGCAGGCTACTTCAGCTGACTGCTAGCTGCAGTTTGGCAGTTCAAATCTCATCGGCTCAAGGTTGACTCATGCTTCCGAGGTGGGTAAAATGAGAACCAGATTGTTGGGGACAATAGGCTGACTCTGTAAAAGGCTTAGAGAGGTCTGTAAAAGCACTATGAAGCGGTATATAAGTCTAAGTGCTATTGCTATATAGACTTTTTGTGGGAAGGCTTAATACAAGAATCCTAGTACAAGAAACCCCATTGGTTTCACGTGGGAAGCTGCTTCCCTGAAATTGTTTTCCATTAAAATCTAATCACTTTTTTTGTCAATTCTGTCAATTTCATAGAGGTGTAACTTCAGAACATCTGTAGAACAAAGGAAATACGATCCCTGGGGGAGGATTGTCACCCTCTGAAATAAATACATGCAGCAACTTTAAATGAGACATCATGAATACTGAATTTTGGCCTCATACCGCAAGTGTTACTAATTGTGGCTTCAATACTATAGGTCAGTCTGTCTTCTCGGTACTTTGTAAGGATGGGGGGGGGTTGTTTCAATTTTAAGAAATGATGGGGGCTGTTAGGTGTAGAGTGTGGGGAAAACAACTATAATAAGAGTGGATTGTTGAGGTCTAACATGATTGCCCAAGATTATAAATGAGTATCCTACTTTTAAAGCAGTCCTTAAAATCAGGTTCAAAAATTGGAGTTAAAGTCATTTTAGATTCTGAACAATATGATTGAAATTTGAATTATTATAATGATGCCAGTTACTATTTAGGGACATCTGTACTACGGACGTGTAGTGATTTTCAGCAAGTTCATTTGCAGTGGATGCCCCTGATAGACTCATAGAACATGCCAGGAGTTCTGAGGAGTCTGGCTCTATTTGAGCTACATTTTCCAAGGTTCCCACTGTATGGGACTCAGATCTCTACTTGTACAGTACAGTTTTCATGACACAAGGCCAGGGTATAAAAAGCAGAACACACTGACACACTCTTTACTGAGGCTTTATTGAGATGCAGATAGTCATACACCCATGAAAGACAATAAACTCAAAAACTAAAATGACCAAAGAAGTTTTCAGTGCCACGAAGAAAGAAAGGAAAGGAAGAAGGAAGGAAAATGGGGCATAATTCAGACAAAGTTAAATCTGTGAAGATCCCACTTTTTTTTTTTCTTAACTGGATATGCTCTCAATAAGTGCTTATTTTTCTCTCTCACTGAAATGATAAGGCCCTAAAATAGCACTTAACTCTAGGTAGGTGGAGCCTACACTTTGTGTACAATAATCAAAAACTTTTCCACTCCTATCTAAACCTGTTCCAGGCCTTTCTCAGCTGACCATGGAAAAAAAGACCAAGAAAAAAAATCCCAGAGTTTTGGAAATAGGGAAACGAATCTCCCTGTCGGGGCAACACAGAATCTTTACTCCTATCACTCAACAATGTGTGTATTGATCAACGTAAGCACACATACTTGACATAAACTTCTACGTCATGAAACTATGTTTGTTATTTTAGTTTATGCAAACATAGCCTGGATGTGTTTTGCAATTGTTATTATGATGGATTCATTCTGATTGATATTTGGGCATGAAATGTGATAATGAGTCAAGGACAAAGAATGCAAGATCTAGATATATTCTGAGAAAACAGACACAGGGGTTGTAAGAGACAAAGTTCTTTTCTCTGAAAGATGCCAAGGTTGGGTTGGGTATGCTTGGTGAAGATCATCAGAAGAATGTTTCTTTGATCCAGTGGTAGGCTGTCATTGGATCTGTTGCTTGTTACTTCCTGCCTGAACTCATGAAGGAGGAAGAGGAGGAGGTGGTAGTTTTTTTCACAATGGCACTTCCGCAGTTAGAGGAATATCCTCCTCCATACCCTCCTCCTACAGAGCAGACTCCTCCTCCACCTATGCTGCATACACCTCTCCCGCTTCCAGAGCTGAAGCCACCATAACCACCAGATGTTCCTCCAAAGCATGATCCTCCTCCGTAGCTACCACCCATTCCTCCACCAGAAGTCATGGAAGAGCCTATCACAGCTGGAAGAAAAAAGAACCAAGATTATTAAAAGTTTCATTAAGGCAAACACTTCCCAATGGTGGTTACAATGGAAACAACCATGATGTTGAACATGGCTGGAAACAGCAAGGAAATCTGATTCATCCTAGACATTCTTTCCTAGGAACTTGATGTAGAAACTTGAAGTAGGAACTACTTCAGCTTCAACCACAACAATACACAAGCACACAATAGATACAAACTTAAGGTAAACCGCTCCAGACTCGATTGCAGAAAATACGACTTCAGCAACAGAGTGGTCAATGCCTGGAATGCGTTATCTGACTCCATGGTTTCTTCCCCAAATACCCACAACTTTAACCTTAGACTGTCTACTGTGGACCTCACCCCATTTCTAAGAAGTCTGTAAGGGGCATGCATAAGCGCACCAATGTAACAACCGTCCTTGTCCTAACAACCCCATTTATTCATATCCATTTCATGTATTCATAATCTTGCATGTACCTATATCGATTATCTTTTACACGCTTGGCAAAACAAATAAATAAAATAAAATAAAACTTAACGTCTATGCATGAAGTTCAACTGATACTTTTTGTTGTGTTTAAAAAAAAGGAAGGGAGGAGAGGGGAAACCTCAAACTTGTATCTGGATGTCAGATTTAATGTTTTTTTTAAAAAGTCATACATAGACATAAAGCTACCAAACAGCCATGTTGTAACCATTGTGTGTGTGAGGGAGTGAGAGAGAGAGATTCAGCATGGTGACCATTAAACATGTATATTGAGCACTGTCCAGAGTCGCCTGTGGCAAGTTAGATGGTTATATAAACAAATAAATAAAATGTATTTGCAGCAAAGTTCATTACTAGAATTCATGGCTCACCAGATGGCTGACCACTTCACTATCGCTGCCCTTCATTATTGGTCATGTAGAATGCTATGGTTGTATTTCAGAAATATACGGAGGGCAATTAATTTACCACTTCTGCACTATTGCAAAGTTCTGTAGTTAAATTATTACATTAACTTTGCATTAGATTCCCCTGCAGACAAGACTTATGATGGGTTTTAGACAGTGATGGGATTCAAATAATTTAACAGCCAGTTCTCTGCCCTAATGATTCCTCCAAACAACCAGTTCACCAAACTGCTCAGAAAGTTAACAACCGCTTCTCCAGAAGTGGTGCAAACTGGATGAATCCCACCACTGGTTTTAGATGAATAGGACAGTCCTATAACGCTTAACAAAAATCAGCTTTGCCGCCATGCACATGACGAAAAGAGAGTTTATTCTGGATTTTTTATTTAGTTGTGAAAAGTAGATTATGAATAAAAACATAAGACTAGTTTTACTTACAGACGCTCACGGCACTTTGGCACTCTCCAGACATCCTGTGAAGAAAAAGTGGTATTTATAATGTGTTAGTAATGGTTATGTTCAATTGGGCAACCATATAAAATGCTTTAAAACAATATGTAATCAGTATGAAGAAATCCCTTTAAACTTTGCTAGTACCGTCTGCCATAGAGCTACAATAAATGTACTGCAACCTCCTTGTTTGGTCATTAAGTTTATAACTTTTAGGAAATAATTCCAGATTATTATTTCAGTCCTTCCAGTTCAGATAAGCATGATATTTATCTCATATTACTCTGCCATGACTCTGAGTGATCGATAAAAATATCTAAGTCGTGTGGATCGTCTCTCCACTACGCTTAAATAAAACCTTATCTGAGTTGGGTCATCTACATTTGTAGTATGTATTCCCTGTAGGTCAACGTTTCTCAACCTCAGAAGCTTTCAGATATGTGGACTTCAATTCCCAGAATTCTGAGACTTGGAATCCAGACATCTTAAAGTTGCTGAGGTTGAAAAACATGAAAAAGCTTTAGGTTTACTCTGTTTTTTCAACACAATCACCTTGAAGCATTCAAAGAGCTGCACTCAGCCAGATTTCTCACAAGAAGAGAACTCAATAAATCTTTTTCTGGGTCTAAAGTTGCATTGATTTCTGAGTGGCATACTGGATCCACAGTGCAAAAGGTAACAAATGGGGCCAGGAAAACAGGAACATGTGCTAGATTTTAGCATAATTTTTTTGTCGTTAGCAATAGCACTTAGACTTACATATTCCACTTCACAGTGCTTTATAGCACTCTCTGAGTGGTTTAAAAATGTCAACATATTGCCCCCAACAATCTGAGTCCTCGTTGTACCAATTACGGAAGGATGGAAGGATGAGTCAACTTTGAGCCAGTCAGAATCGAACTCTTGGCTGTGGGCAGAATTAGCCTGCAATAGTGCATTCGAACCACTAGTTCTATATTGTCTCCTATAGGGAACCACCACTACTCCTATATTGTCCCTTCATGGACATTTGGGATACTTGCCCATTCAAATACATTTCACCCACCTGCTCTCCTCTCCTTCCAGCAATTTCCTGTAGGTAGCAATTTCAATATCAAGTGCCAACTTAACGTTCATCAGCTCCTGGTACTCCTTCAAGAGACGGGCCATCTCTTCCTTAGACTTCTGCAAAGCTTCCTCTAGTTCAGAGAGCTTTTCTCTGGCATCTTTGAGTGCCAGTTCACCACGCTCCTCAGCTTCTGCAATGGAAGCCTGCAGCTTCTCGCACTGGAAGATAAAGGAAACCTCTGTAGAACAGTGAAGATCGCAAAAGTATTTCTTCCTGGGTCCATTTATTTATTTGTACCCTGCCTTTATTATTTGTACAAATAACTCAAGGTGGCAAACATGTCTAATACACCTTCCTCCTCCTATTTTCCCCACCACAACAGTCCTGTGAGGTGAGTTGGGCTGAGAAAGAGTGACTGGCCCAAGGTCACCCAGCTGGTTTTCATGGTTAAGGTGGGACTTGAACTTATGGTCCCCGACTTTCCAGCCTGGTGTCTTAGTTGTCCATCAACATAAATACAAATACAATTATAACGGTGTCCCTACTCCTCTCTGACATTTTCTTACAGGCCTGCAGGACACTGGCACCATCAGAAAATATACCATAGTGGTATTCCATAGTCCAAGAGGCTTTTAGGAGAAAACAAATAGCTAAAATAGGAGATGATGCTTCTAAGGGTCTTTTTATTATTACCCAAAGGACATCAGTGCCTCCCACTGATAACTCAATTATCAAAGTTATTGTGTACTAGGAAACTTATACTGTAGTTTATGGAAAACAAGAACATTGAGATTGCATCTTCTTGCTTGACACATTTTTTTAATTTTATATTCTGTTCACACTGTTGCAATTAAGGCATCAACAACTAGCTCAGGCTAACCAAATGAGGTTTTTACACATTAGGAAATTCTGAAGAAATTTAGTCCTACAAAAATCTTCTGGCCTCACCTGCCTCTTCACATTGTCTATTTCAGCCCGCATCCTCTGAATTGTCCGGTTCAGCTCAGCGATCTCAGTCTTGGTGTCGCGTAGACTGTCACCATGTCTCCCAACTGACACCTGCAGTTCTTCATACTAGCATTCCACCAAAAAAAAAAAGACGGAAGTGAAAGATTACATCTGAAAATCTTTAGTAGCAAGGCCCAACTAATTAAGGTTTCCCCAAATGCTGTCATATCTTAACAAAGCTGTCTCCAGAACAGATGTGATTATAGCAAATGCACTTTTTCAAAGGCTTTGTCTATAATTCAACTTTCTGAAGTACTGCAAATGGATCATTGGCCGGTTTGACCAAAAGGCCCTTTGGCATTTTAGTACTTGGCAGCAGAGGGGCATAGGTTCAATGCACAGCTTCTACAAATAGCAGCTTGTCTCTGAAACTCTGGAAGATGCCTTCAGCCAGATAAACCCATTGACTGATTGAGTAATTATGTATCATCAAGTTGGTGTCAACTCTTAGCAACCCCTTAGACTTTCCCCAGGAGGATGCTTCAGATCTTTGATAAACCCAAGGGCTAACTCAGTATAAGGCAGCTTTTAATGTCCACCCACTGTTTATTGTGTCCCCTAAGAGTGTACAGTTCAATGGTCAAAGCACTCCAAGAGAGCTTACTCAGATGTATTGCACATGATATACCTATGTCTCATCGGAGGATTATTCTATATTGGAAAAGCGTATAAACATTTGAAAGCTCACCTTGCCCTGATACCAAGATTCTGCTTCTGCCCGGCTCTTCTGGGCAATGTCCTCATATTGAGCTTTAACCTCAGCAATGATGCTATTCAAGTCCAAGTTCCGGTTGTTGTCCATTTGAAGGACAACAGAGGTATCAGAAACACTTTGCTGCATCTGGCTCAGTTCCTGCAAAGGGAAATCCGATCACCTTAATTAATCCAACCTGAACACGTTAATTTTCTCCAATGTATTTGTGAATTTTTTGTTATATCTTGCTTTCATTGTGTTACTTCAAGGTGGTATACATAATGGTTTCTGCTCCCCACAATAACAATTATGTCATGTGTGTCAAAAGTCAACTAGCTGGCTTCCATGCATAAGGTCAAGGCAGAGGTCATCTCCTCCCAGTTTCTATTCCAGCATCTTAACTACAACATCAAACCCATGCTCATGTTTGAACTCTGGAAAGTGTGTGTGTGTGTGTTTGTGTGTGTTAACCAGATTTTGTGGACCTTATGCAAGAGAGTCCACAATGTGCTCTGCAAATTTCAAAAATGTCCACAGTCTCTCAAAACAAGAGCTCTATCACGTGCCATGTTACTTGTATTAGTGATCACATTTACTTACAGCTTCATGCAGACACCTCAGGAAATTGATTTCGTCTGTTAAGGCATCCAGTTTTGCCTGCAGTTCCACTTTGTTCATGTAAGCAGCATCTACATCCTGGGGGAGGAAAAACAAAAGATGGTTCAGTCTTCTGCGCATCTGACATTAAAGATGATGAAAATGATCTTGAGTTAAAGGATAGTGTTTCTTCTAAAAATGGCAGTTTCAGAATTAAACCACAACACAAGGAGCCAAGAATGTTGTTCTGTTACATAGAAATTATGTTTGTAAGCGCTCATGGATAAACGGGAATGGTAGCAAATGACTCCAATTCTCTCTTTTTTTTATTTTCATGTCTTCTTTTAAAGTGCAATTTTCAGTCTGGCATGAAAGCATCTAAGTCTTTTAACCAAACATCAAAAGCAGCTATACGTCTTATCAATGTCAACTAATAGCATCTTACTTCTTTTCCCTACTTATTACCTGCTGTGGACATTTTCAACTTCCTAGACAATATAGTTACTCTTGGTCAGTGTTATTTTATATTAATCTCTAATACAGTGAACATGGTGCTCAAGCAAATCCCAATCTTTTACAAGCAACAGCATGGAAGTAGATATTATAGGAAACTGATACTGTCAGGCACAAGAAATCAGGAACCAGGGTTGTTCAAATGAGTACAGGTTTATTGCACATTATCTCTAAACAAAAATCCTAACTACTAACAGTCAAGGCAAGTTGGTGGCAAATAAGAGTCAATGGAATTCAAGAAAGGCTGGACTTGGGTCTCTTGTGGGTGTGAAGGGACTCCAAACTGATGACAGGTTTGATTCCCTCCTTTGGGCTCAGCCTGGTCATCTCCTACAGGTACCATTTTAGATTTTTTTTTCTCTCAACTCATAAAGAAGCAGTAGGATTTATTGCAAACAATGTGAAGGCAAGCATAATTTAATGGGAAGGGCACTGTGGGAATATCCTAAAACTTTGAACAAGAAGCACCTATTGCTACAATCAGCCGCTCCTTAACTCAAACCAGTGTTCCTTTTCATCCCTTCATCATTGTAGTTGAAACGCTTACCTTTTTCAAGAGCACAAAATCATTCTCTGCTGCAGTACGCTTGTTAATCTCTTCTTCATACCTGACAAAGAGAAAGAAAGGTTAAATTTCTCCTTTTTGAGTGTCTGATGCTATGGTCTCCAATGTACCATCCATTCATTCACACTTTCTAAACTACGGCATTTCAAATTCTTTAAGAATCTTTAAAAGATAAAGGTTTCCCTGTCCAGTCATGTCTGACTCTCGAGGGCAGTGCTATCTCCGTTTCTTGGCCGAGGGAGCCAGTGTTGTCCGAAGACATTTTCCATAGTCTTGTGGCCAGCACAGCTATATGCCAAAGGCACACGAACACTGTTTCCTTCCCACTAAAATGGTACCTATTAATCTATTAAGCGGAGCTCGAGTCTCAAACCCGGGCTGTCAACTTTCCAGCTGACAAACTCAACATCTTTAACCACTGAGCCATTGCACCCCTTTGCAAGAGTCTTTGCTTTGGAGTTGTTGTTGATGATGATGATGATGATGATGATGATGATGATGATGATGATGATAACAGCAACAACAACTCAATAGGATTGATAATCTGATTGACCAACCATAATAATTTAATATTTAACTAAGAAATCAAATACGCTTATTTTTTTCCATATTTGTAATCCCCTATTTTTTAAAGATATGGAAAGTGGAATAGGATTAACCATGACTTCTAAAATGTCCTAACAATCAAAATGCTTTAAAATATTTGTGGCATGCAAATGAAAGAAAATGACAGATCTATTTACCGTTAACTATTCTGTGAGTCATTCAGCTTCTACAGATTTGTAACTCACATACTGCTTTTCATTGTTTATCAAATTTATTCAGACTTAGGACCGTTTAGATTAGTGTGTTTCTCCAGCACATGCTCCCTAAAGAATTCTGAGCTCTGAAGTCCACACATTGCAAAGTTACCAAGGTTACAAAACACTGTTCTAGATGCTGAGGAAAATAAGTTTCCCAAGCTTGGGCTATTGTACAGCATTACTTTATAGCTGAAGGTAATATCTATGTTTTGAGCAATATGAAGCAAAAGAAGCTGTGCTAAAAAGGTTCTGGAATTCAACCCTATTATATTGGTCTAAATTACAGGTAGTCCTCAACTTACGACCACAATGGAGCCCAAACTTTATATTGCTAATTGAATTTTATGAATTTGCTACGTGGAAAATTAAGTGAATTCTGCCCCATTTTATGACTTTTCTTGCCACATTTGTTAAGCAAATCACTGCAGTTCTTAACTTAGTAACACAGTTGTTCAATAGCTCTACCTTCCCCATTGACTTTGCTTGTCAGAAGGTCACCCAAAGGGGAGCTGGGGACACTGCAGCCATCATAAATGTGAGTCAGCTGTCAAGCATCTGAAGGTAAATCACATGACCACGGGGGATGCTGCAACATCCATAAGTGTGAAAAATGGTCATAGGTCCCTTTTTTCAGTGCCGTTGTAACTTTCAACGGTCACTAAGCAAACTGTTGTAAGTCAAGGACTACCTGTATAAGCATCTCAAAGGAGCAAGTCCTCCCCAATCAGATGTACATTCCCTAAAAACTGGACAGTGCGCAGCAGCCAAGATTAAAAACGTTTCATAAAACAGATTATTGGCAGGATTCAGTGAATGTAGCCCACACTGATAGATACAGAGAGAGAAGAAAGGGAGGAGAAAGATGAGCTAAGACATGTCTTTCTATTCTATGTGGTAGATAATTAAGCATGTGAGTTGAAAAGGAGAAGAAATGGATCAGCTTGTAAAGAAAAAACACCCCCTCGAAATGTCATGAGTAGATTGTTCCAGCTTGTTCATGAGACAGAAGTAGCAGAGGTGGGTTCCTACCAGTTCAGCCCGGTTCGGCCGAACCGGTAGTAACTTGGCCGCCTGAGTCACTGGAACCTGCAGCAACCCATGCCTGCCACGCAGTGGTGGGTTTCAAATTTTTTTAGAACCTCTTCTGTAGGTGTGGCCTGCTTTGTGGGAGTGGCTTGCCGGCCATGTGACCGGGTGGGAGTGGCTTGCCAGCCATGTGACTGAGTGGGAGTGGCCAACTTGTAAAATGGGGTGAAACTCACTTAACAACACTCTTACTTAGCAACCAAAATGTTGGCTCAGAAACTCTGGCATTTGAAGCACGCAAGTCTTAAAGCTGTCAAGTTACAAGACCCTTGCACCCCTAACCCTTTAGAAAAAAACCCCAGGGGTGTTCAAACTTGACAGCTTTAAGACTTGTGGAGTTCAACTCCCAGAATTCCTCCTCCATTCATGTTGGCTCAGGAACTCTAGCATTGAAGTGTGCAAGTCTTAAAGCTGTCAAGTTACAAGACCCTTGCATCCCTAACCCTTTAGAAAAAAACCCCGAGGGGTGTTCAAACTTGACAGCTTTAAGACTTGTGGACTTCAACTCCCAGAATTCCTCCTCTCGCTCTTCATCTTGATGATGTGCGGACGGGCGGGGGGAGGGAGCTGGAACCGATTCTAAACGGCACTGTAGATTTGTGGAACCTCTTCTATAGAAGAGGTTAGAACTGGCAGGAACCCACCCCTGCTGCCACGCACCCCGAACCGGTTCTCCTACCAGGCCGCCATCTTGTTTTTCAGTTCTGCTCATGCAAAGAGCAATTTTCAGTGGAAAAATGTATTTTTTTTCATTTTTTAAGTTTTTGCACATGTGCAGGCCTTTTTATTTGCAAATGTGCACACACATGTAGCATGCGTCTGGCGTGCGCACGTGTGAAGCAAAACTTTTTGAGGCACCAAACAGCCAGCAATGCTGGCAGCAACCCACCCCTGGGAAGTAGTACTGGACATTTATCTAACAAAGCCCAATTTTCATGAATTTATATGAAAGACTATCAAGGACTATGAATTTGGATTAATTCTTCCCTTACTTGTTTTTGAAATCCTCCACAAGATCTTGGAAGTTTTTCAGTTCTGAGTCAAGTCCCCGCCTCTCGTTCAGAAGACCTTCCAGCTGCCTCCTTAGATTGTTGATATAAGCTTCAAAGAAGTGGTCCAGATTTTTTTGACCGCCAGTGCCATGGCCCTGTTCTTGCAAGAGTTTCCACTTGGTCTCCAATACTTTATTTTGTTGCTCTAGAAAACGAACCTAAAAAGAGGACGGATATTATTTTATTTCTGTGCCTTCTAGAATGATTCAGAGTGGATTGTTTAGAAATATTCTTTCTACAAATTCTTAGTAGTAATGAGTATCGGAATCCAGTCCTCTTCACTCTCTCTCTCTTGAATATGGACCTTTGTTTACTGATAGACCCCAAGTCTCATCTGCCAGTAATTGGCACACAGGCAACACTGAGCAGAATTTTAAACCATATGGAGAAATATTCTTCAACCCAATAGAAAACATTAGGATTCTGGATGGATTTCTCATCATCATGAAGACAGTCTATACAGAACAATGTGTTATTTTACTTACTGCTGCTACAAATACACATTTTGAGCTATTGGCAATATTAAAACAAAGAATATTGAGGAGACTACATCAGTAACAGTTCTCTTAAGTATGAAATGTAAAAGATGTGTCTCATTTTACATCAATGAATCCTTTGAAGAAATATACTAACTTACTGTACTCCACTACAAGTCTACCAATATCTGCCTCCAACACCAGCAAATTCTCAACTACAAAATTTGCATACATCTTCACAGCTGAGCCTCATTCACCTCAGTGCAATCTTTGGGCAGTCTTCTTGACTAGACTCTATAGAAGATTCCCACATACAACTTGGTAAGATTAAACATTTTATTGCAGACACGCAATGCAGCAACTAATGCAAAAGTACTTAGAGTTTATATTCTAAGTTTTTTCTTCTTGCCTTTTGAGTGAAAGAACATGGGGTAGGTCAACTAATGGTCTGGGGGGGGGGGGAGTCTGTGCGTTACATGTACATATCAGTACTACTATCAAGCCTGGATATCACCTCATCAAGTTCTCATAACCTTTCCGTTAATGATAAAAAATTAATATCAAGACTTATGGACAAAGTAGCTAAAGCATTGGGCAGAACAGAGCAATTACCATACCAAAGGTAATTTGAAATCATGCCATGTGTTGTTGGCAACCATGGCCTTAAAATACTTTATGCAAGAGGACAAATATGGTTTTTTTTTTCTTTTTTATACTAGTAAGGTTATTCTCTTTTCCGGGTGTTGTCTGTCTGATGATGATAACAACCGCATCTCTAAAATAAGTTTTCATACCACTAAGCCTCCAAATAAGTCAAACCACAGGAACCAGGAGCACCGCATCTTCCATAGAACATTCACAAGGATTGCTAATCCAGATCTACCACAAAGGCACATTCATGGCATCTGCTAGCACTATTTTTTGTTCTCTCTCCAAACCATTTTGGATGTTTTATTTTTCTTTCTTTCCGTATTTTCCCCTACATGGCTCAAAATCGGGGTCACCTCTCATATTTAGAATTAGAGGTTTTACTTCCTATTCTTCCATAGGATCCTTGAAGTTGGCTGAGAGATAAGAGTACTGAAATTGCAAATAAAAGTCATTGGAAACCACAACCATGTGTCTATCACTACTGTGAATGAACAGTTAACAACCATGGTTAGTGATTTGCAGCCTACCTAAAGGTCACATATATCTATCTATCTAGTACACATCCTGTAATTGAAGTCCAATAAATCTACTAACTACTTTTCTGCCCTTTGACATAATGATTACTGGACAACTAAAATTCCTGTTTCTTATTGGCCTGTTTTTTCTCTACTGATTTCTTATTGGCTGTATGTTGATTCTGACATCATAAGAAAATAGCACGAGATGCAAAGTAACAACATATCAATAGCATACATTTCAACTAGATTGAGAGTCTAATTTCTCTTCAACATCCTGATATGTGATAGTTATTTTGCCTTTAGGCTTAGAGCCATCTTTGGGAATTTCTAGCACTTTGCCAAACTACAGTTCCCAGAATTCTTTGAGAGAATGAAACAGTTACAAATTTAATCACAATCGATGTGCCCAGCAAATCTGTTTTTTTCTCCTTCATTTCTGTTCTTATTCTCTTACATTTCTAAAACAACTTATCTATTATTCCCTCAAGAACCACATTTTATCATTTCTCCCCAAAGTATACATACAATATAAAACAAGGAGTGGAGATTTAGTGACAACATAATTCGTTGTAAAGCTTTTTAAATCACTCCATATAACTTAAGGTTTACTGTTTTTTAAAGCAATTCATAAATTACATGTACTATAATCTTAAAACTATGCTGAAGAAAGTAAGGAAAGGTTTAGAAAAATAAGAAAATTATTTCTGCAACAGTCTCACCTTGTCAATGAAGGAGGCAAACTTGTTGTTAAGAGTCTTGATCTGCTCTCTCTCTTCTACCCTCACTTTCTGGATCTCTGGATCTATCTCCAAATTGAGGGGCTGCAGGAGATGCTGGTTGATAGTCACCTCCTTGATGCCTCCTGGTGGGCAACCTTGAAAGGCACCACCAAAGCCACCACCAGCTCCAAAACCGGCACCGAAGCCACCACCAGCTCCAAAGCTTCCACCCCCTTGGCCACAACCCCCACCAAAACCTGCACCGAAGCCACTGCCAACTCCACCATAGGAGATTCTCTTGTTGCCCCCTTGATTAAGATTATATAGGCTTCTGCTGCCAAAGGCAGCACCTCCACCTCCACCTCCACTACGGACAGAACATCCACGGTTTGTGGAAACGGTGTTGAAGCTCATTCTTTGTCCACCTGAGAAGCAAGCTGAGCTGGAACTGAATCCCTTGTTCCCTCCTGACACGCTCATCCCAAAAGACTGACGAGACATGATGAATAAGGGGATAGCTGGCTGGTGGCAGTGGCTTTTTCAAAGAAGGTATTCCCAGTTCGGAGTACAACTGAGCCCCTATCCCAACAAGGTGAGACTCTTCCTTTTTATCTGTTCAGAGAGTTGGCTTGGGTGAGAGGGGAGTGGAAAATCATTTTTTTTATTGTATTCCTGGGCTTAGGTGTGCTTCAAACCCTCCCTCTTGCACGGTGCCAGAAACTGACCTTCCCTGAAACACACCCCAAAGGAGCTAAAGAAGATGACTGTGAACTCTAGACAACCCCGGATTATCTGCATCAC
Organism: Natrix helvetica; assembly: GCF_964273705.1. Classification (NCBI taxonomy): domain Eukaryota; kingdom Metazoa; phylum Chordata; class Lepidosauria; order Squamata; family Natricidae; genus Natrix; species Natrix helvetica. Next base: position 219,247,902 of record NC_138548.1, on the reverse strand, counting down.
CCTTCTGTCAATGGAAGTTAGATGCTGCTATGACTACTGTCTGTATGATAGGGCTTGGTTAGTTTCTTTGACATTCTTTAGCCCTGCAGGAAAAATAATGCCTTAAGATACATCCTAATCCCTCTCTTTTTCTTAAACCTGATGGCAGATTATTCTTTTCAGCAAGTTCCAGAAAAAAAAAATTTTTTTTTTAAATCCACACCCATGACTGCACCACCTGTCCCTGGATTTTTTTTTCGTGAAATAAAAGAAAGAAATCCTACAAAAATCTGTCTGATTTCTCAGTAGGAGGGGGTGGGCAAACATTTTCTCAGCATCATTTTTCAAAAAAAAAAAAAGTATGTAGTCAAAGATAGTTAGTGTATCTGCTGTCCTTTCACCAGGAATACAAGGAACTCAAGACAGCATATCTGATTCCTGATCATCCCCAATTCATCCCAATACACTTTCTCAATTACAGAATCATAATATCGAGCAATATCTACTCCAACTCCTTACCAAAACGGACATTTTGTTCCATCAGCATCTCTGCTAAGTGCTATTGCCATCACTGGGAAATCTCTGAGAAAAAGAAACCTGTCTTTCCGCTCAGTATTACTTTTTAGTATAAATTACACAAACTAAAAATACATAAAAATGAACACATAGACATTATTGATACCATTATTTCTTTAATGCCCAAATACATGGCATTTTCCATAAGTCGCGTCCTTATCCCAAGTTGGTTACAATCTAAAGTTTAATGCACAGTTTTGAGTTTTATGAAAAATAAATACGAACAAGAAATCATGTGGTGTAACAACTACTGAAAAATAATGCGAAGGATGTGTGTGAAGAACTGTAGGCTCTATGTGTGAGAAAGGGGGGAATTATCTAAAAGGCCCTTCAACTCCAAGGTGACCCACATCTGAGGAGGAACAGTGATTAGAAAAGTCACCTTGATGCCACATCCACTCTCTTTGTTATAAGCCATTTTCTTCCTTCCTCACTAGCCCTCAAGGGAACCAGAAGACTGAAATCCTCACCCACCCTGTTTGCCATCTATCCCCTCATCTAAATCATTGATGAAGATATTGAAGAGTACTGGGCTTAAGACAGAGACTTGAGGTACCCCATTGCATACTTCCTTCCATGTACAGAAGATGCAGTTCCATGGAGGACTACCCATTGAGTGCGGTTGGTCAGCCAATTACGACTCCATCTGATAGTAATGCTGTCTAACCCACATTTTTCTATCTTATCAAGTAGTAGGTTGTGGTCTACTTTATCAAATGCCTTACTGAAGTCCAGATAAGCTACATCCACAGCATTTCTGTGGTTCACTAATTTTGTCACTTTCTCAAAGAATGCAATAAGATTTGTCTGACATGATCTGTTTTTGACAAATCCATGTTGGCTTTTGGTTATAACTTTGCTTCTAGGTGTTCACGGATACATTGCTTGATTATCTTTTTCAGAATCTACCCAGGTATTGATGTCAGGCTGATAGGTCTGTAGTTTCCTGGGTCCATTTTTCCCCCTTTATTGAAGATGGGAACTACATCTGCTCTTTCCAGCCCTCTGGTAATTCCCCAGTGCTCCATCATCTTCTCATATTTTATGCCAGTTTCATAAATCTACATCAACATCCATATGTACAATATACCTACAGGTTTAATGATATTTTTTTTAAAAAAATCAATAGTCCTGCTTTCTTTAGGATGAGTTTTAGCACTCTTGTGAAATACAGAACTGGCATTTTGATTAGACCTTTCTCCTACTTTCTCCTACATCCTTCCTTTGCCTCTATGATTTCTTGGTGAGGCAATTTTGGAATGGAGATTTAATGCTCTTTCAAAACACTGCCAACCTTATTTCTAGAATAACCCAAGGAACAGGTCACAGAGTCCTTCTGCATCTCTGACTTGTCACTCAGACAGCTTGGAAAGCAGTAAATAATAATATAATAACAGAGTATGAAGGGACCTTGGAGGTCTTCTAGTCCAACCCCCTGCTTAGGCAGGAAGCCCTACACCACTTCAGACAAATGGTTATCCAACATCTTCTTAAAAACTTCCAGTTTTGGAGCATTCACAACTTCTGGAGGCAAGTTGTCAAGCTGTTTGGTAATTGTCAAAATCCAAATGTGATTTTTTTTTTTCCAAGCACAATTTTCATGGAGTCTGTTTAGCGTGTATTTAGCGTGTATTAGATTACGGAAGAAAAAAATGAGCATGGGATTGCAAGAATTCCACCAAAAAACCCAACAACAATGCATCTTGAAATGACATCAAAATAGAAATTTCTTTATTTTCTTTTTAATTGCTTTCCATTGAACTAGAGAACTGGCATGTTTTTTTGCTAATAAAAAGGGGGTTTCCAGCTGCTTGTTTACCAACCAGTCAGACTCTTTATCTGTCCAAGTATGAACCATTGCAGGCAATTAAACCTAGGCAGCAACCTTCACGTGCCAAAAGCATGTTAAGGAGAGCGGTGGGTAATTGCATTTCCCATCAGCAAGTGTCTTTGAGAGGGGAAACAATGCCAGAAGAATCCATTCACTGTGCAACTTACACTACATTAAAACTTTAAGGACTGCCCCAATCCCTGTGCCAGTTCACAAAGTAGAAAGGATTCAGCAAGTGTCACAATACAATTTACATGGATTTGAAGACTAGAAGACACCATGTTAACAAAGATTCCAACTGTAGCCATAGGAAGAAAGTGACATATCTTACTAGTGAATAACATGATATCTATCGACTAGATTCCCCAAATGTTGCACATCACGAAATAAAGGGATGGCATTTCAAATTCAAGGTTACCTTATGAGTTTGTAAAAATAATCTCAGGACATTTGGCAATTGTCTGAGAATTTGCCCATGAATTTCAAACACAACTATTTGTCCACGAATTTCAACACAACTGTTTCCTGTCTGCACTGAATTACATATATAGCACAGCAGTTATGAAGTCTGCAAATGATACCCTATTGAAAGTTTGAAAAAATACAATATTGAAAGTTCTATATAAACTATGCTACACTTTAAAAAAGTTGTTGGTTAGATTAGGGAAAGGACATTGCGACCAAGTGTTCTGTGTTTGTAGCCTTATAGAGGGTGAAGCCTTATAGAGGAGGACATGGTGGCTCAGTGGCTAAGATGCTGAGCTTGTTAATCAGAAGGTCGGCAATTGGTTCGAATCCCTAGTGCCGCATAAGAGAGTGAGCTCCTGTTACTTGTCCCAGCTTCCGCCAACCTAGCATGTAAAAATACAAGTAGAAAAATAGGGACCACCTTTGATGGGAAGGTAACAGCGTTCCGTGCACCTTTGGTGTTTAGTCATGCTGGCCACATGACCACAGAAATGTCTTCAGACAGCCCTGGCTCTTCGGGTTTGAAATTGAGATGAGCACCGCCGCCTAGAGTCAGGAACGACTAGCACATATGTGTGAGGGGAACCTTTACCTAGAGGGTGAAGAGTTACTAAATTTTACATTATTTCACTGAAATATCACTAACTTTCACTGTTTTCCCAAGTGACTTTGCTGGACAGCATCTCACTAGATTTTGGAGATTTTATGTGAAAACTTAAGATTGTCAAAACCTTTTTCATATAAATTTATTGAGAATTTTAATTACATTTAGTAAAAATGAATACAAACCAAACTTTGAGAAAAGAAATAGAAAAACCAATAAAAAGTACAGGAAAGGAGAAAAAGAAAGAAGAAAAAGAAAGAATGCATTATAGAAAAAGAAAACAAATACATAAAGAAGTTACTTCCAACTTTCATTAGAAATAGAGGCACATTTAGTAACTTTTCGCTTTCTATAAGGCTACAAACAAAGAACACTTGGTCGCAATATCCTTTTCCTAATCTAGCCAAAAACTTTTTTAAAGTGTAGTATAGCTTGTATGGAACTTTCAATTTTGTATTTTTTCAAACTTTCAATAGGGCATCTTTTTCAGATTTGATAACTGCTGTGCTCTATATGTAATAAAGACAGGAAACTCTCGTGTTCTTTAAAATGGAAATTTTGAAAATAAATAAATAAAAAATGTTCGTGGGAAGCTGAGTTCACTATTCTTAAATGGTACAGCCCACATGGCACTGTGGATCCATTAGTCTGACTCAGTCTGAGTCATTCTGAGTGGCTCAGTGTAAAATCTCCAGCTGCCCCAAACCAACTTTATTAATCACTTGATGAATCCTTGCTTGAGCTTTCTATTATGTAGTGGGCTTCAGTAGGCATGGAGCATACCAGCATAGATGCGGCAGCATTTATTGACTAAAACTGGAACTGAGGAACAGTGGGCAATGCCTGTAATTTATACTCTGGGGCCACAGGGCCTTAACCAATCATAATACGTGAAAAACCTGCCCAAATATGAATGTTCAAAGTTTCCCTCCAAAACAGTTGGATTTAACAGTTAGGGTCATCTAAAGGTAAGTTTCTCTTTAGCACAAAACAGTTGGAGTTAACAGTTAGAACTGTGGTGGGATTCAAAAATTTTTACTACCGGTTCTGTGGGGTTGATGTGGATTGGTGGGCGTGACTTGGTGGGCGTGGTAGGGGAAGGATACTGAAAAATCCCCATTCCCTCCCGATCAGCTGGGACTTGGGAGGCAGAGAATAGATGGGGGCAGGACCAGTCAGAGGTGGTATTTACCGGTTCTCTGGACTACTCAAAATTTCTGCTACTGGTTCTCCAGAACTGATCAGAACCTGCTGAATACCACCTCTGAGTTAGGGTCATCTAAAGGTTAGCTTCACTTTAGCAGGGCTTAACACAACTATATATATTCAATACATAACCCCTTCCAATTTTTTTAACCTCACAAAATGTACACCTTTCTCTTGCTCTATCCCTGATAGCCTACGTCTTCCATGGTGGTGAGACTTTCCCAAAATACATTGGACTAAAGTTAATCTTCAATCACTAAAATTAGAGTCCAATGCAATAGACAGTCACAGAAGGGTAACCTAACCACCGGGACACTTGCATAAGACAAGGGTTGTACACGCTCACATAATTAGATTGCTTAACCAAGCTTTATACTGACACAACACATAGCTAGATACCAAAAAAAAGATGCAGGAAGATAATAACACTGTTTAATCAAAAGTGGTTTTAAGGTGAAAACAGGCACACCTGAGAGATTCTTATTACCTATGAAGGTATGCAAGGAATAAATTGTGATTTTGATCTTCCATTCAAGGTAGTGTTCTTGGAATTTGAATCATACACATTTTTTCATTTGAAACAGTTGATCAGCCCTCCTAAACCTTTTGAAAGGCTATCACTTTTTAAAATTCCTTTTATTCAAACCAAATGGCCAAATTGCCTTTTCTTCCTGCTTCTGTTGCAAGAGTTTCACTCTACCTTTTTTCACTGTACAGATACATCCACCTTATACCTTCATACCTGCGGCCTCAAAACATCAAACTCTGCCCATTTTCAAAGAAATGTTGAAATGTTCACTATTGGAAAAGAATTGCAAGAATGCAGGCAACACTAATCATTGCTTAAGCAAATAGAATTTTATTTCCCTTTTCCATAAAATAACACTTTCCATGCTAAGTCAGTCAATGGGAACAGGACAGAAGTGGTATTCAGCAGGTTCTGACCAGTTCTGGAGAATCAGTAGCAGAAATTTTGAGTAGTTTGGAGAACCGGTAAATACCACCTCTGACTGGCCTCGCCCTTATCTATTCTCTGCCTCCCGAGTCCCAGCTGAGCAGGAAGAAATGGGGATTTTTACAGTATCCTTCCCCTGCCATGCCCACCAAGCCACACCCACCAAGCCACATCACGCCCACCAAGCCATGCCCACAGAACCGGTAGTAAAAAAAATTGAATCCCACCACTGGAGCAGGAGGAATGACTCTTGGGGGTTTCTCTGTTTTTTTCTTTAATTTCCATTCATTTTTACTTTAAAATAAATAAGTTAATACAGTGTTGTCATCCATGTCTTTCAATATTTTTGTAAATATCTATTGAAGTTGTGTTCAGTTAGTGATGGGAATCAGCAGGAAAGCTTAAGCTTTTCAAACACATTCTATTAAAAATACAAAAAAAGGAACTTACAAGCTCTCATATTTATAGCATTATCTTCGCAATCTTCCACTTCTAAAGATTCAGTAAACAAGGATATTTACATCTCCATTTTATTGCAAACCTAGAACAATATTTTTCTCTTCACTTTCCGGGTTTGGAGTAGGGAAGCCTTGGAGACAATGTGCAAAACTGAAATATTGAGAGCACTTTCATCAAATGGCTATCACTAGTACGTTTACTTTACTGCCAGCGTTAGCTAACTTACTTTGCTAGCAGCATTTTAATGCTGTTAGAATTTACTAATGGTGAACTAAGATCTCAGACCTTGAGAGTTGAAGAGCCACTCTGGCAACAACTACTGGCAGATCTCTATGACTGGTCAACAAATTCTCCGGGAAAGGGCCCCAGTGTTTGCAGACATTCCAAGAGGAATGATCATAGAATGCTTTCAAAGTTGCTTTCAAGGATGGCTCTTCACACTCAAAGTCAGAGGATTCCGATGCAAACAATCACCTGCTTAAGAATGGTGGAGCTGAAATAGGGGTGTGGGAGACTGGGGGTAGGGGAAATTGTTGTCTGTCCACTTTTAGTACAAGTGAGAAACAACAATCCTGAAATGGGTGGAAGCTTCTTCAGCCTTCGAGAATTCTGTGGGGGAATGGAACACATGTGAGGGCAAGGCATTGAAAAGAAGGGCTCTGCAGTGAATATTAAAATTTGCTAGTAATCATACAGAAATGTTAATTACTCGTGCACTTGTAGAAAAGTAGGGATGGTTTTTAAAGCAATTGCATGGGCCAAACTTTAAGGCTCTGAGGAAAAGGGCTTCACGCCTAAGCTGAGACTTGAAGTGCAGCCCCCGAGACCCAGGGGCAGCCCTTCAAAATAACTCAGACAAGAAGCATCATGACACCCAACAAGGTCAAGAAGATTTAAACCAAAAGGCTCAGTTTGACTGGAAAAAAAACAGCATTTGAATACTTGCTAAATACTTCCTACAAGATGCTCCCTGAGAGGTCATGGTCTACTCCAGGGGTGTCAAACTCAAGGCCCATGGGCTGGATCTGGCCCACGGGGTGCTTAGATCTGGCCTGCACAGCATCCCTGGAATCAGCAAAGGACCAGCCCGCAGTGCCTCTGTCATCACTTGCGGAGTGTTGTAGGCAGGGGTGGGTTCTGGCTTCTTTTACTGCCGGTTCACTCAGGGGCACGCTTTGGGTCCTGCACCTGTGCATGCACAGAAATTAAAAATGCTTCTGCGCATGCACAGAAGCAAAAAACAAAATGGCGGCACCTACGATGATGATGATAAAACCGGTTCAAGTGCATGCACGGCCAAGTTACTATCTACTTCGCCAAACTGGTCTGAACCGGTAGGAACCCACCTCTGGTTGTAGGAGGCTATTGTAGCTGAAAATGGAGCTTGTGAGGGCCACATACGGCCCTTCTAGGATACATTTTCATTGGCAGAGGGTTGCAGGAGGCATCGCAGCCAGAAACAGCTCGGGAGCTCGTTTTTGTTGGTAGAGTGCTCGGGCCACCACAGGCACCCCCAATATGAGTGATGTTGAGCTGGTCACACACAACCTGTCCTCCACCCCCCGAGGTCAAACACAACTTTGATGGGGCCCTCAATGAAATCGAGTTTGACAACCCTGCCTACTCAGTCTTCATGGTCTAATTCATAGTGAGAAGAAAATAAAGAAGTCCATTTCCTGTGCACCTCAGAAGAAAGATACACATTCAGATAAGAGGAGCTTCAGTCATTAAAAAGTGGGGGGGGGATTCAAATTCCCAAAGATATGACAAAGGCAGAGGGCTAGCCACTAACCAGAACATTTACATTCTGGAAATCCATAAGTTTTCAGAAGAAGCTTTGCTTTGATTTTTTTTTTCATTGTTACTTGTTTTAAAATGTTTTAATTTTTAAAGAGACTGGGAATTGGGTAGCATGCACATTTAATAAAATAAATTAAATTAACCAGGGAATACACTAATTGGTTCAATAACACAAGAGATTTTACTTCAAAATAAAATTTCTAGCATTTGTGAATATTAATTGTGTTTCTTCTTCTTAATAATTGTCTAAAATATTTAATTAGAATAGTAAGCAATACAAACTTTAAAAAAGGAAAAAGTAGAAAGCGTGAATAAAAGGTGCAAGAAAACAAAAGAGAAAGAGGGGAAAAAATCTCAGAGAGTGACTTCCCACGCTCATCACAACAAGTATAAACAATTTCACTATCTTTTCACCTCCTCTTAATTAACAGGTACAAAACTCTTCATCCGTAACTCAACTTTTTAACTTTAGGCAGTTCCAATAAGTAATGTCTTCTCCAATAGAGGGATCAGCAAAAAAATCCAAATAGAGCTCTAAAATAATAGCATTAATTAACAAATGTAAAGCTCATCATTCTATATCTCAACACTTAACTGTAAGCAAATCTACATTTAGAAGGCTGAGTCCCTTTTGGGAGAGGGGCGGTCTAGAAATCAAATAAAAGTTAAAAGTTAATAAAGTGGTCCCAGTGTCCTAATATAAGCAAAAGCATTTAACATGACAATATTTCCTTTAAAGAGAGCAGTGACGTGCGGTGAGGGTTATGGCTGGGGAGGCTGGTGACGTCATCAGGAAGGCGGGGAATGGGACCACGTGTGCAGACCACATGTGCAGACCACGTGGTCTCGTTCTCCGCCTTCCTGAGTGAACATTAAGGGGACCGCGGCGTAGCATTACTTCCTCCACCGGCACCAGTCCCTTTCACCCCGCTCAAGCCTTGCCACCTGCAGCCACCGCCCGCCCTCGCTGCTCCTTTCGTTGCTTGCCCACCCGCCTCTAAGGCACGCCAAAGCCTCCTTCGTCCCCCCCCAGCGCGCGCCCTTTTTATTTCCCGCGACACCCCCCCATTTCGGGAAAGCTTTCCCCATTGCCTGGGGGGTGAGGGGGGCGGCTCCTCTCCCCCCACTCCCTCCGTCCCTGCCTCTCTCCTCAGCCCCAAAGCTCCGTCCGCGCGACTCACTTCCAAGGCGGTGGCTGCTCCATCCCGCTCCGGCTCTGGAAGCGACCGAAGATCAGGCTGCGTCGCTTGCTCGCTCGCCGGACTGCTTCGGTGCCATTCTGGCTACCTTCGTCCATCCGCACCCGGGAGATGCGGAAGCAGTCCGGTGGACGAGTGACCGAAGATCTCGCTGCCTCGCTCGCTGCCTCGCTCGCTTGCTCGCCGGACTGCTTCGGCGCCATTCTGGCTACCTTCGTCCATCCGCGCCCGGGAGACGCGGAGGGAGAAATGTTGTCGGCGCCTCCAGATGACGAACCAGTCGCTTGCTTTCGTCATCGGGAGGCCGATAACATTTCTGCCTCCACGTCTCCCGGGCGCGGATGGACGAAGGTAGCCAGAATGGCGCCGAAGCAGTCCGTCGAGCGAGCGAGCGAGGCAGCGAGATCTTCGGTCACTCATCCACCGGACTGCTTCCGCATCTCCCGGGCGCGGATGGACAAAGGTAGCCGGAATGGCGCCGAAGCAGTCTGGCGAGCGAGCGAGCGAGGCAGCGAGATCTTCGGTCACTCGTCCACCGGACTGCTTCCGCATCTCCCGGGCGCGGATGGACAAAGGTAGCCAGAATGGCGCCGAGGCAGTCCGGTGGACGAGTGACCGAAGATCTCACTGCCTCGCTCGCTGCCTCGCTCGCTCGCTCGACGGACTGCTTCAGCGCCATTCTGGCTACCTTCGTCCATCCGCGCCCGGGAGATGCGGAAGCAGTCCGGTGGACGAGTGACCGAAGATCTCGCTGCCTCGCTCGCTCGCCAGACTGCTTCGGCGCCATTCTGGCTACCTTTGTCCATCCACGCCCGGGAGACGCGGAGGCAGAAATGTTGTCGGCCTCCTGATGACGAAAGCAAGCGACTGATTCGTCATCCGGAGGCGCCGACAACATTTCTCCCTCCGCGTCTCCCGGGCGCGGCCGGACGGATGTATATAATATTATATATATAGTATATAATATTATATACTATTATTCCATGAAGAGAGGTGAGGCCCTGCCTCCCTTGCCTCTACTGACCGCACGTCACTGAAAGAGAGCAAGCTTACAAAGAGCTCTCATTTTAAACGAAAAGAGAATTAGATATTAGGTCAATTTAGAGGCTGTAAGATTAGGATACATAAAGTGACTGTAGGGGGAAAAAAAGTTTAACCACCAAGTTATTGTGTTAATACACATTTTTCCAGGTCAGATGTTAGCAAGTCCAAAAAGAATCACCCAAAATATTAGGTCCCATTTTAACTCTGATCGAAAAAGCCAACATTACATAATGTGATCTTGTTCCTTGACCCATACAGATAATTGTTGTTCCTTTGCCCCAAATCACTTCAAAACTTTAAAAACCTATTTTGTAAGTACAGCAAGAAAAAAATTATTCCAATTCCCTCTGGAATTGGCATTCTCATATTCTTCTTAATTTTTAAAACCCCCTTTTTTTCCCTGGTACGTCTAGTGACAAATCCTTGTTCACATTCTCAGCTAACTCAGATTTTGTTGCAAATTATTTTCTAGAAAAGCTTCATCTGGGAACAATTCATTTTCTTATATTAAGGATTGAAGACATTCACGTAACTATGTTTCCATTGTTCTAATTCCCTTCTACCATTACTTCCTTAAAATGTCTTTTATATTTTGGGAAAAAAAATAGTAATGAAAAGTTAACCGAATGAAGAAAAATATAATTTACTCAGCTTTTAGGGTGTAGTTGCATATTATTTTTCCAAACATAACATAAATATCAGTAAATAGTATCTAGGTGTATATAAAATGATTCAGATCTGATATTTATAGAGATTATCTTCCTGTAGAAAAAGGCATGTAAAAACATAGAAAGTGCAATGTGTGGGAAATGTACTGTTTATTTTGTCATTGAATGTGTTGACAAGCTTACATGAATCTTGGTAATGGAATACTTTTTGCAATATATTATGAAGTAAATGCATCTGCAGTATTTATACATTACAGTGGCCTTGTTATTCTTTCTGAACTAACTGGAAAAAATCTAAGTGCAAATAATAACAATCAGTCTCCAGGCAGAGAAAATAAACAAATTATGCAACTTAGAATTTTCCTAGTAACTTGTTCTGCCTTTCAGAATAACAGAACAGAATAACAGAGTTGGAAGGAACCTTGGAGGTCTTCTAGTCCAACCCCCTGCTCAGGCAGGAAACCCTATACCATTTCAGACAAATGGTTGCCCAATCTTAAAAAGTAAGTAAAGCTATTCCCCAAAGCACCTGAAGACAGGACAAGAAGCAATGGATGGAAACTAATCAAGGAGAGAAGCAACCTAGAACTAAGGAGAAATTTCCTGACAGATAAATGGATATCCAACATCTTCTTAAAAACATTCAGTGTTGGAGCATTCACAACTTGTGAAGGCAAGTTGTTCCACTGATTAATTGTTCTAATTGACAGGAAATTTCTCCTATGTTGCTTCTCTCCTTGATTAGTTTCCACCCATTGCTTCTTGTCCTGCCCTCAGGTGCTTTGGAGAATAGTTTGACTCCCTCTTCTTTGTGGCAACCCCTGAGATATTGGAACACTGCTATTATGTCATCCCTAATCCTTCTTTTCATTAAACTAGACATACCCAATTCCAGCAACCGTTCTTTATATGTTTTAGCCTCCAGTCCCCTAATCATCTTTGTTGCTCTTCTCTGCACTCTTTCTGGAGTCTCAACATCTTTTTTACATTGTGGCGAGCAAAACTGCAGTAGTCCAAGTGTGGTCTTACTAAGGCATTATGAAGTGGTATTAACACTTCACATGATCTTGATATTATCCCTCTGTTATTGCAGCCTAGAACCGTGTTGGCTTTTTTGGCAGCTGCAGCACAGTGCTGGCTCATATTTAAATGGTTGTCCACTAGGGATCCCTCTCAAAGTCACTATTATTGAGCCAGGTACCACCTGTACTGTACCTGTGCATTTGGTTTTTCTTGCCTAAATGTAGAACCTTGCTTATTTCACAATTGAATTTCATTTTGTTAGATGGCATCCAATGCTTCAGATCAGATTGCATTATTGCAGAATGTAATATATGGATCAGCTTTTCAAAACCACTTAAAAACTGATATGGGCACAGGACCAGCAGCAGCAGCTGATTTGAACAAGTCATTGGAATATAGCTCAGTAAAGCTAAAGCAGCTCTATTGGCTTTTCCATTTAGTATTATTATCTGTTCATAACAATGTGAAGACACAGCTGCCAATTATTTAGCAGGTGTTGGCCTTTGTATGTAAATGGTTCATCCCAAGAATCTAGAATGGCATAATGTATCAGCATAGCAGTGACGTGCAGTGAGTTTTAGGGCTGGTGAGGCTGGTGACGTCATCAAATTATCATCATGAAGGGAGGACTGTGACAACTTTGATCTTTGCAAGTGTGCAAGCACAATACCCCAGGATCACGGTGGCGGAGACCGCAACTCCTTCCGCTGAGCTGCGGAGAAGAGCCACAGGAAGGAGGGGAATGGGACCACGTGTGTAGGAGGCTCCTCAGCGCCAGTCTCAGATCAGCATGAGCCGCGGTCCCCTTCCCCTGCACACGTGGTCCCATTCCCCTCCTTCCTGAGCCAACATGAAGGGGACCGCGGCTGCGCTGATCTGAGGCTGGCGCTGAGGAGCCTCCTGCACACGTGGTCCCATTCCCTTCCTTCCTGAGCCAACATGAAGGGCTGCCTCCTGCACACATGGTCCCATTCCCCTCCTTCCTGTGCCTCTTCTCCGCAGCGCAGCAGAAGGAGTTGCTGTCCCCTCCACTGTGATCCTGGGGTATTTTGCTTGCACACGCAAGAAAGAGAAGAAAGAGAAAAGGGGAGATTTTTTTTTTTTTCATGATGAGAGCGATGAGGCTCTGCCTCCCCTGCCTCCCCTGACTGCACGTCACTGCAGCATAGTATACATAGCTTAAATGGACTCCAGAGGCTGGTAAAGGATAGGAAGGCCTGGAGGAATATTGTCCATGGTGTTGCGATGGGTCGGACATGACTTTGCAACTAATAACAACATCAGCATAGTATATGCACAAAGGCAAGCAACCTGACCTTTTGCAATTGACAGATTAAAATTCAATCAGTTTTTCAAGTGCTGTCCAGGTATTTTTGGCTGATAACCACTGGGACCAATTTGACCAAATTATTAACAATTAACAATAATTCTAACTTTTAGAAGTATTATTATTAGAATAGAAAACACCCCAGACTTAACCATTGTCAGTAAGAAAGACAAAAGAAATCTGGATAGTGGATATGGCTATACCTGGACACAGCAGAATGGAAAGATGGAAGGAAATAACAATATACAAAGACCAGCAAATATAAACCACTGTGGCAAAAGAAATGCAGATACAGTAGCTCCAATAGCAATAAGCATCTTGGGTACAATCCCAAAACAACTGGAGCATCACTTGGACACCACTGGCATTGACAAATCAGCATCAGTCAATTGCAAAAGACAGCTTCGTTTGGAACAGCTTATATTCTGCAATACCTTTAACACCATCAAATTACATCTGTTTGTCTTAGGTCCTTGGGATAAAAATGTCAAATGCAGTCTAAACATCTGGCTGTTCAACCAATAATAATATTATTATTATGGTTTGTCAGATGGGATTTAGCATTTTTAGTTCATCTATTGAGTTCTTCCCAAGGACCTGGGGTAGGTAGATGTCATTTGATGATATTAAAGGTATCATCTCAGGATGTTAGCCAGGGTATCATGGGATCATCACATGATGTATCTCGACTTTTTTCTCCTTTGCTAAACCGGGCGGGGCCGTGGCCAGCATGTGACTCATCCGGCCTGCAAATAGCAAAGGACCAGCCAGCAGTGCCTCTGGCAGCCAAAACAGGGCGCGGAGGGACTGTGCACAGCTCCTGCACACACCCGTGCCTCATTTTTGGCCCTGTCAGCCTACTGCACCACTCTGCCAGCCAAAACAGGTTGGGGGGGCCACGTGCAGCTCGCCCGCACCCCTTTTTGGACGGCAAATCAATATAGAATATGTATGTATGTGTGTATACACACACACACACACACACACACACAGACACGTGTATATATGTATGTGTGTGTGTGTATGTGTCAGAGGTGGGTTTCAGCCATTCCTGTCCGGTACGCTGTACCGCCGTACCTGTTGAAAGAATTTAGCATGCCTTCCCGTACCAGGGCTTCCGGGGGCCCGGTACTGGAACGGTCCCTCCCCTGACCTGCCTTCCACCCACTCGCCCACCAGCCGAAGCCTTCTGGGAGGTTTTGGCTGGCAGGTGCACAGAGGGAGGGTGATTCCCCACCCCCTTCATTGGAAACGAGGCGGCTGTCAGAGGAGAGAGCAGCGCACACCCATGGGCTTGTCCAATGAATCCTCCCCTCCTGTTCCTTCTTCTGCTGTTTGTACATGCCGTGCGGGTGGCGCTCCCTTGTCTTTCACAGCTGCCTCATTTCCAATGCGGGGGAAGAAATCGATCTTTTCCGTCCCTCTCCATGGATCCCCATCCCAATTGGAAATGAGGCAGCTGTGAAAGACAAGGGAGTGCGACCCGCGTGGTGTGTACAAACAGCAAAAGAAGGAATATGAGAGGAGTTCCACGTGGGGCTTTTCAAACAGCCGAACTCCTCTTCTGTTCCTTCTTTTGCTGTTCATATGCACCGTGCGGATTGCGCTCCTTGTCCCAGCTGTCCCGCTGTAATTGTGCAGGCTGTGCACGCACACCTATGTTTTCCAAGGTGTGGAGCGACTCCAGAGCCCATCCACACCCCCCCATGGAAAACATAGGCCCGTGCGCACAGCCTGCACAATTACAGCCCAGAGAGCAGAGACTCTCGGAGGGAAGCCAGAGGCAGCGGGGCAGCCGGATCCCTCGCCCTCAGAGGGAGGAAGGGCCAGTTGAGAGAGGATCTTTGGTCCTGCTTCCTCCGATGGACAGAGCTTCACTGTCCAGCGGGGAAGATTCCGTCCCTCATCCTTGTTCTCACACACCCAGGCTTGTGCAGAGGCTTCACTCTCTGGGCCTGTAATTGTGCGGGCATGAATGCACCTATCTTTTCCATGACGTGGGGCTGTGGCCAGAAGATGAGGCACACAAAGGGGACCAGCGGGGCCTCGTCCTTCTGAAGAGGACCTGTTCCCGAAGAGGGCAGATGTGGTGGCATCGGTCTTGGGATGTTCTGCGGAGCCCCCCAGGGAAAAATGCCACTGCCAGGTACTTTTAACCATATATTTTGGTCCTATGATTGCAGAATGCTGCAAAAAAACATAAATACAGGCCAGTTGTTGAATGTTTCAAATGTGATTGGAACACTCAACAAGGTGACCACTGTATGTGTCTGTGTGTGTTTCTGTGTCTGTGTGTGTGTGTGAGTGAGTGAGTGAGAGAGAGAGAGACAGACAGACAGACAGGCACAGAGAGAGAGAGGGAGTGAGAGACAGACACACACACACACACACATACAGAGGGAGGGAGGAGAGAGATACAGAGAGAGAGACAGGCAGGCAGACACAGAGAGAGAATGACAGGGAGAGACACAGAGAGAGGGAGGGAGGGAGGGAGGGAGGGAGAGACAAAGAGCCACACATACAGAAAGACAGACAGACAGACAGACAGACAGACAGAGAGACAGAAAGAGGCAGAAAGAGAAAGAGAAAAAGAAATGAAGGAAGAAAGAAAGAAAAAAAGAAAAAAGAAAGAAAAAGAAAGTGGGAGAGAAATACAAAAGGAAGGAAGGAGAGAGAGAGAGAGAAAGAAAAAAAAGAAAGAAAGAACTTATGACCAGAATTGAGCCTAAAATTTTGGTTGCTAAGCAAGAGCGTTGTTAAGTGAGTTTCACCACATTTTCCAAGTTGGCCACGCCACGTCATTTCAGCTTGCCTTTGATGTTGAGCTTCATTTTGTGTTTTCCTATCTGCTAAAACATTTAACCATAGACTGGTTCTTCAATTTATACAATTTTCATGTCATAATAGATTTATGACTGTTTAAACAGAAAGAATAAAATGGTC
Organism: Natrix helvetica; assembly: GCF_964273705.1. Lineage (NCBI taxonomy): Eukaryota > Metazoa > Chordata > Lepidosauria > Squamata > Natricidae > Natrix > Natrix helvetica. The sequence goes on along the minus strand of NC_138548.1, from coordinate 219,231,820 downwards.
CCAAGAACAATTGCACCCGAAAAAACCACATCCTTTGCCAACAACACACCCAACTCTGCCATTCCTGCCACAGGAGAAGGTAATCCACTTTATGCTAGGCTTGCTATACTTTTCCAGACCAAAAGAAAAGGGCAGTGCCACTCTCTGTCTACTTACCTAAGTCATTGTCTGGATGAAAAGTGAATACATTTGTTAGATTCTGATTGGCTAATTTGAGAAGAATAACCTTTGGGAGTTCCCAGGGAGGTTATGCATAACTTTTTTCATTCATCTCCCCTATAATTTCATAGGCTGTTACTCAATAGATTCTTGTGGTAATTGTTTAATTGTTAGGCATAGCAATCTTCACTCTATGACTCTGTTAGCTGGTTTTGAATCAGTGTAGCAGAAGCAGTAATCGGAAAGGAACGGGTTTCTAGAGTTACTCAGAAAAAAAGATACTTTGGGGGCATTTTAGGAGACAAAATTGAAGAGGATTAAACCACACTGACTCAACAGATTTCAATCCAGTTTCCTATTCATAAATTCTATGACCTGTTAGAAAAGATTTGAAAGCAGGCCAAATGTTCAATCAAGAACTCCACAAACACTGTTTGCTCGCCACCGCAAAATGAAAAATAAAAAAGTTAGAACTTGAAATGAAGCCAAGGATAATCGAGCATACTGCTCATAGCAATGCAGCTTTGCTGCGGTGGAAGTAGGATGCTATTTTTAGCCTTCTTTATTTCTGAGACTGTGTAGAAACATTGTCCTTTCCTTCAGAGTGGGCAGTGTATTTGGTCACTTTGCTCTTTCTTCATAGGCCTACGACATTATGTGGACATCTTTCCAAAAGGAGAGTTTTCAGCAGAAGACACACAATGTCCTCATTAATACCACTATGTGTTTATCCATGTTAAGACACTTATTGGCCCTGCTCGCTGGGAAGTCTGAGAATTCCAACATATAAGCTGGGTTTCCACATCATGCTAAACTATCGTTTCTTGAATAATCTGGGATCATAATCTCCTTCGTTCATGCTACCCTATAATAGCTGACTCCACACATTGCAGGACAAAGGTGTCAAACTCAAGGGCCCAGGGGCCAGATCCGGCCTGTGGGGTGCTTAGATCTGGCCCTCAGGACCACCCTGGAAACAGCAAAGGACCGGCCCATGGTGCCTCTGCCAGCAAAAATGGAGCTCAGGAGGACTGCATGCGGGTACTCACGACCTCTGTTTTCGCTAGCAGAGGGTTGTAGGAGGCCGTCACAGAGCTCAGGAGCCCGTTTTCTCTGGCAGAGTGCTCAGGCCACTACCTTGACATGAGTGACATTGAGCTGGCCACGCCCATCCTGGCCACACCCACTCTGCTCCCCCCCCCAAGGTCAAACGCAACCCTGATGCAGCCCTCAATGAAATCGAGTTTGACAGCCCTGTTGTAGGAGAAAGCAGGCAGAGCTTGGGAATGGAGTCAAGAAAGGAATCAGTTTGTAGCCATTACATTCCCACAATGGTCCCTCTTTGATTCTGTTAATTCTTACTAGTGCCATTTTAGTGCTGGACATTAGTTGACTGCATTCTTGTACATAGGCATGGGCAATAAATCAGCTTAAATGGAATTTAACATGTGGTCCTGATTCCTCACTCTGACAGCTATTAGTAAACCAATCACTTTTTATCTGAACATAATCTACAAAAGCAGGCATTTAGAGAGTAGAAATCTTGATTCCTTGTTGCATTAATATCCTACCACAGTTCATCATCTTCAAGCTGTGGGCTTAAAATGTGATCGGAGCTGCCGTCTTTCTGTAAGTCTTGGTGGGAGGGTATATATATATATATATATATATATATATATATATATATATATATATATATATATATATATATATATATATATATATATATATATATATATATATATATATATATATATATATATATATATATATATATATATATATATATATATATATATATATATATATATATATATATATATATATATATATATATATATATATATATATATATATATATATATATATATATATATATATATATATATATATATATATATATATATATATATATTTGTTTTCGTAGATTTTCACGGGTGTAGGTATGCTGGTTTTGTTATATTCGGGTCTTTTCCCGTGTAATGTAATACACACACACACACACACACACACACACACACTTAGTAACCATTCAAAGTTACAATGTCACTGAAAAAAATTGTCATGTGATCAAAATTCAGACACTTGGCAACTGGTTCATATTTTTGGCGTCACAGTATCCCAGGAAACCCAGATTCACTTAACAACCCTGTCACTAGTTTAACAACTGCAGTGATTCACTTAACAAATGTGGCAAGAAAGGTGATAAAATGAGACAAATTTCACTTAACTGTCTCACTTAGCAACAGAAATTTCGGGCTGAATTGTGGTCGTAAGTTGAGGACTACCTGTACAAAGTTGTGAAAACAAAATGTATGTACATTTTTCTTCGATCAGATGCAAAAATCAGTACAAAAGTTAGGCTGAACAAAACGTTTCTGTTAGATTACCTCCCAAAAAAGCAAAATTAGAACTGAAAAATATAACATAGCATTGAGCACAAATTTACATGATGACAATTCAAATCAAAACATTAATATTTCCTAACAGATGGAACCATCTTCCAATATGTGGGGAAGCAAACTTGTATCAATCCGAATTTAAATATTCTGTAATAGTAGTAGGCCAATTTATTATTATTTTTTATTGATTACTTTTTAATGCACCAGAGGTGTTTCAAAGCTTCTATATCAAACTGGCCCTTTTCTGGCTTAATAAGGATTACATCCTGCTTCTTCACAACAGATTCTGAATAATTTGAAATAATACGCTCTGTCAGCTCAATTTGAGGGGCTGAAGAAGATGTTGTAAAATCTGTGCATCCATCTATCCAGTTAACAAAATTTATAATCTGTTTCGATTGGGCAGCAAAGAACAGGGGAAAACATAGTACATAAGCCAAACATATAAGAATAAAACAAATGCAAACATGGGATCTTTCTTGCATGTTGTCCTAAATTTAACTTATTGATGCATTTAATGTGTGGGTGTGACATGGTGGCCACTTGAAATTTCTCTTCTGAATTTAACAATGTCTACTACAAGGTGTGTGTGGCAACACACCAGAGGTGGTATTCAGCAGGTTCTGACCAGTTCTGGAGAACCGGTAGTGGAAATTTTGAGTAGTTCAGAGAACCGGTAAATACCACCTCTGACTGGCTCCACCCCCATCTATTCTCTGCCTCCCAAATCCCAGCTGATCAGGAGGAAATGGGGATTTTGTAGTAACCTTCCCCTGGAGTGGGGAGGGAATGGAGATTTTACAGTGTCCTTCCCCTGCCATGCCCAACAAGCCACGCCCAACAAGCCACACCACACCCACCAAGCCACACCCACAGAACCGGTAGTAAAAAAAAATGAATCCCACCACTGCAACACAACTTCATCCCAGGCCTTATGCAGAAAACCAATTTCTATGAAGATGCTTCAGAACTTGACTTTTTCTGAAGTTTGAAACACACAAATCCTAGCTTGCGGTTATCACTGTTTGAGTGCCAGGGTTTCTTTATCAGCAAATATGGGATATAATCATATATCTCAATAAATAAAATTGGTTCACTAAATAATATCCTTCTTATCAATGCTATATTATCCACTCTGTTGGAGCTACACCATGACCACTAAAAAGCTAACTTTCTTGCTCAAATAAAGTTCATTTGTTTCCTGTCTTCTGTGTTTTTCTTGTATTTTTTTTTTAAATTAGTGACCTATTCCTGAACATATTTGGTGGTGTGTGTCTGTGTATAATTGTATTAATTTTTTTAAGAATATAAAAACGAGCACAAACTAAATTAAGTAAGAAAAAGAAAATATAAGGAAATCAAAGAGAAGTTCAAGAAAAGAAAAGAAAAAGTAAAGAAAAATAGAAAAGAAGTTTCTGATTTGGATTTCTTTACTCCTCTCTCAAGCCCTTTTATCTTTCCTTTCCATTTTGCAAACATTATAGTCCTCAGTTCTGGTCCTGTGGTGTTGTGCAAATCCTTACACAAAAAGATGGCCCAGCACAGGAGAAGCAATACCACAGGATCAGAATCAACAGTATGCCTTTATTTTATTTTTAAAAGGACACTCTTTTGTAAATAAAAATGTTCACATTTTAGACAGAGAATATAGATTGTTTGAGAGAGGAATGAAGGGATCCATTTATGCCAAAGTGGAAAATCCTTACACTTTTGCCTCAGACACAATCTGTTCCCCCATTTTATAAACAGGCAAGACTAAGGAGTCTGAATAAACAATAATAGAAAGATACCCCTCATACAATTGTTATAGCATACCCATGGTCATGTGATCAATATTTGGCAACCAGCATGTATTTACGACAGTTGCAGTGCCCCAAACTCCCGTGATCGTCATTTGTGACCTTCCCAGCCAGTTTCCCACAAGGTCAATGGGGGACGCTAGATTTACTTAATGACCGTGTGATTCACTTAACACCTACAGTTATTTGCTTAATAACCCTGGCAACAAAGTTGTAACATGAAGCACGAGTCACTTAACTGCCTTGCTCAGCAACCAAAACTCTAGTTCTGATTGTGATCATGAGTCAAGGACTACAGTGGTGGGATTTAAAGACTTTTGCTACTGGTTCTGTGAGTGTGGCTTAGTGGGCGTGGCATGGCTTGGTGGGCGTGGATTGGTGGGCATGGCAGGGGAAGGTTACTGCAAAATCCCCATTCCCTCCCAATCAGCTGGGACTCGGGAGGCAGAGACTAGACTGGTGCGGGCCAGTCAGAGGTGGTACTTACTGGTTCTCCCAACTACTCAAACTTTCCACTACCGGTTCCCCAGAACTGGTCAGAACCTGCTGAATACCTCCCTGAAGGGCTACCTGTATATCTGGTGACAAATGTGTGGGAAGGCCCTGGAAACCTTATCTCACCAAGGTAGTGTGTGACCTTTCATAGCCACTTATCCATTCATCATGGTATGGGATGAAGAAACCGAGAAATGGCACCTACACTATGATAAATGGAAGGCATCTCATCTGAATCTCCAGCACAGGAGATTTTTTTTGTGAAATATTATCTTGAGGCAGAGTAATTCTGCAGGGGAGAAGAATCTGCCTTAGTAAATTTGATTCATAGAGATTTGCATAGAAGAGATATCAGATCCAACAGGGTAGCTGTTTTCCACAAAACAATAGGGCATACGTTTATACTTTTTTTCTTTGCTTTGCAGAAAAGCTAAAATCAATTCATGTATGCATGGATGGTTGCTGTCTCCTTTTAAAGCCTCACAGCCATTTTTAATTGGGAGAAAGCATGCAAAATTCATCAGCAAGGCTTCTCAGATTCCCATAAGCTACAATCTATCAATCTATAACTTAACTTTCCTATGGGGTTTATATTCTTTACAGCAAATTGCCCAAATACTGTATGTACAGTCCAAGCAATGGTGACTTTAGGTGACAAAAAAGCCACTCTTCCTTTTTCAAAATGTTGTTCTAATTCTTCCTCTCAAACTACAAGTCTCTGAAATACATATTATTACGTATTATGCTCAGGTTTTGTGGCTTTATTCTTCCTCTGTAACTTTATAGGATAAGAACTTTCAAAAAAATGTATGAAGAATTGATTACATCTTCTTCAACTTGTTTGTGGTAGAATGCATTGAAGACAGAGAAATGGGGAATTGACTGGTGAATAACAAAGAGGGAAACACTGAATTCTTCAAAGATATAGAAAAGCTGCTGTAGTGTTTTCTTGCCAGACCAAAGAGGCTAATTCAAATAATAAGGATATCTACCATTTTCCTCCAACTTCTCATACCTACCCTTTCTTCAGAGCAATCTTTATGTTTAGTGGCACTGAGTCTGCAGATGCTTACATCACTAGCCATTGCCCATTCACAAGAAGGCTGTTATTGGCACTTCGTCACACAACTGCTATAAATCTTCATATCGCTGAAGTAGGATTCATTGACTTCTTCAATAAAGCTCCCAAACTCAGAAAGGACAATAGTAGCGTCTTCTGTTCTGTATGCAGAAGGACCCAAATTCATTCCGCAACATTTCCAAATATGGTTTGGAAGTTCTCTGACAGAAAACTTGGAGGCCTATCGCCAAATAATAATTGGGGCAGTATTGTCTAGTGGTAAAGAAATGAGACTAGAAACCAGGGCATGATGATTTCAGTAGATCTTCAAGCTCCCTATGATTTTCATGATTCTATGAAAAGCAGCTGGGTGACTTTGGGCAGGTCACTCTCTAACAGCCCAACTCACCTCACAGGGTGGTGGGGAAAATAGGAGGAGGAAAGGATATTAGAAAAGTATGTTCACTGCTAGGAGTTATTTATAAAAATAATAATAAAGGAGTCTTTAAAAAAAACTTTATATAAACAATTTTAAGCTAGTAGGACCAGGGACGTGCGGTCAGGGGAGGCAGGGGAGGCAGAGCCTCACCGCTCTCATCATGAAAAAAAAAGGGAAAAGGGAAAAGGCGCTGAGGAGCCTCGGGGAATGGGACTGCGCGAGCCGCGGTCCCCTTCATGTTGACTCAGGAAGGCAGGGAATGGGACCACGTGTGCAGGACAGAGGGAGGTGCAGGAGGCTCCTCTAGCCTCAGCCTCCCTCCTGCACACATGGTCCCATTCCCCGCCTTCTGTCGGGTTCTGACGCCGGAGCTCATGTTCCAGGGCGAATGCACATGCGCGAGCGGCTCCCCTCCTCGCACTGAGCAATGGCAGGTTTACAGGAAGTTGCTCGCAAAAGCAGAAAGTGCGATGGAGTTTTTGGACCGTCGGCTACCGTTTCCCTGCTAGCTGGCTCGTGAAAGGACCCTGGAAACCGAGTCGTGGCTGGCGCCTTGTTAAGAATTCCCCGCCTTCCTGATGACGTCACCAGCCTCACCAGACATAAACCTCACCGCACGTCACTGAGTAGGACCCATAGTTTAATAAACAATAAAGCAGTGTATTATGTGTTCTTCTCTGATCTAGCTGACCAATAGTAGATTAAGGCCCCCTAACAGGATTTTTCAGCCATCTATATCTATAGTAAAACAGATATTTCTATTGATTAGAAAAGCTGAACTCAATAACAATCATCTGTTTTAAAAGACACAAAAGTACTGGTATGTGAACAATTTTAAAATATCTATAAATCAACCCTCTATCCTTTGGCAACGTTAGGACCATAGCTGACATCAAGTCAGGGGCAGGAATTTTGAGTAAATGAGAAGAATGGCATTTGATTGGAGAAGGAACTGCAGATAATTGGATGCTACATAGTTGGAAATAGAAATTTCCACACATACACCAATGCTAAGTGACAAAATTATATCAAACAGAAAACTATCTTTCTCCATCCTCTTGAAGTTTCAACAACAACAGGTTGCCATTTGAAAATACTGGAAAATTGCAGGGTTGTGCCACAAAGGAGCATCATGAAGAGGTGGATCGTAAAAAACTGAACAAAGAATTGCATCACCAAAACTAAGGACAACACCTAGGAAACTCATCTTTGCACACGAAATTGAGCCTTGGGCCTGGCACGCAGATTCTCTCAATAGACTAAAAAATAAGTTATTGAAATGTGTAGCTTACAGGTAACACCTATCCTTGCCAATGAACATCACCTGCAGAATTGATGACCTACTGTCCATTATTAATTTTAATCAGCATCAACATCATTACTGATGAATAACACTGATGAAATATATTTACCTAGTGGTTCATTTGTGCTGTTGTCATGAAGTATTAGCATTTTTCTTGGCAGGCCTACATGAAAAAACAAAGCATTTGTATTTTTGCTGTCATAACATTTAGACTCCACAGATAAAGGACAATTAAGGAGGAAATTGAAGCATGATAAAGCCCTTACATAAATCAATAGTAATATACTGTATACATTACAAGTGGTATGTAGAGGTTCTGACATTCAGACTCCATATGGAAGAATTCCCAAGTTAAATGAATATATACAGTAAATGCAATGTTTGTTTTTTGTTCTCTTCTATGAGCAGAAGGTTGAAGGAGTAAAAGCATCTCCTCAAGCAGTCTGTGTAAATTGGTGGTTGTTGTTTTTTTTCTTATTCACAGTATATCATAGAAATGATTAGGAATGTATAAATGTATATTTGTTGAGATCTGAAAATCTGGAGCCACCAACTCAAGCATGAGACTCTAACTTCTTTCCATTTTTGGAAGACATTTTATTGTGCAACTCTTCAGTATTAAATGATCGTGACCAATAACAGATTTTGAAATTTTGATCTAAAGTTCCGGGATTCTCTAACAGAAAACTGTTCCATCTCTTGCTAACCACAAATATAAGGAAATTAAAAAGGAGAAATCACAAATAATCCTGAGCAATCGTATTCTGCGTTGAGTCTTTAAAAGATGAAGAGATACACTGGGCGAGGTATTTCTCTCATACTAATGGATGCTAATGAACTGTAAGATTCATCTTTGATGATACAAATCAGCCTCCTTCTAATTTGCATGCATGCACTGATAAGATATGTGTGGAGTATTTTCATTCATATTCACATTCATATTCATCCTACCTAGCCTGACTTCCCCCAACACTTTTAAGGTAAACAAGCCTGTAAGCCTATGAAGGCAACTTTGGAGAGAAGAAAGTCTTGTTTTCTTGGAAAGAACTGAAGAAGACTAGTGTGAAAGTAGAAAGTATTAATGTGAAGAATATCCCAGAATCCTTCAGGGTACAATCTAAGTTTGATATAAGGTGAAGCAAAGTTAGGAGCAATCTACGTTCACTCTCTGTTAGCTTTTTCTAAAATAGGACTGTTTCCAAAGGTCCTGCTGACATGCAAAGATATCATCACTAGCAATGCCCAGGGACTCTCCCAGTTACCTCTCTGCTGGCATTGAGGAGAAATCTAATTTGCAGTATGGTGGAGAATTGCCACCAAAGAAGCATCTGAGATTTCCATGCAATGCCACTGGTCGAGTCTTTTTTACTTAACGAAAATTTCTATAATAATTTATAGAACTCACTTGATGACAAGAAAGTTAGATTGGGAGACCCTAATTCACCACCAATTGATTTTGGAGCAGAATTCTCTGGAATGAGCTGCTTCGCATAATCCCTGACCTCCGGTCCTTCCAACCCGCCCTAAAAATTTGGCTTTTCCAGCAAGCCGGCCTGGCCTGTTAATTTTAACTTATTTTAAATGTATTGTCTTTAAATTCGGTTTGTTTTTGGATATGGATTTAATTTTTTTTTAACTTTTGGGATATATGTTTTTTAATGTTGTACGCCGCCCTGAGTCCTTTTGGAGAAGGGCGGCATATAAATCCAAACAAACAAACAAACAAACAAACAAACAAATAAACATCCCTGCTGGTGACATAGCAGATTTACATACCAGTAATGTATATCATATTTCAGTCAACATGATAAAACATACACACAGAGAGAAGTTGGAATGCTATATAAAAGTTGTTTTTAATTGCCCATGTCCCCTTTTCAACATTTGCTCTCAAAAGAACAAAAGCACCAACATACTGAATGCTCATATGGTTGTAGCATCAGAGGTTTTGGCCAAAAAGATGTCACCGCCTTGAAAGATGGCACAAAAGAAGGAAACATGAGCCCAGGAGGACCTGAGGGTGGAATGCAAGTTTTGCTGGCAAGTTTGGAGCATGGAGTTGCCAGGGATTTGACAGACAGCATCTTGCCCAGGTAAGAGCAATCTGATACAGATTACAATATTCCTCCCAATGTGTAATGACCCCACTGCATTGATTGCATGACGTATAATGATATATCAGTGAATTACACATTAATCAATGAATCAATAAAGGCAGGGAAGAACACAAACACTCTTGAATCCCATTTTCAGATCAAACTACTTGTGGGATTTAAGTGGGTTATAACTAAATGAAAACATGTTGATTAAGTGAATCCATTATAAGCATGTTTTCACTTGTGTTCATCCCTGTCTGAGAAACAGGTACAACATTATTCTCAATTATCTAAACACAAGTGGGTTTTTTTTAATGGCAGTGGGAGGACACAAGAAAGACAGCAACAGTCATCTGATAACTCTTTATACACACATATACACACATACATTGATTGCCCCGCAGAAGGATACTTTAAAAAATACTATATCTGTGCAGAAGAGTACTTTGAAGGAGAAATACGAAGGCAGGCAAAGGGGCCAAAAAAGCTGCCAAATTTTGTTGTGCTGGACACTTTGCAGTCACATAGGTCATTCCCATCAAAGACATTCCTTTAAAAAAATATTGACTATATATTGATTTACAACTGCTTGTATTGGGAGGATTTTAAAGATTAAACGGAACCAATGGTGATAGATAGTGACAGACAGAAATTATATTGTAGGTTACGGCAGTGTTAGGCTCAACAGACCCAAGTTACCCAAATCTTTGCTCTGTATTTCCAACCCCCTTCCTCTCCCACACAACTCTGCCTGTCTGTTTTCAACATCCAATTGGATTGGATGGCTGTTGAGGTGAACAAAGCTTCATTTCTCATGATTCTCACAATGTAAGGTTATAGCTAAGGCAGGGGCACCCCTTCCTGCAGAGACTAGAACAACTAATTTAACCTGTGTCTGAGAAGGCTACACCATGGTGAGGGAGAGAAAGTATGCAGAGAAATGAACATTGACTAGCAAATGAAAATACATATTGACTGGCATATACAAGAAATGAGATCTCCCCTGAAAAATGGGAGAAGGGAGAGGACCAGGTTTGTGATTAGCAGGTCACTTCAAAGACAGTGGGTAGAAACTAATGAAGGAGAGAAGCAACTTAGAACTGAGGAGAAATTTCCTGACAGTTAGAACAATTAATCAGTGGAACAGCTTGCCTCCAGAAGTTGTGAATGCCCCAACACTAAAAGTCTTTAAGAAGATGTTGGATAGCCATTTGTCTGAAATGGTAGAGGGTTTCCTGCCTAGGCAGGGGGTTGGACTAGAAGACCTCCAAGGTCCCTTCCAACTCTGCTATTGTATTGTATTGACAGTACATTTTTTGAAATAAGAGAAAGGAGTGGTTTAACATGCTTCAGTTGCCTAAGGTTCGGCTTATCAAGCAGAGTAGAAGTAATAACTTTTTTTAAAAAAAGTTTTAATTGTGTGGTTTTCATTATCTTGAAAAAGAAGAAGAAAGTTAGTAAGGGGTTTTAATCTGCTCTGAGGTGAAGGGAGGGAGGGAGAGTGGGAGGAAGGAAGGAAGGAAGGAAGGAAGGAAGGAAGGAAGGAAGGAAGGAAGGAAGGAAGGAAGGAAGGAAGAATAGGATGGGTACTTGGGTAATTTAACATTTAACATGCAACAACATGAAGCAAATTCTTCATTTTTCAGCAATTCCACATGCAGGGTCCTGTACTGCTTTTTTCTATTTATATATATTAATTTCATTAGACAATTAAAAAGGCGAAAACCATTGCAAACCAAGAAAACTAAAAAGAAAAATAGATGCAGAAAAGAAAAGCAGAAAAAAATTAAAATGTGATACAGAAACAGAAAAGAAATATGTTTCTTTATTCATTTATTCAGTATAATCAACTTTACTAACTTACCACCTTCTCCTAAACTACAATAAATGATCTCTTGTTCCCATACCCCATGTCTTTATCTATAAACAAATCCATAAAGCCTCATCGTCAGACTCCTAGTCAACAAAAGTACATTAAGGGTTAACAGTTATAACAACGTATTTATTTTAATCTTGGTCAAATTAGTCAACATTATATTACTTAATTTTTAACCATTTTGACCTTTATCCCTTCAAATACTGTCCTAGAACTTGATTCCTTTTTTTTTCTTTGTCCCTTCAAAATTCTTCAAAAGTTCCACAAGACTCTTTTGTAAATCTAATATGAGAATGTTGTCTAGGTCACCTTTGGTTTGTTATTTGTATAACCTTTTAATTATTAATGCATCATCTGTTTTTATTTGTCTATCCAGTGCAGCATCTTTTTCTGTGTCATTCTTGTAGCCTGTTATTTTTAAATCCACTTTCAGATCAGTCTCATCTTGTCTGGTAAAACTTGTTCCTCTTCCATAACATCTTTTAAACACAGTCTGCATATAATTGCAGACCCTGTTAAAATTAGCTTCTAGGTCCATTGCTCACAAATATTATTCAATACATCAAATATTAAAGTATTTTGCTCCATTTTTTATTAGTAAGTCAAATTTAAGTGTTCTTTTCCTTTAATTGTAACATTAGTTCCTTCTGGTTCCCTCTAGTGTCCAACCTTCAAAGTCTCATCCTATTATTAATAAAATAATTCAAAACACCAGCATTTTTCTTTAAAAAGGATTCTTATAATTAATTTCAAAATCATATTTTAGATCTATCTGGAGCCTTAATCTATTGGACTTTCACCAAATTCAGACTTTTCAAAATCAACATACTAATTAACCTTTTGTTGTTTATTCCTTAAAATTATATTTAAAATTTCTTTCACTAAGGATGGAGGGAAACTCGCCCACTACTATAAAGCTTGTCAATCCAAAAGTTCCTAATATCTGAAAAGCAGTTAATAGTTAATTTCTGAAAGTGTTTTAAAAGGTTAATATGTGAACCAGGGGTGAAATTCAGCAGGTTCTGACAAGTTTTGGAGAACTGGTAGTGGACATTTTGAGTAGTTCGGAGAACCGGCAAATATCACCTCTGGCTGGCCCCAGAGTGGGGTGAGAATGGAGATTTTACAATATGCTTCCCGCAGGAGTGGGGAGAGAATTGGGATTTTGCATTATCCTTCTCCTGCCACACCCACCAAGCCACGCCCACAGAACCAGTAGTAAAAAAAATGAATTTCACCACTGATGTGAACCCAACAACCATAAATGTACTGACCACAATTTCAGCAAGATGATTCTTCCTTCATCTAGGAGAGCTCTAAAACCATCAGAGCACTGTACTGCTGTCTCCTCGTGAAGAGCAACTGTCTGGGGCATCTATGGGTGATCTCAAGTCCTATCCTTATCCAGCTCTTCATTGTCTGTTTGCTGGCTCTTCATTCTACTGTACTGATCCATTTCTCCTCTGGAAGTCATCACCCCTCTTCTTCATCTGTTAGTGAAGTTAACAGATATAGTGTGGCCATTTCCAGAAAAGTCTTCAGATTAGATCACAGTCATGTGGGGAGATGAAAGCAACAGTGAAAGAGAAATTCCCCCCTCAAAAACTCTTCCAGTGAACTGGACTGCACTGAATCCTTTTCAGATAAATTTGAAACCATGACAGGTTTGCTAACAGCCTGTTCCTGAATCATAAAAGGCTAGGAAAGGGTACTCAAGATTGGCCCTATCATTTGGCAATGGGAACTAGCTACTCCAGCTGCAGATGGGGGGGGGGTAGTATGAGGCATTGAAGGAGAAAGCTCTGGGAGTTGGGCAGTTTGTTCTACACCTCTTAAGCTAAGCCCTCTATCTGTGTATGGAAGATACCATTCAACTGCCATTTTATCAGCTTCTAGATGCGGTATACCATTTTATCCTTTGCTTCAGGCATACAATTTCCTGAAAATTCCAATTTAATACAAGTGTGGAGATTTGACAAGTTTCCAAATAAAATCTCACCCCAGCCTCATACTTAGTGTCTGGTGTCAGATAAAGTGAATATGGTGATTTATAATGGCAATAAAGTTGGCAAAGAAAAGTGCTGAAGTGATAATTGATGTGTTCAGTGCCTCAGATGGCAACACGCAATGAGGCTGCACTCCTATGCTACAATTACATATCCTTGAACTTCATGGAGCTTTGTCTTGGTAGATCTTTATAGGATAATACTGTGTTTTATTATTATAAAGATTACCCAATTATGCTCATTAGGAAAAATAATTATTTTGAAAGTTGCACACACAAAGAAAGACAATATCTACTCTTATTTTTGGCTGGAAACTCTAGACTTTTTATGTAAAACAAAAAAATGAACTTATAATTTAAGACAGGGGTGTCAAACTCGCAGCCGGTAGGCCGGATGTGTCACGCGCTAGCCACACCCACCCCTTGTTTAATGAAGTGGGGGAAAGTCACGATACGTTATATGGCAATGTGATGTCGCGAGTTTGACACCCATGATTTCAGATTTGAACATTAGACAAGTCAGATTATAGAAAAAAAGGAGTGTTAAACTGTAAACATAAGTGTAGGAGGTAAATGTATAATTATACGAATAACTGCTGTAAAAAAGGTTGGTTGCTACTTCTTTATATCTATCTTTTTTCTATTTTTTTGCATTGTTAATTATCTCTTTGATTTTTTTTTCTTTTCTTTTTCTTTTTCTTTCTTTTTTCTTTTTCTTTTCTTTTTCTTTTCCTTTTCTTTTCTTTTTCTTTTTCTTTTTCTTTTCCTGTTCTTTTTGTTTTCTTTTTCTGTTCTTTTTCTTTTCTTTTTCTTTTTCTTTTTCTTTTTCTTTTTCTTTTCTTTTTCTTTTCTTTTCTTTTTCTTTTCTTTTTCTTTTCTTTTCTTTTTCTTTTCTTTTCTTTTTCTTTTCTTTTTCTTTTCTTTTTCTTTCCTTTTCTTTGCTTTTCTTTTTCTTTTCTTTGCTTTTCTTTTTCTTTTCTTTTTCTTTTCTTTTTCTTTTCTTTTTCTTTTCTTTTTCTTTTCTTTTTCTTTTCTTTTTCTTTTCTTTTTCTTTCCTTTTTCTTTTCTTTTCTTTTTCTTTTCTTTTCCTTTTCTTTTCTTTTCCTTTTCTTTTTCATTTCTTTTTCTTTCTTTTCCTTACTTTATACCAGTTTGTTGAGTTATTTTCTTCCTTTTAAAAATATATTTAATAAAGATTATATAAAAAAGAAATGTGCCATCCATCTGGTAAACTCGCAAAATTCATTTATCTCACCGTGTACATGTATACATCTGAACTGTCTTGTTTCTCCGTGTCATATATATGTGAATATATGTTTGTTTGTTTATTTGTTTATTTATTTATTTATTTTGTCATGTTTATGTAGTGTATATTAGAGGTGGGGACCCTTTGAGAGCTGTATGCAATGACATTTCATTTAATGTAGGCCGATTAGTACATTCAAAGTGACAATAAAGTTATTCTAAGTTCTAAGTATAAATTTGTACCCATAAGGGAGATGATATTGAAATCAGATCCAGATTTCAAATGGAAATTTGGCAAATAACTGAAAGGATAAATGTATTAAATTTGGAAATTACCCTTTCAGCTAATGGGCACCAAAGAATAAATGAAGGCTGTACTGTAGCAAGGATGGAGATTACAGACATCAGTGCTTTACCCTGAAAGTACAGATAGTTCTTGTTACCAAGGGCCTCATTTAGTAACCATTCACAGTTACAGTAGTGATGACTTTTGTGAGCAATCCTCACATTCACGACTTTCACAGGTATTTCAAGCCAAGGAAGCTGAAATAAGGCCATAAGCACAGTCATGGTATTATTCAGCAACACCTCACTTAATAATCAATCGCCAGTCCCAATGGTGGTGGCTAAATGGGGACTACCTGGGTGTGTTGGTATTTGATTTCTTTCTTAACTTGTCTCTTCGCTGTGTAAAGAAGCACCTATCCCTATAATTATAAAAGGATTATATTAGAATAACCGCAAATCAGGGATGCGCTAAAAACTAGAACTCCTCCGATTGTTGTTGTTTCACAGATACCTAGCAGGAAATATGATAAAACTTTATCAGATGCAGATTTTCTTCTGAGCAGATTTCATCCTCCCGTCAGTTTGATTGACTAGGAGCACAAGTACTTCCAACAATATAGGTCTTCTTTGACTTTGATTCTACCTGTGAACTGACCCATATTTTTCGGAGTATAAGATGCACCGGAGTATAATACGCACCAAGGTTTTAAAGAGGCAAATTAAAAAAACGTTTTTGCACTCTGCAAACCTCCCAAAAACGGCTCGTTTTTTGTGAAAACAGGCTCATTTTTTAAAAAAGGACATAAATAGCCCTTAGGAGGCTTGTAGAGTGTTCCTGGGAAGGTTGGGGGGGGGGCAAAAACGAGCAAAAACCGGCCCATTTCTGTCAATAAAAGGGGGCATTAGGAAGTTTATAGAGTGCTCCTGGGGGCTCGGGGGGCAAAAATTGAGCAAAAAATGGGCTGTTTTTTTACTCATTTCTGCCCTCCCCCAGTCCCCAGGAGCTCTCTGAAAGCCTCCTACAAGCTATGCACGGCCATTTTGGTGAAGGGGGAGGGGTTTTGGGAGGCACAAAATGCTGTATTCAGTGTATAAGACGCACCCAGATTTTCAGCCCCTTTTTTGAGGGAAACTACTCCGAAAACTACGATATTCATATATTATCTCCAATTTGTTGTGTGACAGTCGAGAGCCAGCTGCAGTATTTGGTAACAACCAGTAGCCTTCTTAAATCAGCCAATGATGGTAAAGTAGGACCTGTGAATGAACATTGTGCTTTGATTGGACTTTTTATTCTAGCAATGTCTTCTCGTCCTACCTATCCTGTAATTTGAGGAGGTAAACAAGAGAAACGTGCATTTCTTGCAATCAAGTACCAGGCACATATTACCACATGTGGTGGAGATGTAAAAAAGCAAATGAATTTTGGCGATGGATTCAGATGTGGTTAGAAGAAATGGTTGGCCAAAAATTAGAATTTAAATCAGAATTATTTTTATTAGGAATTATAACAGAGAGCCACAATAAAGGGTCAACATACTTAATAATACACATTATAACAGCAGCGAGAAGAGTATACTCCCAACAATGGAAATGTGAAAATATACCTTTAGAAAGAGAGATAATAAAGTATTTGATTGTACAGAATTGGTTAGATTGACATTAGAATTAAAGAATAAAGAAGAGGCAGAATATCACGATGTATGGAATAAATTTTACCAACTGAGAGGTGGAAGTTAAAACAGAAAATAATTAAGATTTGTAGACCAGAAATGTGTTGTAATATGTGTAAATATATAAATGAGTAAATTAGGTAGAATAATTGTATATAATTAGTAATGTATGAGGAGTATATATGATATTTGTTCCATATTATAGTGTGTATGGCAGAGATAATGCCAGGATGGTCACACTGTGTCCGATATTTTAATATGAAATAAATGTAAAAAAATTTTTTAAAAGAAACGTGCATTTCTTCTGGCTTCCAAAAGCTCAAAGCTGAAATTTCTGGAGAGTTCTTTTGATAAACCTTCACCCCAGCATTTACTTAAACAGCTCTTCTAATAAATTGAAGGTCACACAACAGGAAAGGATTTTAAAGGTGAAATGATTCTGCTCTAAGTAACTCATTCTTCCCAATCTGGCACCCTCCACTGAGTCTGCAATTCCCAAAATTGCCAGATAGCACACAAACCTATTACTGCCACCTGTCACCTAACCCTAAAGTATTGAAATATTTTGTCTGAACTTTCCCAGGTAACTGATCAGGTAAAATGCTTCTCTTCCTATATCTTCCTCTCCTCGTTACATTACAATGTGACTGTGTAATATTATAAATGTTACATGGTCATATTGCAATTCCAGTCAGCACTAGAGAGAGAAAAAATCTCGCAGCTGAAAGCAGCTCATCTTTTACCCCCCAAACTATCATGACTGTCATAACTATCATAAACTCAACTCCCATTTGCCCATTACAGAATTTTTTTCCCCAGGAAGGAATTCCATTCAGGTAATATTTATCCCACCAGGAATAAATCTGAACAAAATGCTCAAACCTGTTCATAATAAGAATGGTGATGGAAATCTTTTTCATCTCAAAATAACTTACTATGTTTTCCTACCTTTGTAAGTTTACTACCTTTCTAATACTTTCAGGAGAACTTCCCAAATAAACATGCTTTGTAAATGCCAACATTTCTTTAATAGTTATGTTAAAATCAAATCAAATTATTTAAGCCTATTACTTTTACATTGCATGACTGCCTCTTCATTTTCTTGCAAGACCGTACTATCAGATTCATCAAATATATCTTTAATTGCCTGCATTTCCTTGTTTAGATATATCTAAACTTCCTGATACTAAAAACATAGCTTTAAAACACTATGCAATTGCCATTTGTAAAGCTGTGGCTTCATCATTAATTATACTGAACTGGGGAAAAATACAGTTAGAGAAGAAATTTTCCTTGGATAGAGGATTATATTGAGAGAACCACAATTTTCTCCTCTTCATTTGGCACCCTCCACTGAGTCTGCAATTCCCAAAATTGCCAGATAGCACACAAACCTATTACTGCCACCTGTCATCTAACCCTAAAGTATTGAAATATTTTGTCTGAACTTTCCCAGGTAACTGATCAGGTAAAATGCTAAGATCAGCCAACTATCTCTACTATGCAGAAATGAAAAGGGCAAGAGATTTACAGTCTTAAGGTTTAACATTTAGATGCTTGAAATCAAAAGATACACCATTCTAGAAAGTTTCGCTTTAATGACATTTGGCACCAACCATTTTGACAAGATATGCAGAAAAACCCATATGATCTATTAGGAAGCCTATTGAGCCTCCTTGAAACTTGCCGCTCTCTTATCACTGGCAATCTTTTTTCTTGGCCGAATTTTCTATTTGGGCAACTTCTGATCTAAGGCAACTGTATAATGCTACGAAAGCAACTTTGCATATAATTACCTTCCTAAAATGAGAATGTGGGTGTGTAGTCCTTGAAGATGCCATCCAACTGCAGTGTCAGTGTTGTGCCTCTTCCTTCATTAAAATGATACTCAATTTAATTTGCCTATTTATTATTAATCTCTCAGGAATAATGTTTATGCTATGATTGCTCCATTGAGTCAACGTTTCTTGCTTTTTGATGCTCTTACACTTAGATTAATTTAGATTCTCCAGTCTCCAATGAATCAGTTTTCTTAAGATGTTCAAGGGTATTTAAAGGATAGGACTTTCCTGAATTCATTTGCAGATGAGACCAGACCCAAATTCAGCCTTGCTTAGATCAAACCCATTGGTTTTAATTAATATTTTTAAAATTCATCTACCCTAAGCCTGAGAATGACAAACATGTGCTCAGTGTTTTATAAGTTGCCGCACTTGGATTGCTTTGACCTATCTCTGGCTGTCGTCCATAGGTGTGCATGCCACACACACTCTTTTTCAGGAAAAGATAACTTTGCATAGGAAGTGAACTTGACCTTATAAATCCTTGAATGAGTTCAATAAAACAATGAAGAACATTTTTTTTTCTGTTTTGGAGTCCTTCACAGAATTAAGACCTACATTGGAAGGAGGAAAACTTTGACAGCAGGTACTTAGTGAAGCATCTGAATTTTAATTTCCTTCCTTAGAGATTTTTTCCTTGGAATTTTTTTTTAAAGCCTGAATTTTCTTCAGTCAGATATTCCATGATTAATAAATCCCACATAAATACAAGAAGTTAAGAGTAGCAGAGTTCTCCTCCAAGCTGTATGCATTCATTTGAATTGTTCCAATGGGAGCAGATGTTATCTGTTCAGAACAAATTAGGGGTGACACCAGGGGTGGGATTGAAAAATGTTAGCAACCGGTTCTCTACCCGGTTGCTGGGTGGGCATCGCCATGGTGGGTGTGACCTACTCTGCCTCCTGCACCATGGGGGGGTAGGGTGTTTTCACCCTACCAAGGCTCCAGAGGGTTTCCTTGAGCCTCCAGGAGGGTGAAAACGGGCTCCGAAGACCCTCCAGAGGCCAGAAACTGGCCTGTTTTGGACTGTGCCGCTCTTATTGCGTCCGCAGATAACCGCCCTGCTGCCCTGTTCCGGGTGACCCGCTCCCTCCTGTTTCAGAGGCCGCGGGAAGCCCCTCTACAGGGCAGAGCAGAGGAATTTGGGAAATATCTGCAGGACAAAGTCGCTCAAATCCGGATGGGATGGGTCCCTTTCAGTGGTCCAGTGGAGACGCCCGAGGCGAGTCTTGAGAGACCATTCTGGGAGGAGTTTGATTCGGTTGTCATCGAGGATTTGGACAGGTTACGTGGACGTCTGCGACCTACCACATGTTTATTGGACCCGTGTCCCTCCTGGCTTGTACTGGCATCCTGGGAGGTTACACGCGACTGGCTCCTGGGCCTAGTGAACGCTTCGTTGGGCGAGGGGTCTCTGCCGGCCACCTTGAAAGAGGCGGTTGTGAGACCCCTACTCAAGAAGCCTTCCCTGGACCCAACGGAGCTAGCTAATTATCGTCCGGTCTCCAACCTTCCCTTTTTAGCGAAGGTTGTAGAGAGTGTGGTGGCCCAACAGTTTCCACGTCACCTGGAGGAAGATGATTATTTAGAACCGCGCCAGTCCGGCTTCTGGCCCGGGTACAGCACGGAGACGGCCTTGGTCGCGTTGGTTGATGATCTCTGGAGGGCCAGAGATAGGGGTTGTTCCTCTATCCTAGTCCTATTAGATCTCTCGGCGGCTTTCAATACCATCGACCATGGTATCCTGTTGCGCCGACTGGGGGGGTTGGGAGTCAGAGGCACCGTTTTACGGTGGTTCGGCTCCTACTTCTCCGGCCGGACGCGTGTGTTGGCAGGGGAGCAGAGATCGACCCTGAGACCCCTCACTTGTGGGGTGCCGCAGAGGTCGGTTCTCTCGCCACTCCTGTTCAACACATACATGAAACCGCTGGGCGAGATCATCCGTGGCTTTGGGGTGGGATATCATCTGTATGCTGATGATACGCAGCTATACATCTCCACCCCGAACCACCCCAACGAGGCCGTCGAAATGATGTCCCGGTGCTTGGAAGCCGTACGGATCTGGATGGATGACAACCGACTCAAACTCAACCCCTCCAAGACAGAGTGGCTGTGGCTTCCGGCCGCCCGGTTCAACCAGTTGCTTCCATCTCTGGCCATCGGGGGCGAGCAACTGGCCCCCATGGAATGGGCGTGCAATTTGGGCGTCCTCCTAGATGCCCGGCTGTCCATGGATGACCATGTAACAGCCGTGGCAAGGGGGGCGTTCCACCAGGTTCGCCTGGTGTGCCAATTGCGCCCCTTATTGGACCGGGATGCCTTGCGCACAGTCACCCATGCGCTGGTGACATCTCACCTGGACTACTGCAATGCTCTCTACATGGGGCTTCCCTTGAGATGCACACGGAGACTACAGTTGGTCCAGAATGCGGCCGCGCGGGTGATTATGGGGAGGACAAGGTACTCCCATCTAACACCTCTCCTGCGCGAGCTGCACTGGCTTCCTGTGGTCTATCGGGTGCATTTCAAGGTTCTGATTATGATCTTTAAAGCGCTCCATGGCATAGGACCTAGTTACTTGCGGGATCGCATCCTGCCCCATACATCCCTACGACCAATCCGCTCACACAGAGAGGGACTTCTCCGGGTGCCATCTGCTAAACAGTGTCGGGGGGCGACACCCAGGAGCAGGGCCTTCTCTGTGATGGGCCCAGCCCTGTGGAATGACCTCCCCCTTGATATCAGGATTACTTCCGATCTCCGCTCCTTCCGTGTAAAGCTCAAGACCCACCTCTTTCAACTGTCTGGCCTGGCTCAACCGTAGTTTATCCTTTTCCTCCTGACAGTCCTTTTTTAAATTGTATTATTATTTCGGGGTATTTTAATGACTAATTTAATTTTATTATTATTAATGTAATGTATTTTTAATTATTACCTCCTCCATGCATGTATATATATGTATGTATATGTGTGTATTTTTATGTTTATATGTATGTATGTATATTTTATTGTATGCCGCCCCGAGTCCCTTGCGGAGAGGGTGCGGCTAACAAATTAAATTTCTATCTATTTCTACTTCCACTACTTTCGGTATGCCTGTTTTTCACCCTCCTGAGGCTCTGGAGGCTTTCCGTGAGCCTCCAGGAGGACGAAAACGGCCTCCCCTGGCCTCCGGAGGCCCTCCAGAGGCTGGAAACAGGTCAATTTTCAAACTTCCAGTACTTCCGGTAGGCCCATCTTTCCCCCTCCCCAGGCTATGGGGGTCTTCCCGAGACCTCCAGGAAGGCGAAAACGGGCTCTGGAGGCCCTCCCAAGGTCAGAAACGGGCCTGTTTCCGGACATCCAAGAGGCAATTTTTTTGCCCTCCCAGACCCTTTGTGCAGGCCCTGTACATACCTGGCATGAGGCCATGTAGAGACTCATAGGAGGGGAGGGGCATAGTGGGCGGAGCCATCCAGTCCTTGCAACAACCGGTTCAGCAAATCAGTTGCAAAATTAACATGAGGTTCGCCCGAACCAGTGTGAACCGCTAGTTCTATTTCACCCCTAATTCTATTGCTTGGAAAAATGAACAGGTAATGAAGAAGACAACCAACAGTAAGATGAATAGACTCAGTTACATGGGTGATGGGTGCACTGTTGGAAGACCAGAAAGACCAGGTTAGGGGAAATCTAGTTATGTGGTCACTAAGACTCAACTCTGATTTGGTGGCAATAAATCAATATATTTATAATTGATACACAAATCCAATATAGTTTATCCACCATTCTATTGTTTCTAGTGCGTTGCTTTTCTCTAATTCTGAAATGATGACTACATATCACTAAAACTATGTTTTGTCTTGGGATAAAGCATGATCCCAGCACAGAATACAGCTATTCAGGATAGTTTTATTTCACTGAAGGTGGGATGGGTATTTTTAAGACAACCTGTCTCAGTTTACAATCCTGCAGTAAGACACACCTCCCCCATTTGATTTCAAAGCCACATCCATTACAAAGCATAGTGCTGCAACAACAATATCAAATAAAAGGAAGGAATTTAAAATAACCCATCCACCCCTAAAAAAAAGACAAGGTTCAGAACTCAGACTAAGCATTGCAGTTTAGCTTGGAAGACAATAGGATTATTTGTAAAAATCTCTTGAGTGAATTTGCCTATAAAGTATTTCTACCCAGGTATTCTGGAAAGTTGGCTAAAAAGGATGAGACCAATTTGCAATAGGTGGATTTCTATCGTTTCCTCAGAGAGGGGGAAAAAGAGGAGGAAAAGAGGCTGTTGTTCCTGAAAACTTTTTCAGAACCTTGAAAATAGTACTTTGTTTTTGAAACTCCAGCAGATAAAAGGGAATTAACTAACTGATATGAAACAAAGTGAGCTACTTTCAGAGCACACAGATCCAACTACTGAATGTATTGTTTCTTTGGCAGCATCACAAGCCTCCTTATCTCCCTCTGGACTTTTCACATTTTGAATGCAAACATTTAAATGTTAAAGTCTTAAGTTGAATTTTGAAGGTGAAATTTTGCTCGGTGGTTTGAATCCCTAGCGCTGCATAACAGAGTGAGCTCCCATTACTTGTCCCAGCTTCTGCCAACCTAGCAATTCAAAAGCATGTAAAAATGCAAGTAGAAAACTAGGGACCACTTTGGTGGGAAGGTAACAGCGTTCCATTGCACCTTCGGCGTTTAGTCATGCTGGTCACATGACCACAGAGAAGTCTTTGGACAGTGCTAGCTTTTCAGCTTACACACACACACACACACACACACACACACACACACACACCAGGCACTTTCTTGGAGTGGGTAACAATTTTGGGAAACTAATGTAAAAAAAAAACAACACCACCTCTTAGCCATTCTACCACTTTTCCATAAGTGGGAAACTGAGTTTCAGTTTTATATTTTCTGACTCAAGATAACAATCATTAGCATTTTCTGTACATTTTTTATAGAATATGAAATGTACAAGTACCTTAAACACGTGTTGACAGACATTAAGTTTCCATGTCAAATATCAGCCCTTGCTCGATGCAGATTTCAAATTTTCTTACAATGTTTGAATATTCACATAATATTTATGAATAGCAGATTTGTAACGTTCACTTGATTTTTTAAAAATCTCTCTAGAATTCTTTCTTGGGTTGACTCCCCTTTTTTCAGAACTTATTGGTTTAATATTTTGAGGAGATGGGTGTATATCTTGTGCTCATTTTCAGATTTTCAAGGACTAATTCCTATGAATAGAGAGATAAGAAAACCTAAGTTTTGTGCAATCATCCATGTAAGAATGTAATCCCAGGAAATCCTTGTCTGACATTTTAAGACTGCTTCTGTAAAGATTACAAAGGATTCCTTTTGGTTTCAATGGATGACTCTTTTTTAAAACTCATGACTCATATGTATGACAAATTGACAAAGTATCACGCAAAACAGCTTTTTTAAAAAGAAGTTTTTGAATTAATAAGGACGTTCAATGGACATTCACTCTAGTTTTCATGAACAATTCAGATATAATAAATTGTATACAATTATATTTTACTTCAGATATATGTTATATAAAATATAACATTTTTACGGTAGTTTAGGGTTGAAATTATATAATGTTTTAAAAATGATAAATGTTTGTGCAAATGCATTTCTTTTTTATTATTTCTTATAGGTGAACAGATAATGTGGAGAGCAAGAACTATGATTTGTATCCTATCACATATTGCTTACATATATCTTCTATTTATCGTCTTTGGCACTCAGACAACTATATGCAAAAACAAGTTGTCATGTAAAAACAGATGGTTTATATATGATCCTATCAGAATTATCTAAAGTTCTGAGTCAATAGCTGTGGTTAAAGTCTATAACAATGCTTAACCGTTAGTGAAAGAGCCACATGCCTGACAATTCCAAAAATATCCACATTTACCAATATAAATAAACTTGATTTGCGGTGACTGCTTTCTTATCAACTCGTATATAAATTCTCAAATGGATCCAAGATAGCTAGCTTTTATTCAGCCATCATTATAAAGGAAAAAATAACTAATCCACCAACACAAATGGCTTCAGAAACGCCTCAATGCCTGGTCTAAGGCTGGAGAATAAAATACACACAGCTTCTTAAGGGACTGGAACTGCCGTCTTAGGGCCTAGCTACTAGAAAAGAGGAAGTTGACCCCTTGTTGACTCTTGACAATACTTTGAGTTGCACCGAAAGGGCAGTCACTTGCAAGAAGCTTCCCTGTCGGACAGGAATGGATTCCTCCATTTTGCTTCCCTAAAGTGATCTATGCAGTGCTGAGGGAAGAGATGTTGTCTAGGGGACAGTCAGATAGGAGAGGCTAGGTGGACCAGACTGGAACACAACGAGATGAGCTACTAATTTATTGAAAGGCTGCATTAATAGAATCTTGAAAATATGAAAGTATAAATCTCCCACCATCCTCTTTGAGAACTGAGGGAGGGGGACTCCCATTCTAAGATTCTTTCTCTGCCCATTGTGCAGGTGCCCTTTCTTATCTTATCTTCCCCAGGCAGCATCTTTTCCTCCCCCTTTTCAAGTCTCCCAAGGTCATTCTCACATATCATTACACTTCTACCATATTTCTAATAATTAGGTTTTATTCAATAACTTTTATTTAGTCTGGGGTGTTAATAAAGAATCTGATTTGATGTGACTCTCAGACTGGTCAAAAGTCGCCTTCTAGTTTCAATATTTGCAGTATATTCAGAAGAATTATAAAAATAAGGTGGTATGCTCAGACACTTGACTGAATTTGAAACACTTGTCACAAAACATACATAACTCCTGCTAGGGTTTACATGTAAATTGCCATTCAAATATGATTTGGAGCCTGAACAAGTGGAAGACAACTGATATGCAGCGCTAACTTTCCATTATTGTACTGATATGTGAGAATGACCTTGAGAGACAGGGGAAAGAGATGCTACCTAGGGAATGATCAGATAAGAGGGAGTGTAGCCCTCAGCTGCAGAATGGGCAAAGAAAAAAAACTCAGAAAGGAACATCTCTAATTTATCAAGTAGAAAAAGAGATGGCGGGAGAGTTGTACTTTCAGATTTGCAAGGTTCTGCTAATGTAGCCTTACAGTAAAATAGACTTAGGTCACCTCTCCTGTTCCTTGTCTTGCCTACCTGGCTACTTGAGAATTATGTCAAGGTGATAATTTAGGAGCTGATCAGTTGATGCAATGATGGGAATGAGGCAGCAGTTATCCCTTTGGCTGTTATCCCTTTGTAATAAGGGATAAGGCCCTGTGTAATAAGAAGAGGCCCTGCTAGAGTGTTCATTGGTTCATCGAGTTTCTTCCCTGCTGTAATTGCTGTTTGTTTAGATACTGCTTGTGGCACGTGTATGTATAGTACTCCTATATTCCTATTGTAGATAAAAACCACTATTTGATACAAACCACCCTTGGCTGCACTTGCTCCTGGGTTGATACACGGGATAGACCTGTGCACACTTTGTGCACACTCTAACAAATTAGGTAACGTATGTTGTGAAAGTATCTTTAATGTTCCTCATTGGAAAAAAAATTCATGGGTATCATTTATATTTTCTGTGTATTTTAAAGCAACTCTCAGATTAAAAAAATAATAATGCTCTATTTTTGTGCATCAATCACAGCAATCAGATTCCTGACAGGATATCCCCAACAAGTTGGAATAATCCTGATGCCACTGCCTTGATTATGAATAGACTTCTGGACCCAATTAAAGTGCTGATAATCATCTTCAAAGCTGTTTATTGCACATCACTGGAATATGCTTGGCAACGCCTTGCCAGGATCGAATCTGCCCAACTAGCCCAGTCATTAAGAGAAGGCCTGTTATGGATTCTCCTTCCTTGGGGCGTGGGCCAGATTAACAAGCTTTCTCAGTGGTGATCCCCATTCTATGGAACATCCTTTACTCAGGGATACAGGACTACTACCAGTCCTGTTTCATCAGGAGTTTAGCCCTTAGCATACTTTAAGCTGCAGGGTGTCAAATGATATTGCTGATTGTTAACTGGGATTTTTCATAATTCTGTCAGGAGTATTACCAAGAGAGCAAGATTTTCATAGTGAACTGCAAAGAGCAAGGATTTACGTTATAGAATCTTAGAAAACCTGTATCTTTATCTTAGTTCTCATTTATCAGTGACAGGTATTCAATCAGTGGGCACAGTGGTGGGATTCAACATTTTTTACTACCGGTTCTGTGGGCATGGCTTGGTGGGCGTGGCATGGTGTGGCGTGGCAAGGGAAGGATACTGTAAAATCTCCATTTCCTCCCGACTCAGGAGGCAGAGAATAGATGGGGGCGTGGCCAGTCAGAGGTGGTATTTACTGGTTCTCTGAACTACTCAAAATTTCTGCTACCGGTTCTCCAGAACTGGTCAGAACCTGCTCAATACCACCTCTGCAGTGGGAGTATCTTTCCTTTGATCCTCTTTCTGACTCCTTGTTGAATGGGGAGAGTCATTTAATACAATAAAAGGGACCGTTTATTTTATTCTGCAATATTATGGAAATATCTGTTTTCTTTCCCAGGGCCAGAGAAGTCCAACAAAAAATGAATATTATATTTGTATTTCTTTGTTTCTCTTTCTGTGACCAGAGTCACTCCCTATTGATTGGAGTAGGCCATAAATATTGCAAATAAATAAATAAATTCTATCCACCCACAATTAGGCAGCAAATGCATCTCTTTACAATAGATTTCATTATTTGCTTGGGTGCCCAATTTTAATTGGTTGTTTCACAATATATATTCTCTTCTATTTCAGCTTCAGTGTTTTTTAGATTGTTCCTTATGTTTGGTTTTGGCATTTCCTCCCCTTGCTTCTAAATGTAGTTTGATTTGTATAGGCACATCCGCTGTGATCAACTTGTCAGAAGTGTTCCTTGCTCCTTTCTGCCAACTATAACTTGCATTGTTCTCTGCCAAATGTTTTGTGACCATTGGCTGTTGATGGATGAGAACAGCCTTAGTTCAAAATCTTTTTTTTTTCAAACATCTGCTACTATTGTCTCTTCTAATTTAGAGAAGGAGTGTTTGCAGAGGGAAGACCTAACCATCTGGCCTCTAACTAATCTTTAATGGCATCTTGGATCTTGAAATCCTTCCAACAGCTTCAGCTTTAGCTTTGCACTGCCTCTATATGCATTGTAAAGACAAGTTTGCCTGTATTTCTGATATTGATGACTCAGAATAGGGAGTTTTATGGGAGATATCGTGGGTCTAGTCTAGTCACTTGGATGCACAGTAGTTTTGCCCTCTTCTCAAAGTTCCTTGTACAAAATTGCTTGTAGGTTTTTCTTGTGAGACGCAATCTGGTATGAAATCCAAAGTTTTCTGTAGACCCACTTACACTGAAATCATCTCTCCCATTTTAGAATAGAATAGAATAACAGAGTTGGAAGGGACCTTGAAGATCTTCTAGTCCAACCTCCTGCTTAGGCAGGAAACCCTGCACCAGTTCAGACAAATGGTTGTCCAATCTCTTCTAAAAAAAACTTCCAGTGTTGGAGCATTCACAACTTCTAGAGGCAAGTTGTTCCACTGATTAATTGTTCTAACTCAGGGGTGGGCTTCAAAAATTGAAGCAACGGGTTCACTGCCCCATTGCTGGATGGGTGTGGCCATGGTGGGCATGGCCTAGTCGGCCTCTTGCAACATGGTGTGGGAGGCGTTTTTGCCCTTCCCAGGCTCCGGTGGCTTTCCTCGAGCCTCCGAGAGGGCGAAAACTGCTATCCCCGGACTCCGGAGGCCCTTCGGAGACCGGAAACAGGCCCATGTCCAGACTTCCGGAACCTCTGGTAGGTCCCTCCCCAAGCTTCTGTGTGGACTTACCTGGCATGATGAATGGGCTACATGGAGACTCCTGGGAGGGGTGGGGTAGGAGGGGAGGGGAGGGGTGAAATGGGCGGGGCCAGCCAGGAGTGGGATTTGGGGGTTCATCAAACCATGCAGAATCATCACTAGAGAATCGCCCGAACCATGTGAACCCCAGCAGCCCGCTTCTGTTCTAACTATCAGGAAATTTCTCCTCAGTTCCAAGTTGCCTCTCTCCTTGATCAGCTTCCACTCATTGCCTCTTGTCCTGCCCTCTGGAGAATAGCTTGACTCCGTCTTCTTTGTGGCAGCCCCTGAGATATTGGAACACTGCTATCATGTCTCCTTATCATGTCTTTTTAACTTTAAAAAACTGGCACTCCAACATAACACAATAAGTGAGCCATGGTGGTGTCTACTACTAACTTCGTCATGCCCGGATGTCTTTGGGGCTTAACACTGAGGCCCAGAGTAAAGAGAATGACAATGGTGGCTGTTGCTCTTTATTCAGCATTCTCTGCATACCTGTGCTTCAGACCCTGCCTGAAAGGACAAGTTTATGGCAGGACAAAGGCAAACTGTGATAGCATCCAAGAGAAGTTATTTAATTTTGCAGAACATGAAATGCGAATGTATTAACATTCTTTCCCGGTAAACAGATATTTGAGAATACTCTTATTAAACATTAAGAATCTCTTTCATGTCACCAAAAAAACAGAAAGGAATGTTTTGGAATTTTCAAGACTTATGAAGATGTCTCCCTAACGATGCACACCGTGTGATAAGGTTGGGATTGTGATTTTATAAATTGTGATTTGTAAAATCTTTGGTCCTATGCCTACCAGAAGAGCAGAAGAAACCCTCACAACCCAGAAACCCACAGATTTACATCAGAGGAGCGAACCGGTAGTAAAACAGGTAGAAACCCATCACTGATGTACATGGTGTCTATAGGAAAGAGTTATGAGTTAATTAATTAACTCAGTTCTAACCTTGACAAGAAGTTGTCACTGAAAAGGGTAGATCATCTGTGCCTTCATGTATGCAAGGCGAAGTCAGCTCTGGAACTTTTAATAACTAATGGTGCCATTTTGTCTGGAGTCCAACAACCATGTCATGTCTCCTTGGCAATATCAATAGGTTTTTCCAGGAATCCACAAAATACCTAAAATTGATGCTATAAATATACATTAATTCCTTACATTCAAGCATTGTCCCTAGACGGAGCTCACTCAAGACCTGTTATTCAGAAGTTGGTGTTGCAGAGGCTGTGTCATAAAAGAGTTGTCAGTTAAATTACTGGCTCGCCTTAGAAAGGAAAAAATAATGTCTGTGTGAAGCATAACTCAGCTTGAAGATTGTTATTAAATTAATATCACTAGACTGGATTCATTGCTCATGAAAAGAGAATAGTGGTTTACGAAGGCGTGCTTCCCTAGAGCTGGGTTCCCTTTTGTGGCTCCCAATTTTCCCAACTTCCTTCATGCATCAGAGCACATCAGGTAGTCAGTTTGAAGTACTTTCCTCCAGCCATGATTTCTATTTTGCATCAGTAACAGGCCAGTAAGTGAGGCTGTCCTCTTAGCATGTTAGGAAAGTGATTGATGGAATTCCTGTTGGTGAGAAATGTACCCACTAATTGCTCTCTCTAACATGATATGGGAAGGAGATCACCAGCTGGAATCTGATCTGTGGGGTAAGGATGGGTATGCTTTCCACCATATTCTCTCTCTCTCTCTCTCTCTCACACACACACACACACAGAGAGAGAGAGAGAGAGAGAGAGAGAGACACCAGATCATTTCCAACATTCATTATGTGGCCCATTTTGTCACCATTACCATCTCATTCTTTCACCTGTCTCCATCTGCTCCATTTCTGGCTCCATCGCCTCTCTGACATAGGCTCCATCGGTAGTTCTATCCTATGCTGTATCATCAGCTGCTCTGGGGTCTGCTCGGTCATCGTCCCTATTTTCATCCACCCCCCATTACCTACTTTGGCACCTGTTCCATCATCTGTTGTATCATGCCTGCTGTTATCTGTTCTACCATTTGTTCCATTGTTGGTCCTCACTGGCTCTAGTGCCTGCCCTGGCCTCTGGTTTAATGGTTTCTCCATTGCTTGCTCTGACACATCTCCTGCTTCTCTGTCTTCCTCTATTGCTCTCTAGCCTGTCTTTCTTTCCCTCTCTTGTTGGTCCAGCAAGGTCGTCCAGAAAAGAAGCATTAGCTCTATCTTTATTGCAAGTTTATATTAACAGAGTACTGCAGGACTGAAGTAATGGCGAACCTTTGAGAGCTGTATGCAGCAAAATTTCATTTTAATGTATGCCAATTGGTGTACATTTAAAATGACAATAAAGTTATTCTAAGTTCCTACCCCCTCCCTTCTTCTGTAGGCTGAGATATCTTTTTACATGCTGGTTATTCAGTCCCCAGCTTTCCCTCCTGTGTCCCAAGGTCACTCCCACTTTCCTATACTTGCTCCAGGGGTGGGTTCTGGCAGGCCCTACTACCGGTCCATTTATGGGCAATGCTACATGTGCACATTTGATGCATGCTGCATGCACATGGGCAGCGCAATAAAAATCTTTCTGCAAATGTGCAGAAGCTAAAAACAAGATGGCGGTGCCTATGGTGCCGCCTGGAAAACCAGTTCAGGGGCATGGCAGGCCTGAGTCGCTGCAGGTTCCAGGGACCCACGCCGCCAAACCACTACCAGTTTGGTCAAACTGGGCCAAACAGGTAGGAATCCACCACTGACTTGCTCCATCTGTGGCTCTCACTAATGCCCAAAGTCTTATTTATTATCTTGCTTTGTTCTAAAAACTGCTGCTGGAAGCTCTCAATGTTTCCTAGTTAAGCCAATGGTGCTCTACTGAGCCTGCTGTAGTTCCATTACCTACAGGAGTAGATAAGCCCCAATCCGGTTTCACATCAGATGCCCACTGCCTGATCGCGCATGCCACCAAGTCAAAATAGCTATGGAAGAAAGTTCCCCCACAACTAGAAGAGAGGGGCCATGGCCACAACCACCCCAAATGATCACTATCCATCACCACAGTCACTGCCAAAGTGCTACAAACTGAACACAGAGCAGGTGTGTGCTGGGAAAAGATGGAAAATATCAATTTAAGGCTAGTGGCCCAGAGTTGTTGAGAGTAGGGTGGTATACAATATTATTATCTGTTCACAATAATGTGAAATAACAGCTGCCCAATTCTTTAGCTGGGTTGACATTCACAAGTTCTTCCCAAACACCTAGGATGTTGTAATGTATCAGTGTTGTATACGTGTGGATCCGAGCAGTGTGGTCTTTTGCAATTGACACATGGAAATTTTGTCAATGTGCAGATTTTCTAAGTGCAATTCAAAAAAAATGTTGGTATGGCACCCAGTGTACCAATAACTACTTGGACCACAACAGCCAGTTTATAGCAATATCACTTAGACTTACATACCGCTTTGCGGTGCTTTACAGTCCTCTCTAAGCGGTTTACAGAGTCAGCCTATTGCCCCCAACAATTTGGGTCCTTATTTTACCCACTTCGGAAGGATGGAAGGCTGAGTCAACCTTGAGCCTGGTGCAACTGGAACTGCCAAATTGTAGGCGGCCGGCAGTCAGCAGAAGTATCCTGCAGTACTGCACTCTAACCACTGTGCCACCGTGGCTCATTATGCCATAATCTTTCAATTTCAGTTTTCAGGTCTTGGTACTTTATTACCTTCTCCAATTTTATGTTTTTTATTCTACTATCCCCTGATATTGCCACGTCAATTAGCCACACTTTCTTCTTTTCAAGTACAGTTAACTCTGATATGTTACAATTCAAGACTTTGTCAGACTGCGTTCAGAAACCCCGTAATATTTTAACCTGCTCATTTTCAACTACTTTTCCCAGTAAATGTTCCCACCAATTTTTCATGACTGGCTCATGATAATTTTTACAGATGTTCCAGTGAATAATGCATGTCATCACCTTGTGTGATCTTCTTGCACAATCTGATCTACTGTTTCTTCTTCTTTGCAGAATCTGCACTTTGAATCATTGGATGTTTTTTTTTTTCCCCCAATTCTGGCCTTGGCTGCATTAGTTCAAATAGTTTGCTCTTAGGCAACCAAAATCAAGCCTTCCATATTTTTTTTAATGTTCCAGTTGTAAAGCATTGCCAGGCTTTATTAGGCTTTCCCCTTGATCTTTTGTAGAAATTTACCATGTAATGCTTTTCCTTGCCAGCATTCCGTTCTTGTTTTTTTTACATTATTTCAATATTCATGTTTTATTCAGTAAGTTCCAATTTTTAAATGCACTAACTTGCATCAGTGTTTGTTCTTGGCTGCCTCATGAGTAATCAGCCAATATATGCTTTTCTTCTCCAACAATTTGTTTGACTTGAAGTAAACCTTTGTCTCCCTTTCTATACGGCAGGTATAGTCTATCAATATCACTACTATCTGGGATGTACTGCATAGTGAATAATCCTTAGCTTTTTTGTTTTTCAATATCAGCTTATGTCCAGTTAATAATTCCAGCAGGGTATTGTATCACAGGTATGGCCCAGGTGTTGATGACTTTGATGGTGCTTCTATCTATTTAATTTTATTTTTAGCACTTTTCTTACTCTTTGTGTGTATTCTTTACTAATCACCTTTTTAACTTATCCATGACAGATGTTGTCTAACTGTAAAATAATTGTAGACTTCATCCTGATGGCTCCTGGTGCTTTGGCTTTTTAGCATGCTAATTCCATTACTGTTCACTATTTTACCCCACTTTATTGTTATTGTATACATTCCTCTAGCCCAGTGGTTCCCAATTTGATTTTTAACGGGGGCAATTTGAACCTTGTTTAAACCAAGTTAATGGCCTTTTCGGCTTTCTCCGTGTGAGTAAAGTTCACTTTTTGAGTAAAGTAATATTTATAGGGGGGGCACATCAGGATTATAGAGATGCTTAGGTGGGGAATAGCCAGAAAAAGGTTGGGAACCACTGCTCTGGCCCAAATTCCAATGCTATCTATCTCTGTGCTAAAAGGTCTCACAGTGTTTGTCAATTACTGGATTTCATTTTCTCATCTTCCATCAAGCTTCATCCATATGCAGTGAGTGTGAGATATATATATATATATATATATATATAGATAGATAGATAGATAGATAGATAGATAGATAGATAGATAGATAGATAGATAGATAGATAGATAGATAGATATAGATATAGATATAGAGATAGATAGATAGATAGATAGATAGATAGATAGATAGATAGATAGATAGATAGATAGATAGATAGATAGATATTGGCTGTAAAGCCAAGATTTGTTTCCTTCAAAATCGAAGAAAGTGGATCATAATAACATTATTATGGTTGGTTGCACAGTCAGCCAGATGTTTTGCATGGATTTGGCATTTTTATCCAAACTTGTTGAGTATTCTCAAGGACCTGGGATAGGCAACGTTTGTTGTTTCATGTTGTTAACTGCAGGATGTAAACTGTTCCAAATAAAGCTGCCTTTTGTAATTGAGTGATAGTAATTTTATCAATGCCAATGGTGTTCAAGTAGTGCTTTACACCCAACGTACCTACTGCTATTGGTACTATCGTTGTTTTCTCTTATCACTGTCATTCTACTTATATTTGCAGGTCTTTGTAGTTTGTGTTTTTCTCCAGTTCTTTCTCTTCTATTTTACTATCTCCAGGATATATCTACTATCCAGACTTTTGGGGGTTTCCTATGAATAATTGTGTTGATGAGAGTAGGTGGCAGGTGCTTGAATTCTAAAGTACCAGGGCACTTTAGCATCTTCATTTTCTGGTACCTTGTCTATTTTTCAGTCCTACCCATTCTTGCTTTCAAGCAAGTGTATTTCTTGCAGATATTCCAATTTACCGTTGTTATTACTTTATCATTCAATTGCTTGTACTCAGTCTCTGCAATCTTTTTGCAGATAATTGTTATTATGATGGTTTGTCAATCAACACAATCACTCTGGTGTTTAGACTGGATTTGGCATTCTTATCCACCTCTTGAATATTATCATTATTATTAATGATTATATAAATTTAGATCACTTGAGCTATGCATCGGAGATGTGATAAAGGCTGGATCGTGAGGACATATCTTTAAAGAATAAGCAAGGCATCTT
This sequence comes from Natrix helvetica, assembly GCF_964273705.1. NCBI lineage: Eukaryota > Metazoa > Chordata > Lepidosauria > Squamata > Natricidae > Natrix > Natrix helvetica. The sequence continues at coordinate 219,197,149 of NC_138548.1, read as the reverse complement.
CAAGCTATAGAGCCATGGTGGTGCAGTGGTTAGAATGCAGTACTGCAAGTCTAACTCACTGCTCACTCCAGGGAGTTCAAATCTCACCAGGCTCAAGCTTGACTCAGCCGTCTGATAAAATGAGGACCCAGATTGCTAAGAGCAATATGCTGACTCTGTAAACTGCTTAGAGAGGGCTGTAAAGCACTGTGAAGTGATATATAAGTCTAAGTGCTATTGCTATAGTTAAAGAAACATGTGGATGTCCCTACAGTCATATGCAAGACTACAATTTGAATCGTAGTGACTAAGGGCTGAATCACATAATCAGGTTATCCCAGTGCAATGATGGACACTAATTGTTTCTTGAGATTAGGAACAAATGATGTCATCCTCTACTCTCCTCCCACCCACTGGGAAAGCCACCTCCACCCATCTCCCTCTCCACGTCAAAAGTAGTATTTTCCAGCTCAATGCTGGCTCAAGCCATGTGATGTACTTCATTGGATTAAAGGCAAACTCCCTTCACTATAGCTGGCAACTATGTATTGTGCCAGATCCACCCTCATCCCTCTGGTCACTGACCAGGGATCTCCATGGCTATTTCATCTCAGACTGCTGAGTGCTGGCTTTGTTTTCACAGGTTCACTAGTGGACCAGTGAAAGTTGAACATTTTTCACAAATTCCTTAATACAGGGAGAGGAATGCATCAGTCAGAGGCCAACAGAACAGCAGGCCATCAATGGTGGTCAAAATGGAGGAAAAGGTTCAAAAATGGAAAGGGCTCTCTTAAACCAGCTGCATTTCCAGCCACTTTCCACAAGGGACCCAAACAACTGCAGTGTAGAAAAACATCAGCCAAAATCTAATAGTTTTTGTGGCATCTGAAAATCTACATGTAAAGGTACTGCCACATGGATGTAGTCACAGGTGCCCTTGCCAGCCACATTTAGCTATTATTGTTGTTGTTGTTGTTGTTATTGTTGTTGTTGTTGTTATTATTATTATTATTATTATTATTATTATTATTATTATTATTATTATTATTATCTTTTATTCATTAAACAGGAAACTCAGTCAACTGAACATTTAAGGATATGTCACAAATAACATTGACTGGTGCTGTTGGTTAATATGGTTTGCTGCCAACGTCCTAGGTATCAACCAAGTATCTTCTTAAAATACATGATGTTCCTAGTAGCGCAGTTTTTTGCAGTTCTGCTGGTGTTATTGCAGGAAGCTGCAATTTCTTGATGTGTTTTGTAAAATTCTTGGACATGGTACCAAGTGTGGGTATCACTGTTACATGTTTCATCCATAGCCGTGTAGCTTTGATGGCCAGGTCGCAATATTTTGTGATTTTTTTTCCAGTTCTTTTTCTTCAACTCTAGCACCTCCTGGTACAGTGATATCAATAAACTGTACGCTTTGGCCCTTGACAAGCATGATATCTGACATGTTGTGTTCCAAATGACGATCCGTCTGTATTCTAAAGTCCCACAAGATCTTCTCCATTCCATTTTCGGTAACTTTTTCCACTTTGTGCTCCCATGACTTTTCAGATACAGATACATGTATTATTTTACATAATGACCAGTGGACTAATTTGGCAACTCGGTCATGTCTAGCTTTGAAATCAGTTTGGCGATTTTGCTGCACTCACATATTAAGTATGAAACAGTTTCAACTTTGTCATTGCAAAGTTGGCAGTTTGGATTGTCAGTGGATTTTTGTATCTTTGCTTTCATGGCATTAGTTTGTAGTGCTTGTTCTTAAGCAGCCAGTATTAAACTTTCCATTTCTTTCTTGATGGTTCCTATTTTAAGCCATGTCCATGTCAAGTTGTCATCACATTTTCCTTCAATGTTTCTCAAGTGCTGAGAAACACTTGTTGTTGTTATTGTTATTGTTGTTGTTCTTATTCCAAAGTCAACCAGATGCTTAAGTGGAATTTGGAAATTTTGTGCACCTGTTACGTTCTTCCAACGGACCTTAGATAAAATGATGCTGTTGAATAATATTATAGGCATCGTTGCAGGATATAAACTCTTCCATAAAGTTGCTTTTTGCCGTTGATTTGATTTTCTCAATGCTGAGGATTTTCAAGTGATGCTCTGGATGTTTTGGGATTGGCACCTATTACTGTTGGTATGTTTTGCTTTATTTTACCACAGTCATTCTTCTTCTGTTTGTAGATCTTTGTATCTTGTGATTTTTCTCCAGTCCTTTCTCTGTCTCCAGATATTGCAATGTCCACTTTTGTCTTTTATGAATGAAAGTAAATGCAAAGGGTATTTGTTGTAGCATCCAGGATAACATTGCAGGATCCAATCTGAGTCAGTCACCGGGACCAGAGGTTTAGTCTCTTTGAGACTCATGCTGGAGCCCGTCCATCAGCTTTACCATCAGCTTAACAGGTACTTAGCAGCCCAGGGTGCAGCAGCCCAAAGAGACTACAACCAATAACTTAATAGCCAGCCATCAACACCCAGTTAACATCTAAAAGCCACACACAATTAGGCACCAAATAATGATACACATACAACACCCAGGACACAAATTCTGGAGAGAGAGAGAAGTTCCCTGAAGATGGGCACCAGCATGAGTCTCAAAGTTTACCCCTGGTCCCGGTGACCAACCCAGATTGGATCCTGCAACTTTTGTCTCCTTCTTATCAACAATTGTTAAATCTGGTGTGTTGTGTGACAGATACGTATCTATTTGAATTCTAAAGTCCCAGAGCATTTTAGGGTCTTCATTTTCTATTTGTCCATTTTGTGGTCGCACCAATTCTTGCTTGCAGGCAAATGGAATTTCTTGCAGATATTCCAATGCCCCCATCGTTGCCATTCTGTCGTGGTGTTGTTTATATTGTTATGGCTGGTCACATAATCAGCCAGATATTAATATTATTATCATTTTATCCATGTGTGACTATACCTACATACACACACACATACACACATACACAAATATTCAACTCATGACCCCATAACCTGTGTGTCACCAAAGTCCTGAACAGAGGCTGTTTAATCGTTTTGTGTGTGATTTTGGTAACATTGTGCTGCTTGTTTCTGGGTCACTTTGAATACTTTATAAGCATTAATTTGCACAGCCAAGTCAAGACAGGTCAATAGCAGGATATACAGGGAAATGGAGATGCTCAATTACATAAGTAAGTGAGAAACTAAGTGACAAGAATGAGCCACCTTGAACATCCTGAAAATGACTAACTTGTGGCCAGATTAAAGACTTACAGTATATTGGAGGATATACTGAGACTTTCCATGTCAAGATGAGGGATGTAGAATAAGTCAACTACGGATAGTAGGATCTGATATACTGATTTGTCATAATCTGTCAAAAAGGATTTCAGCGATAAGGGCTTCATAAGCAGTAATAGCTTTTTGGGAAAATATTGCCACATGCAAACGAGGCTTGGGTGTAGATTGTACCCAGGTTTTGGGTGAGGCGTTTCCTGCATAGAGATTCTTTAACTCAATCTCCCATACTTTGAACCAGGAATCCTCATGCTCTTGGGCTTTTCCTCTGAATGATGGCCCCTCCCCATGAAAGTTCTCACTAGTGAAATTCTCAGCAAAAGTCTCCAGAGCGAAGGGCTCCTTCCAGCTGCAGCAAAGAGAAGGAACGAGGTCAGCAGTCCTCAACCTGAAATCGCCAGTTGTCTCAGACTGCAACCCTCAGAATTCCCAGTTTTATGCTAGCTGGAATTCCTGGATCCTGCCATTTGCTCCAAAGATGTCAGCTTGACGGAACCTGTGCAAGGATCATGAATCACAATGTTTCTGACTGGGTATAAACTGTGTCCTTCCTTGAGAGATTTTCCACATTTTCTCTTTCGGTCAATTCTCCTTTTTTTGTTTTGTTTTTCATTTGGTGAGGAACTAACTTGTATGAGTGATGTATTAACGTGTAGGCAAGCTGGAGCTGCTGTTTGCAGCTCTGAGTGCAGCTCATATCGAGGCTGGCTGAATTGAGGTCAGTGATTTCCAAACTTGGCAAATTTAAGATGGGTGGACTCCAAAGTTTCATACTGGCTGGGGAACTCTAAAAGTTGAAGTCCACCCATCTTAAACTTGTCAAGTTTGGAAAATGCTGGTCTAGGTTGTTGTTGTTTTTTTTACTTTTCTGAGGATAGTTTTAAGCACTTTGTATACTAAAAGCTGTGCAGATGCTAAGAAGACCATGGGTGGAAAATGCCACTTCTAACATGTCACACATTTTGCTTCCAACTTGACACTAGCCATGGGTCTTCAGTCATGTCCTTCCAGCCATGCAGTTAGATCATTCCACACATTATTGATTTTTTAAATACCATGTTTCCCCCAAAATAAGACAGGGTATTATTTTCTTTTGACCCGTGAAAAAAGCACTTCGCCTTATTTTCGGAGAGGTCTTATTATTTTTGAGGTGCAGCAGGCGGCGAGCATGGTCACCTCATGGCTGCTGCTGTGTTGCAATATTTCGGGGGAGGGCTTATTTTAGCGCATGCACTCAAACGCCCGATTGGGCTTGTTATCCAGGGAGGTCTTATTTTCCAGGAAACAGGATAGTAGGGTACTTGAAATAAAATGTTGGACACAGATAAAACATTATTCCAAAGAAATACAAAATGTAATAATTATATGACAGTAAAATCTCTAACACTGTGGCACTTCAAATAAAGAATTGGGGAAGAAGCTGTCATGTTTATGACTGTAAATTATAATACTCCATGGTTCATTTCTTCATGGTTCTCCACTCCCAGTTTTCAAGAGTGGTTCTCTAGGGAAACCCTTTGACACAGTGTTGCATGGGCTCGAGCTCCCTCTAAAGGCCTTTGTTGGAAGTGCAGCTTATTGCTAGCAATCCATTTTAACGTTTCTGCAAACTCTTCTGCTACTGGTTGATCGGAGTTTCCATTTAGATTACTGTACTTTTTCCTTTCCATCCTGGATCTGGCTCATTTTTTGTTGTTGTTGTTGCTTCAGGAAGTAGTTAAGACAGGATTCTTAGCTATCTGCAATCCCAGCAGCGGGTTCAAGCCCTTTTCTTTAGTACTGTGGTGCTGTAAATACTTCTATGTAGTCTTATGTATTATTATAGCTGGACATGTGTTAGATACTCAAGCTTTATTCATTTACTTATTTAACAAATTTACATGGCTGTTCATGTCACTAATCATGACTCTGGGAGACATAGAACAATTATTTATTTAATTGTTGGACTATAAACATTCTGCCTAGGGCTGTTTTTCCCAACTGGAGCCCTTTTAAGATAAGTGGACCAGTAATGGGTTCCTATCGGTTCGGACTGGTTCGGCAAGTACCAAATAATTATAACCATTCGTGAAAACATATAAAGGGCTCTTCTTGTTTCTTTTTTTAAAAAATATGGTTTATAATAAAATTTATAATTGTGTTATTATCATTGATAATAAAAGTACGGGTGCAGGGAGGAAACTACACTATTAATAAACACACTGATTAATAAGAACCTTAATTTCCTGAAAATTAATAGGTAAAATCCCGTCACAGCATTCCACTTGCAAATCAGTCAAGTAGCCATAGAGTAGGCCTCTTGTTTCCCTGCCAACAAAGAGACTTAAGAAGGCAGGAAGACTGCAAGGGGTGTGTGTGTGAAAATATGAAGAGACAAGTTTGGGGTGTGTCAGGAATGAGCTTTAATTAGAAGGCAGATCAAGCCGGCGCTTGCTTTTGGAAACAATGCCTTTGACATATCTCTTAGCTGCCTAACAGCAGCCAAATTGAACAGGAGTGGGTAGCACATGAGCTTAAAATCAAGGAAAGGGAGAAGACAGCCCTAAAAGTTACTAATGCAAGATAAAACAAGTAAACCAGAGGATTTCGGTGGAGGGGGGGGCTTGGAAAGTGTCACCACTGAGGAAAACTAGGGACTTTTGTTTTATCTAATTAGGAATTTAGGTGAGGTGCAAAAGTTTGTAGAAAATTGTTTTATTCCTATTCAGGTATTGTATTTAGGGCTTTTTAGGTGGAAGGAAAGGTCCTCAGTTAGACCAAGCGCACTATTTCATTTCAAATGCTGGTGTAATACCTGTCATATAGGCACCTTATACAAACAAATAATAAACAAATAAATAAGCTTTCCTGACTGATTGAAGATCAGCAATCAGGAAGTCCGCATATCTGAATAAAATAGGTCTCAGCTACTAGGTTTCATTTCATTTCAGTATTAAAGAAAACCTTCCTGATGGTAAGATCTGTGCAATAGCTAAACAATATACATAGAGAAACTATAGTTCTCTATCTCCATCTCTGGGGGCTTTTAAGAAGAGCTTTTAAATGTTTTAATTGGGTTTCCTGCAGAAAATTGGATTAAATCAGGGGTGTTAAATTTGATTTCATTGAAGACCTCGTCAGGGTTGTGTTTGACCTCGGGGGGGGAGTGGGCGTGGCCAGGGGGCATCACTAGCATGACATCACTTGTGTCTTGGGTGCCTGTGGTGGTACTCTGCCAGCAAAAACAGGCTCTCGAGCTCCGTTTTCAGCTGGGACAGCTTCCTGCATCCCTCTGCCAGTGAAAATGAAGCTCCAGGAGGGCCACACACAGCCCTTGCGAGCTCCATTTTTGATGGTAGAGGCACCACGGGCTAGTCCTTTGCTATTTCCAGGGCAACCCTGCAGGCCAGTTCTAAGTACCCCATGGGCCGGATCCGGCCCCCAGGCCTTGAGTTTGACAATCCTGGATTAGATGATCTTTGTGGACCATTTCAGCTCCACAGATCTACGATTCTCCCTGTGACCTGTTAGCCTTGCATCCCAAAAATGCTGCTCTCCTCCAGAAATGGCCAAAGTTTACAGCTAGAGCAAACAGAACAAGGTGACAACTTGTGGTTCACTGAGCCCAGAAAAAAAAACCCATTATATTTGAGCCTGGTGAGATTCGAACTACCGAACTGTTGGCAATCGGGAATCAGCAGGATTCGCCTGCAATCTGTTTGCCAGCCTCCAAACAACTGCATTCAGAGAGGAATCTGCTGTAATTGTTATAATAAAGCAGTGGCCTTAAACTTTGCTTCATGATCTAGAACAGTGGTTCTCAACCTTCCCAATGCCGCGACCCTTTAATAGAGTTCCTCGTGTTGTGGTGACCCCCAACCATAAAATTGGTGTCTCGGTTCCTAAATACCATCGAAAATATGTGTTTTCCGGTGGTCTTAGGCGACCCCTGTGAAAGGGTCATTCGAACCCTTTGAGAACCACTGATCTAGAACCAGGGGTGGGATTCAGCCAGTTTGGACTGGTTTGGGCGAACGGGTAGTTCCGGCGATCAGTTGGCCCTGTGCACCTGCCCATACTCTACTCCGTCCTATATTTCCTTTGTTTGAAGCCCAGCTGATCGGCGCGGCAGAGTCTCAGTTGTTTTACTTACCTGGGCTGCAGGAAAAGGTAAGATTTAGTGTTGATTTCAAATGCAATGTGTGTGCGCACAATGCATGTTTTGCGCATGCACGAAGCAAGCACAAAGCAAACTGCTTGTTACACCGGTTGAATCCCACCATTGTCTAGAACTCATAGATAAGTAAGAGAACAGATTTCTCACCCAGGTACTTTGGCCTCAGGATCTTGACTACTGTATAATAAGTCACCAAGCCAACAGAGGGCGCTGTCATCCAGGGTGAGGTAATAAACATACTTGGCTGGTTGACATTCCCCACCTGGCTCATTAATAACCATCCTCATCAGTTTGCCAGAAGGTAGTAGGTTGCCTTGCCAAAACCCAAAGGAATTCTTTCTAACTTGCAAGGGTGACTTTAGCAGACTGCAAAAAAGTTGTTCCCCACACTGCTCTTTGGAGAAAGTAACCTAATAAAACTCAGCACTCTGTGGGTTTTTTTTTTCTCTTTTTGCACAGGCATGTGAATAAGTGTGAGCAGCCCAAATTAGCTTACAAAGAGCCTTTCAGCAAGCAGGACAACCCAGGGGCGGGATGTAAATTCCTTTCCGTGGTGTTTTCTTTAGCAGAGATTTACTGCCGGGTGTGGACCTAGCAGCTGCCAAGTTTGTGTCTCCTCACGTCAGGAGAGTGGGAACCAAAAACCTGGCCTGGGACCACACCCAGACGCTGCCATCGCTTTCAGAACAAGCCCAGCAGCTTGGACGGCCTAGTCTTTGATAACTGCCTCACGTTCCCAGTGCCTCCTACCTTTACTGGGTGTGATAGAGGGAAGCTTCTTTGGTGTGGATCCTGGAGTAGCCCAGGTTGAGCGTGCATCAGCAGAATTCCTCCCAGAGAAGTATTTCCTGCCCTGTAAGCAAAGTGCCATCATGGTATGAAGAGGTCTTTAAGAGCTAGCTTTCCAATGTCCACTTTACCATGGAGACACAGAGATACAGGGTCAGAAAAGATGGAGCTTTCAGTATGATACATCTTTGGAATCTGTAGATCTTGACAATGTGGTAACGGGGAACAATGCATGTCCCCCCTCTCTTCCCAGCCAATATATCTGTGTTAGAGAAAGGGCATTCCCTAAGGACAGTACTGAATTGTTGAGAAAACGATGGTGTAATCATTGCAAGTCTTTGCAATTGAGACATTTGAATTTTACACTGGATGGAATCTCTTGTATCATTGCAACAGAAACATCATGACAATACATTGTTTTGGGTGGGAATTAGGTCCATCTAATAAGTGAGATGGGCAGCATAGAAATTGAATACATAATAAATAAATATACTTATTTGCTTTTTATTGTATCTTTTGCTTTGCTCTTGCATGTATTAACTGGATAAAATCTCAAAAATGCAAAACATTCAACCTACTTCCATATTTTAAGCAACTTCTCCATTACAATACATAATTGGTATAAAATCAGAGAAAGCATATTACGTGTTTCTTAAAAACTATCTTCCTTAAAGGGTTACGGTTAGGGTTATCCTACCACTGATTAGTATACACAGTTGTACCCCATATTATCCCTACATCGAACCTAAAATACATTAGGTTACAAGAAGTGATCAGGCCAGAAGTCCCCTGTTTGCGGCAGGGATACATGTGAAACTGGATCTGAGTTTCCTCAATCAAAAACTATGATTTGAGTCCAATCTTCTTCTTCAAAGCCCAGGATTTCAACTTCCAGAATGTTCAACTAGCATGGCCTATAACCAGGTTAGTTGAAGGTTATGGAACTGAAGTCCAGCACATCTGAGTAACAGCAATTTAGGTGAAGGATTGACTGACAATTATGTTATTATTTTTGGACCCTATGGCTTTACCTCTCTTCTTATGGGCTAGTCTAGATTTCATGGATGATAGTATGATTACTGCATGGTCCTAAATTGTGAAAAGATGTCAACCCCATGGACAAGGCGATCCCATCCAGTTCTCCTAAGTTCCATCCGGTTCCCAAACATATGCAGGAAAGACTAACACATTGTCCAGGTCAGGAGCTGAAGAGTGAAAACAAGATATCAATTGTGTCTCAACTATCTTCTAACTGGTGCTAATTCACATAGCTGGACTAGATCAGAACCAATCCTATTTCCAGCTTTTCTAAGGTAGGTACCAAATCTCTGGGTGCTTTACAGATTGGTTTAAAGACTAGTGCAATTTTGGCCACCATTGAAAGCATTAAAGGAAAGTTGGAGGTGAACACTCTTTAACATAGTCTTTCTGGATTCGTTATGCAGGGACCCCTTGCAATTAATCAATGAGTTTTAAATTGTCAGGGAAAAGAGATCTTGGGTAGAGTTCTGCAGGGGCCTAAAATGTCCCATGAAGCAAACTCCAGTGCAAGTAGGGATCGGAAGAATCAGCTCAGTGCCAGCCAGAAATGCTTCTTCAAAGCAGGAGTAACCTGGCATCTGCTGATTGGCTGATCATTCTGCAGACTGACAAATGGAATATCTGGGCTACTCCTTCTGGGATTAGCACACAGGTCACTTGGCACCCTGTGAAACCTCACAATGTCAACCTGACTCACCTCAGCTGGCAGTTGGCCATTACCCTCCCCTTTCCCTGCCCACCCAAGCATTCTCCCAAGCCAGGACAAGCTGAGTCAGGAACTTCTCTCTGATTCAGCCCCACCCTAACCCCCTCCCTGCTTGTACAGCCGGAATGAACTGGTTTAGCTGCCCATCGTCAGCAAGATTGGAAAACTTAAGCCACAAACTCTTGCCTGGGAAAACAGGAGGAGAAAGTTAACCTTCCCAATGCCAGCAAAATGGCCAGGTGGCTGGCCAAAACACAGAGATTTCCTTGCTAGATTGGTGGTTATTTCTCCAGAGTCTCCTAGTGCCAGATGTTTTAATTTCTTGCCCTCATAGCAACTGATATTCCCCGCTCCACATTTTGTTCTTGTTAGTTGCGAAGTTGTATCCGACCCATTGTGACCCAATGGACAAAGTTCCTCCAGGCCTTCCTGTTCTCTACCATCCTCTGGAGTCCATTCAAGCTCATGCCTACTGCTTTGGTGACTCCATCCAGCCACCTTAATTCTCTGTCGTTCCCTTCTTTTTGTCTTCAATCTTTCTCAGCATTAGGCTCTTCTCCAGTGAGTCCTTCCTTCTCATTAGGTGGCCAAAGTATTTGAGTTTCATCTTCAGGATCTGGCCTTCTAAAGAGTAGTCAGGATTGATCTCCTCTAAGACTGACCAATTTGATCGTCTTCCAGTCCAGGGGTCCACTCTAACTAATCCTTCCCAAATAAGATCAATTATATCATGTTAGAAATAGAGCATCTCCAGCTCTTGCTGAAAGCCAGGGAGGCTTCCTCTTCTTAAAGGTAAAGGTTCTCCTTGCACATATGTGCTAGTCGTTCCCGACTCTAGGGGACGGTGCTCATCTCCGTTTCAAAGCCGAAGAGCCAGCGCTGTCCGTGATCATGTGGCCGGCATGGCTAAACGCCAAAGGCGCACCAAACACTGTTACCTTCCCAACAAAGGTGATCCCTATTTTTCTACTTGCATTTTTTACATGATGTCGAACTGCTAGGTTAGCAGAAGCTGGGACAAGTAACAGGAGCCCACTATATTATACGGCGCTACGGATTCGAACCGCCAAACTGCTGACCTTTCTGATCGACAAGCTTAGCATCTTTGCCACTGGGCCACCATGTCCCTCCTCTTCTTAGAATGGAACCAAAATGAAGCCTTTCCAACTTCAGCCCTTTCTGCACAATTTGTCTCTTTGGGGATCTGTGTGACCTACTCCAGATTGTCTCTGTCCATTGCACTGAGTTCCACTGTACCTGTAAATCTTTGGCCTGGTTTGTTGGGCCCCACAATTCCACCAGACAAATTGCAAATAACATGTTGACCTGCAGCTAAATTGCAAAGCGAGCTTATCAAAGGTAGTTAAACTACAGTGTTACAAAATAGGCCTATATCACTATTTATTACAGGGGTGTCCAACTTGGCAACTTTAAGACTTGTGGACTTCAACTCCCAGAATTCCCCAGCCAGCTCTGCTGGCTGGGGAATTCTGGGAGTTGAAGTCCACAAGTCTTAAAGTTGCCAAGTTTGGACACCCCTGATTTATTAGGTTTTTTAGAAACCCTATTTGTTTGACATGAGAACAATGCTACTTGACCGAACAACCTACCAATGCACACATTTCTAAGTTCCAGAGTGTTCCGGTAATAAAAATATATTTTTTTTATTTCTTTTAAGGCCCATAAAAGCTGTGTGTTAGACCTGGAAGCCATCTTTTACCTTTGGATTTCAGGCCTGGCACATTTTCTACTGTGGGAAAATTGGAGGAGGGATTATACAGAGTATGGGTGATATGTAGCCATAATAACATTCCTTCCTTCCTCCCTGCACCTGGATGGATGTGGATGGGAGGACTTTTCCTTCATGACAAGGATTGATTGGACCATCTGATAGACTTGTGGGTGTTGGGGCAGGGTCTTGAACTTTCAACTGGGTGGGAAAACCTGGAAGCTTTCCGATTCGGGTTTTCCCAGATGTGCCAATATGACATCTCTAATAAAATGGAACTTTGAGGAAACTCCAGCCTCGGAGTCTTCTTTCGTTGGAATCCTGACATTGTGCTTGTTTTGAAAATTACTTTCCTTTCGATGAGAGAGACTTCAAAAATTTAGGTAGCAACCAGATGAGGTGGATAGGGAAATCTGGGAAGTAGAATTCCGCAGTTCTACCACCTTAATTCAGATGGTCACCTCCAAACTATGATCATAAAGACCTCAGAGATCTAATACTTCATAAAATTATAGGGCCAGAACTTGGAAATGGGGAGGGAGGGGAGTATCCAGTCCAGTTGCAATGTAGAATTCTTCTAACGAAGCTTCACTAATATGATTAGCCTCACACTTAAAACCATGGTCCTTCTAATACAGAATGAACAACATGAAAAGAGACACCCAATCAGGTGTAACAGTTGAAATATTGGATTAGGTGCAGGGAAACCCAGATTCCAGTCCATCCCGATCACAGAAGCTCATGGAGTGACTTCAGGTCATCCGCTGTCTCTTAACTCACTCTACCACACAAGGTTGCTGCTGTGGAGGACAACTGGAGGAGGCAGAGGTCTCATGGCAGGGGTCAAAATGATGAAGAAAGTGGTATTGTGCTGTTTCAATACGAGCTCTGCCCCTTTGAGGCATACATAGCCAAAGCTTGCATTGCAAGGCTTGTGTGACCATTGCTTTGGTCATGTTCATGAAAGTATAGGATTCTGTCCCTCTGGGAAGGATCCAGGAAGGCCTCCTTGAAGTCCTGAATGGAAGGGAGGATAACAGTGTAACAAATAGTTAAATCAAATAACATTATAGGCTTAACTCAGGGGTGTCCAAACTCGGGAACTTTAAGACTTGTGGACTTCAACTCCCAGAATTCCCCAGCCAGCATGGCTGGCTGGGGAATTCTGGGAGTTGAAGTCCACAAGTCTTAAAGTTCCCAAGTTTGGACACCCCTGGCTTAACCCAAAGGGGCCATCCTGAAACCCAGGATGGTCTCTGAGTGCAAATGTCAGGGTATAACCGTAAGACCTATAGTTCTATAAAATTTTTATGCACCCTGATAACTTGAAATGCTCCTCAAATAAGTCCCCCCCCCTTTCCCCCCCCCCCAAACATTCCTGCCCTTAATTTAATTTACTGGCCATTGTTTCAGCCAGGAGGGCCACCACCATGCTCACTTTCTTTAACTGCTGAAACAGGCCCAACCCATTTCTGACAACAAAGCCCGATTCTTATGGTGTGAGCTGCTAATTGCCAGCTGGATTCCATCCTCCCTGTTCAGACCTGCTCAGGCAAAACTCCCTTGCCCCACCCCATGGCTCAGATGCCTGGAAGCAAACCAAAAATGCTGAATTAGCCTGGGAAGGGAGGGTGTTTTTTTGAAAGCTCAGCAAGAAAGCTCTGACTCCACAGGCTGTCCCTGCACCAACTGGGTGGGAGACTCCAAAGCCCTCCCTTTCTTTAGCTTTGCTGCTCAGACAGATCTTGAATCTCGGGAAAGTTTCAAACTTTCCCAGTTCTCTGATTTGATCCCCTGCTTGCATTGATCTACTTCACCCGAGAAATTGGCCTCAATCTCCAGCTAAATCATATTGCAATGGCTCGTGGGTCTGTTGCTGTGGCCCAGTTTCCAGCCTGTTAATTCTCTTCCCAAATATTCGCCAAACCACAGATCCCAGACCCACATAAAGGCAACGGCTGAAAGGACCGGAGGCCTAGCTTCATCCAACTCAATAATTGAAGTGCTACGTTAATAATTCAGTTCAAGGGCTAAAAGTCCCACAGCCGCAGACAGCAGGCTTAGCAGAAAAATGCTTGTGGTGTTATTGGGGTTTTTCTTATTATTGTAATAAAATGGTTATTACAATAATCATCCTTCTGGCAATAACTATACTTCTCCGCATGGAATCCTGGGCAAAATTGCGTTTGCAGATACTCCATTTGTACTACCAATGTGAACAGGAAAATTAATCGGCTCTCCCACTCAGCTAGTGAAACAATAGGTGAGTATGTGGACACAGACCCATTTGGGAGTAGCACCAAGGTTGTGTCAGAGAGGCTTTGTGGTATGGCTGGTGTGTATCAACTCATTGGCCTTAATGGTGCGATTCCCCTAAATGTTTGTCAAGACCCCCCCCCATCGCCCCCAGTCTAAAGAGTTGCTTTGCTGGAAGCAGTGACAGTCAAAGCACTCTAAAACTGAAAACACGTTTGAATGAGAAGGTTTCCATCAGTTGTTGGAAGACATCATCTTCACGCTCATTCTCTTACAATTGTCATCAAACTAAAAGACAGTCTACAACCTTGGGATTATTCAGTTGCTCAAAAAAGTTCATTATTTGGTTTTGAAACATGCAAGATAAGTCACCAGGTACGCTTCCAAATCTGTGTGAGAGATTATTTGGGGCCGTCCTCAACACCCATCTGTTCAGGGTGTCATTAGGACTATGATACAACTGGGCAAATGAAAAAGTCCCTGCTTATCACACTTCCAGCAGGACTTATTTCAAATCAGTACCGCAAGTAGCCAATATTGCTGAATCTAAGCATTCCCATGCGAACAACCCAAGGTCCACTGTGCTTCAATTGTTTAGGCTAGTCTGTTTTGGAGCCACCTTCTCCCGTTTAGTAACTAGGCTCTTTATTTTCTTCCTTTTATAGGGAATATTGACTTCTCATCCTACAGAATGGTTGCTATTTCAGAACAAGAACTCCTTTTACACAAATGAAATCTGGTTACTTGAACTCTGCCTTTTCAACAATTATCTCTTGACTATACAGTAACATAGATTGCACAAATCTAGACAGCCACTTATAGGCTCCCAAGAGACAGAATATTGTCTTTGCCACCATCTTGTGAGCAGTAGGTTGATAATCCTCGAGCAAAAAAAAAAAGGTGGGGGATAATTGGTTGGATGGAGTGCCCAGTAAGTACAAGCACCATCCCAATAGCAATGGATGGCAACTTTTCACACAGTGACATTGGGCAGGCTTGAAATTTCCACCAGGGAAAGCACCCATCATTGCCCTTACCGTGTCTCATGACAGAGCATTACTAACAGAGCCCAGCCCAGTCCTGATCTGGATGTGTGTTAAAATAATGCTGTAGAATCAACACTATTTTGCTGACACAACTTCCACCTGGCGCAGGAACAGGTGAAAAGGGGACTGTGGGAATGAGCTCTATGTTTACGCAATTGAAATAGCTGCATGCATTGAACCAGAGGTGGATTCCTACCGGTTCGGACTGGTTTGGCCAAATAGGTAGTAACTTGGCGGTCTCAGTCGCTGGAACCGGTAGCAACCCAGGTCTGCCACACCCCCAAACCGGTTCTCCTACGATGGCGCCATCTTCTTTTTGGTGCTGCAAATGCGCAGAACAATTTTCATTGCAAAAATTAATTTATTTTTCATTTTTTTAAGGTTTTGCCATTGCGCAGACCTTTTTTATTTGCAAATATGCACATGCGCAGAGCACGTGCCTGGCGTGCGTTCAAGTGAAGCCAGCGTATGCGCGCAAAATTTTTGCACGCCCCGAACTTGCAATAATGTCAGCAGCAACCCACCCCTGCATTGAACCGATTTCTTCAGAATTGTTCTCTATTTGGTTAATTCAGATGGAAATGATGGCAGATTTACTTGTCTAATCCATTCACTCAGGGAGGGTCTGTCATGAATTGGCTTGAATTTTATTTGAGTGAATGACTGTCCCACCCCTGCACTCAATTGATGAAAGCATTGCTCAGGAGACCTGCAAAGGACAGCGGTGGGTGTCCAATTGCCTGGCATTTCACCCCTCGATCACTCTGAGATTGGCACCTACACAGCATAAATGTCTCACTTGTGCCCAGGGTGTGTCACCTATGATGCCAGTTTGAACATTTGGGCAGGGCCCACTTAGGAAAATGGCAGCCTCTGATCCCAGAGACAAAGCCATACGCACAAGTGCCTGCATACTTCATGTCATCTCTCTGCCATGCCAATACCTTTAATTGAAGACTGCCAGAATACTTGATCACTCCTTTAATTAAACGAGATTACAAGCTTTGGCAGGGCCTTGTGTCTCTCAGGTCCTAGGGGCAGGTACAGAACATTCTGCTGTTCTCCTTGTTCTTGTGCTAACAGGAAAAGCCCTGTCTGCTTTCCTGGTAAAGGACACACTCATGGGAGAACCCCAATAGTCCCTCTGGTTCTTTGGAGATCTGGCCAATATCATAATTTTCTTCTTTACCTGAAGATAGAGAGGTGACAGAAGGACTCCATGGCATTCCAAAATCTGTGCATTTCGGGCAGCCACAGTGACATCCAGATTGTTGGCCTCTCGGCATATTTTTGTGCTTTCCATTCGAAGCCCCTGATGGGCCCCTAGTGCAAAAACGTACCAGAAGGAAAGTGCCCGTCTTCACTTTGATGGACATGCGGCAGTCAGCCAATCCAAATCTGCTCATCTGCCAAACACAATTGTTGTTACTGCTGAGTGAGTTTTGTGGATACAGCAGGGACTGGGCTGTTCTGCTCCATAGGTGATCCCCATAGCTTAAACCGTAAACTGTCTACTGTTGACCTCACCCCATTCCTAAGAGGTCTGTAAGGGGAGTGCATAAGCGCACCAGCGTGCCTACCGTCCCTGTCCTACTGTCCCCGTTTATTCGTCCCCTTTTCTTTCTTGCATAGATTTCTTTTTTAAAAAATTTAAAAAGAAAAGAGTATACCTAACAGGCATTTCCTTGGGCTGCATCCTCCAATTCCATTTTATTACAATTGCAGAAATAAATTATTCCCAAAGTGGCAGGAAACCTGAGATCATTTCCTCCTCGCTGCACCTCAGATTTCTTCAGTGCTTGTCAATCAAGGTTTATGTTGCTCATGAGTGCCTAGAGTAGATCCAATTGTGTGTTCTGTCCATATTCTGCAGATTTACAGATGTTATCCAATTTGCCTCTCCTGACAACTGCATATCCTCCATTAGAACATGGAAGGATGTGATCCCCCTGTTCTCTGCATTGGCTATGGCCAGGGGTGGGATTGAAAAATGTTTATTTATTTATTTATTATTCATATTTATAGACCGCCCCCTCTCCCGAAAGGGACTCGGGGCGGTGTACAGTCACTAAAATACGTTATAAAATACATACAAAACAGTTAAATAATTAAATACGTAGGTGGAGGAGGTTGCAAGACTGTACATAGAATAATAAATATTAAATATAGTATATAGTGTATTAAAAACTTTTTAAAACCCCAAACCCAATTAAAATGAATAAATCCCCGGGAGGTAGAACTAAGAAAGTGCCAGGCCAGCTGATTGAAATAGGTGAGTCTTTAACTTTTGCCGGAAGGAACGGAGGTCGGTGGTAGTTCGAATGTCAGGGGGGAGGTCATTCCAGAGGGTTGGGCCCATCACAGAGAAGGATCTACTCCTAGGTGTCGCCCGCTGGCATTGACTAGCAGACGGCACCAGGAGGAGCCCCTCTCTGTGTGAGCGGATAGGTCGCAGGGACGTGTGTGGTAGGATGCGATCCTGCAGGTAACTAGGTCCACTGCCATGGAGCGCTTTAAAGATGGTGATCAATACCTTGAAACGCACCCGAAAGGCCACAGGTAGCCAGTGCAGCTCGCGCAGGAGAGGTGTTACGTGGGAGTAACGTGTACTTCCCATAATAACCCGCGCGGCTGCGTTCTGAACTAGCTGCAGTCTCCGGACGCGTCCCAAGGGAAGCCCCATGTAGAGAGCATTGCAGTAGTCCAGGCGAGACGTCACCAGCGCATGAGTGACCGTGCGCAGGGCACTCCGGTCCAGTAGGGGGCGCAATTGGCGCACCAGGCGAACCTGGTGGAACGCCCCCCTTGCCACGGCTGCCACATGGTCCTCCATTGACAGCCGGGCATCAAGGAGGACGCCCAAATTGCGCGCCCGCTCCACAGGGGACAATTGTTCGCCCCCTATGGCCTGGAGGCAACCAGTTCTCTGCCTAGTTGCTGGGTGGGCATGGCCATGGTGGGTGTGGCCTAGTTGGCCTCCTGTACCATGGCAGGAGGGGCATTTTAGCCTTCTCCAGGCTCCAGAGGCTTTTCTCAAACCTCCAGGAGGGCAAACACGGCCTCCCACGAGCTCCAGAAGCCCTCTGGAGGCCGGAAATGAGCCTGTTTTCAGACTTCCGGTACTTCCGGTAGGCCTGTTTTTCGCCGTCCCAGAGACTCTGCGCAGGTCCTGCACTTACCTGGCATGATGAATGGGCTGCATGGAGACTCCTGAGAGGGGAGGGGCAGGGTGGGTGGGGCCAGCCGATCCTCGCAACAACCGGTTCGGTGAACCAGATGCAAAATTAACATCTGGTTCACCCGAACCAGTGCGAACTGGCTGAATCCCACCCCTGGCTATGGCTGTAGCACAAAGAAGAGGAAGGGGTAAGGGGAATGTCGTTGCCTAAGTCTGCTCAAGTGATATAGGAGTTCATCCTGTGCTTTGCTAATTGTGATTCGGTTTTGCTGTGATTCTCCAACAGGTTGCTCACGAGCATCAACCCACCTAACAAAACCTCCTTCAGGTGGGTATCCTCCCTCACAGTTATTTAAAAATATGCCTTTTCTTTATTCAATTTTTTTAAAAGGAAGGTAGCGACAGCTAAAGCAAAACACTGCCTCAAAAGGAAGGAAATAGTGTGGTGGGTACCTGCAACCCAATGCTTGGTTTAAAAGGGAACTTAGAAAAAAAAGTCAAAGGTAAATCAAGGGGGTTGAGTGTATTCAAGAGGGGAAGAGGAACAATGGGGAAGAACCTCATGAGGTTCTTGTTCATGGAAGCTTTCCGATTGGCAACACCCATCATGGGAGCCCTGGAGTTGGAGGAGAATGTCCATGGTATGCTCTCAAAATTCCAAAGGTGCCCATTGGCCGTGAAGGTTTGGCACTCCTGTGTATGTGTGATGAAAGCAGGCACATCTGTCTATGCTTGTTTGTTGTGAGTAATTCCTTCCACTGGTACAAGCCAAAAATGAGAATGAGAAAGAGAAAGAGAGAGAGAGAGAGAGAGATGCTGAGAGCTAATTACACAGTACTTGAAATCTCTCTCACTTCTGAGATGGTGCCAGGCCTTTCATCTTTCCATTCGTACTTGTAAGAGCTATCTATCATGTAAGTCATAGGGACGTACAATTCTATGCTGACTACACAGATAAACATTCATCCTTCCTCAGTTAACCCTACACAGAAGCCATTATTGAGAAGGTGAAACAGCACCCCCCAAAAATGGCTGCCCTCGCTGGGAACCAAGTTTGAGATTTACTACATTTAGTCCTTTATAGATCCTGTGCACCCCTGCCCCTCACCCCACCCCACTCCTTATGTGCAGTCTAGGGGTCTGGTTGGAGTGTTTTCTCTGCCCTATTGATGACTGAAATGTTTCAATCTTGCTTACACCTCCAAAGTCAGACTTGCGAGACCTGGTGTGTCAGTTCCATGGAAGGACTGGCAAGCTTCCCTGCCAAAAATGAAGACACAGAACGTTCTCAGGGTTGGAGAAAATGTTCTACTTCTGGTTCTGGTGAGAAGCCCAGAATGGACACAGGGACAGTGAAGAGGAAGCCAACAAGTCCCTTGGGAAAAGAGGAGGCCTGGGACAGAGCACCTAAACCAGTTTTTCACATTATCATAACCTTCAGATGTTTGGGCAAAAAATTCCTAGAGTAGGGTTCTGCTGGTTCTGATATCGGATTGGGGAGGTTGTATTTCACAGGCATAAAGCCCTTTTTTTAAAAAAAAAAATAACCAATTGATTTTGGAGTTTAACCCTGTCCCATCCCATCTCAGAATGTCACACCACTTAACTGCAAAGAGACAAACTACGCACAAGTTAAGTGGTGTGACATACATTTGCAATTGTATGTGAGAACAAGCGCTTTGATTTCATTGGAGGGGGGGGATGTTCCAGTTCAAGGGTGAAATCCAGCAGGTTCTGACAGATTCTGGAGAACCGGTAGCAGAAATTTTGAGTAGTTTGTAGAA
This sequence comes from Natrix helvetica, assembly GCF_964273705.1. Lineage (NCBI taxonomy): Eukaryota > Metazoa > Chordata > Lepidosauria > Squamata > Natricidae > Natrix > Natrix helvetica. The sequence continues at coordinate 219,177,203 of NC_138548.1, read as the reverse complement.
CTGGCAAATACCACCTCTGGCTGGCCCCAGAGTAGGGTGGGAATGGAGATTTTGCAGTATCCTTCTCCTGCCACGCCCACCAAGCCACGTCCATAGAATCAGTAGTAAAAAAAAATTTGAATTTCACCACTGTCCCAATTCAAAATCCTACTCCTCAGTTGAATGAACCAGAACACTCTCAGATCGATCTAGAAATGTATAACTTGTGGCTCAAAGAACTAGTACAAGTGGTGACTATCCATTGTTCAGTCACTCTTTGATAGTAAAAAGAAAATGAAATGCCAAGTTGATTTTTTTTTTAAAAAAACACCTGAGACTATGTCAAACTTTGAATCCTTAAAAAGTCTACATTAATGACTTGGAGCATGATGGAGCCTGCAATTCCCAGCTAATCATGAGCCGTTGCAAAAAAAAAAAAACGTTAGTTTCTTCACAATAGAAGAGCTGTTTAGAATCCATGTGTGTGATCCCAAGATCTCCTCTAGAGAGAAATATCTCCAGTCTGGATCTCACATCCAGCAGCCTTTTGGCCAGAATGTCCTCTGGAAATAAATGCAGATCTCTGCACAAAGTCAGTCTTTGGGACTTGAAAGCCATTTTCTAGTCATCAGCCATTCCATTACATCAGTCTGGCACTAGGTGGCAGCAGTAAACTTTTAGGGTTAGGCAGGAATATCTAAAACCAGGTAAAGAGGTAAAGGTTCCCCTCGCACATATGTGCTAGTTGTTCCTGACTCTAGGAGGCGGTGCTCATCTCCGTTTCAAAGCTGAAGAGCCAGTGCTGTCTGAAGACGTCTCCGTGGTCATGTGGCTGGTGTGACTAAACGCCAAAGGCGCACGGAATGCTGTTACCTTCCCAACAAAGGTGGTTCCTATTTTTCTACTTGCATTCTTACATGCTTTCGAACTGGTAGGTTGGCAGAAGCTGGGACAAGTAACGGGAGCTCACTTCATTATGCGGCGCTAGGGATTCGAACTGTTGAACTGCCGACCTTTCTGATCAACAAGCTCAGCATCTTAGCCACTGAGCCACTGCGTCCCAGGTAAAGCTTCCTAATGCATTGTGGGATGTTTTGGACTGCAAAATGTTTGTACAGATTCTCAGTCATCCAGGTCATGGTTGTCCCAGAGGTGCTTTTTTCAGGAGGCAACTGGATTTCCTTGTTTTTTTTTTCTTTTGAAGACATTTCGCTTGTCATCCAAGAAGCTTCTTCAGCTCTGACATCCCTTCCATTCCCTACTACCCTGCCAGAGCTGAAGAAGCTTCTTGGATGATAAGCGAAACTTCTTCAAAAGAAAAAACAAGAAAGTCCAGTTGCCTCCTGAAAAAAAAATCACCTTTGGGGTTTGGGACTGCAACCTCAACAAATGGCAACTTTGGGATACTCCCATCTGCTTTTTCTATGAAAAAGATTTCATGGAAATCTTTTTCTAAATTTCCATGTATGCAAAGAAGTTTGCAGAGATGGTGTCAATCTTAGCCTTTTGGGCTCGTGCATTTGTTCATGTTGTGTAACTTAAGTAAACCCTGGGCACGGGCAACATCCCTTTGTGGGCAAGTGGGAATATCCTCAGCAATTTCTCCAATGAGCCTTCCATCTTCATCCTTTGTATCCACTGAGGTGAACTCTAATCCATGAAAGTTTGCGCCATAATAATCTAAGTCTCTGAGCTGTTGCTTCTACTGGGACAAACACATCCAAAATCATGGGATGGAAGGGTGGCAATGCATTTCTTTTCCTCTTCTGCCCTCCAGTGTTTCGTGTGATCTTTGCATTCCTTGGCCTGCCATTCCTTTTTTCACTTTGAAAAACAACAACACGGCTCCACCCTTCTGCCAGAAAGGACTTTCAACCAGCAGTCAAAAGAACCCAGCTTCCTGCCCTGTGCTTAAAATCTAAAAAGAGATAGCACCAAAGAAAAAGAGGTGGGGAAAAGGGATAATTAAAGGGCCTTCATTCTTATAGGGGTTGAACAGTGACCTCCCTTAGAATCACAGAATCACATGCTAAAAGAGGCTTTTTAATGTTTGCTTGCCTCCCTCTCTCCCTCTCTGTTGTAGGAATCAGCATACAAACATCTCAGGGTCGACCCTGAAGGGAACCTGGCCAGTGGGGAAATTCTTTTTTTTACTACTGGTTCTGTGGGCTTGGCTTGGTGGGCATGGCAGGGGAAGGATATTGCAAAATCTCCATTTACATCCTACTCTGGGGCCAGCCAGAGGTGGTATTTGCCAGTTCTCCGAACTACTCAAAATTTCCGCTACCGGTTCTTCAGAACCTGTCAGAACCTGCTGAACTTCACCCCTGAACTTGGCTGAGGCCATCTTTGTGGCTTCAGGGTGGCCAAAAGGCAGAACAGGAGACACGGAGAGGGGAATAGTTAACTGGGGCTTTGCAGTCAAAACAAAAACTTTTCCTGTGGGAACCAAGGTCACCCTAACAGGTGGCTGGGAGAGGAGGAGGAGTGAAGGAACCAAGCAACTGGCCAGCACTTCTATTGGACAATGTGACTGATGACTTGGGGGAAGGGGGAAACTTTCACTTTCAGAGTTGGTTTTCACCAGTTGTTCCAATATGATGTATCAAATAAACTGCTCTTTGAGGAATCTATCTGCCTCAGAATTCTACTTTCAATGGGTTCCTTACTTGGAACATTGACACTGATGGATGGTCTAGTAGAATAGCGAACTCAATCGCGTCATGTGACATTGCGATGTATCGCAATGGGTTTTTTGCCTTTGTGGAGCTGGGGTGGGTGTGGCCTGCACGCAACGCATCCAGCCCATGGGCTGCCAGTTTGAAACCACTTTAGAAACTCTAGCTTCTGCTTGAATTTGCCCAGCTGGGAATAGGGCTCCACACTGAAATTTGAAAGATTTTTTTAGTATGTAAGAAGAATCTGCCATCCTGCAACTTAAATTCTATGTTCTGCTGCTGGAACAATAGAAAATAGATGGCCAGGCCAAATGGTTTTCTTGAACAGCAAGCTGGGATGGAAACCATTCAAGGCAAGAATGATAAGGAAATTGCTAGTCCCTCAACTCAACTGGCTTTCAGTTTAATTTGTCTTCCAGTTTAAGCTCTCCGTCACTTTCATGAATTGGCGAAAGGAGAAAACAGTACAAAAACAACTAAGGGATCCCACTTGTCAAAATGAGGAAGGCAATGCCTCACCATCAATTTCCATTCCTTTCGTACCTGTATGTGGGATCGTATAACACATGCACAAAAGGGGTGAAACTGCTTTCAACTTTTGCTCCCCCTTCTGGCAGACCCTGGCACTTCTGCCAGACCCTGCTGTCCTATGATTCAGATGTGCGTGAAGTGATGGTAAATGACTAGAATGAAATACTTTTTTTTTCCAAATGATGTGCCACTTGCAATTATCTCAGGAAATGCTGGGAAAATGAATTGCCCCTCTAGAGAAGTCTGAGTAATGATCTAAATGTGTAAAATCTCTTGTTTTCATTACTTATTTGATTGTTTATTTGGTTGGTTGGTTGGTTGGTTGGTTGGTTGGTTGGTTGGTTGATTGATTGATTATATGTAATCAATTCATTCCAATAAAAGAGAATATCTCTAGCTCATGAACTGTGAAGTGCTGTCCAAGGCTGGCTGTTTTCTTGCAGATGTTTCATTACCCAACTAAGTAATGTCATCAGTGCTTCAGCCAAATCATTGCCGTTGCTTACTAATCACATAGATAGATTTTCTCCCTAACAATCTGTCCCTGCTAAAGGAAAACAAATCTTGTCTTCTATTTAAACCTTTAATCCAGGAGGAGCCCCAAGTCCAAGGCAAACTCCTTTTGGGGGAATGAAGTCACATCTGGAGTAATTACTAGGACCTATGTTTATGTATGTTTCTTCAGCCTTTAGTCATGCCGACCACATGTCCACCGAGACGTCTTCGGACAGCTCTGACTCTTCAGCTTTGAAACAGAGTTGAGCACCGCCCCCTAGAGTCGGGAACGACGAGCAGATATGTGCGAGGGGAATCTTTACCTTTATCTTATGTTTCTTTTTAAAGCAACTGGGTCTGGGAGGGGTTTAATCTTTTCTTAAGGAAACATCTTGCTGTTGTTAGACAATGTATTCCACTCAATAAATGAACAATTAAAGGGGATTTATAACATCAAAGAAAGAAAATTAAAATAAATATGACGGCGCGCCTTCCACCAAATCCTATGGCTATTAGAAGAATGGAAATTGAAGTCAGCTTTGAGTTGAACTGTCTAGATAAAGAGGCATTATAGAAAACAAACTGGATATGCCATCATTGTTTTAACCTTATAAGCCCAAAATCTAGTTCTAGCCTAAGTTTACTCCTTACATTTTATCTGTTGGATAGATTAAAATCTACTGAAGCCTAGACCAAGCGTGTTAAATTGGCCTTTGAATCAAAGTATCCAATAATACAATCCTATACCATATTTGTGACTACTCACTTGTCAGACACACTAGAGTCAGGGAGGCTCCTGTGTAGAAAAATGAGAATTGGATTGCAGCTGAGAAAATTTTAAAATGCAGGTATAAACGTAACTTTGAACGTTGAAATCTGAAAGCCAAATACCCTTTATAATTTCCTTGATACAGGTAGCCTTCAATTTGGGATCATTCTATTAACAGTAGTTCAAAGTTACAATGGCAGGGGGAAAAGCAACTTACTACTGATTCTCACACAATCATCGCTGTGTCCCTGCAATGCCAGGATCAAAGATTGGGCACTTGACAACCAGCATGTATTCCTGAGTTACAGCATCCCATGGTCACACAATTGTTGTTTGCGACCTTCCAGCTGGCTCCTGATATGCAGAGCCACATGAGGAAGCTGGATTTGCTTAGAGACCAAGTGATTCACTTAGTCGCGGAATTGGGATTATGAATTTAACGGTAAAGCCAAGGCATCCTATTTTTCAAGGCAAAAGAGCTTATTCGTCAGATAAGCTTTGGTGATACACGAGCACCACCTTCTGGATAGGCGACACAGCAGCTAGCAATATACTGTAAGTAGCAAAAACAGCCATCGTACCCAATACTGAATCCAGTGTCCAATAATCAACATGCTTTTAAACAGGCTTATATTGTAAGAACTTTATTTTAACAAAGTAAATGACTTGTAAGAATCTAATATCAGAGACAGCATTATCATATGGGGAATATTTCAAAATCAGAGGACTCTGGGTCTCTAATTTTAAACTGATCACTGGAGAAAAAGGATTTCAGAAACACATATCGAAAGATAGATGATAGATAGATAGATAGATAGATAGATAGATAGATAGATAGATAGATAGATAGATAGATAGATAGGCAGGCAGGCAGGCAGGCAGGCAGGCAGGCAGGCAGGCAGGCAGGCAGGCAGGCAGGCAGGCAGGCAGGCAGGCAGGCAGGAGATAGAGATAGATTCAACACATTGTTCTACACATTTAATTATTATTCATTAAACGGCTGAAAAAGAAAACCTACAAATATAGCTTTAATAGATTAAGCCAACATCCTCCATTCCAAAAACATTTATTCTCTAATTTAAAAAGTGGTATATTGTGTGTGTGTGTGAGAGAGAGAGAGAGAGAGTGAGTGAGTGAGTGAGTGTGTGTGTGTGTGTGTTTATCCTAGAAATAAACAAATAAGAATAAAACTCTGACAATGTTAGCAGAGGCTAACAAAATCTAAGTGAGCAATATATATTTAAGTTCCAGAGATTGCAATGTCTGTTTCTTCAGATAGAGAGAGAGGGAGGGAGGGAGGGAGGGGGGAGGGAGGGAGGGATATTATTCCCTCTATAAGGAGGTGCAATTGCTCAGCAGTTAAAGATGCTGAGCTTGTCAGCTTACAAACTGACAATCCAGGTTCAAGACCCAAAAGCAACACGGCGGGGTGAGCTCCTGTCCTTGCTCCAGCTCCTGCCCACCTAGAAGTTTGGAAGCATGCAAATTCAAGTAGATAAATAGCTTTGATGGGAGGGTAATAGCGTTCTATGCGCCACTGCATATAGCCATGCTGGCCATATGACCATGAAAATGTCTCTGGACAATGCTGGCTCCCTCGGCTAAGAAGTTGTGATGAGAGCCACCCTTAGAATTGGAGACAACTGGACAAGAGAAATCTTTACCTCTATGTTAATAAGAAAATAGATGTCTGCATTCATTAGGTCTGTCAACAGCTTCTGTCAATAAGATTGCAATTATTAAGAAGAAATGAAGCACACTAGGTTAAATATTTTAGGACTCTATGGTCTTACATGGGGCAGAAAGTACCACTTTAAATAAGATGAGCAGATGTTATGCTAAATATTCAAAGCAATTATACCAAAAGTTGGAATAACCATGACACTCAAGGAGGTCACCTCCTTTCCTCACCACTTATGTAGAATTGGTCTCCAGCCCGTTTTGCATCGGAAGAAAAATATACCAGCATGACATGTATTGTCCTCATTGTTAATCCCTAGCTTGTTTCTGTTGCCTCTGTTTCAAGTCAATGCACTTGCTATCCTTCTAAAGTAATGAGTGAAACATCCTAATTGATTTTATATACTTTGTGCCTGTTGGATGCTTAAGGGGAAACTAGAACAATGGTATAAGTTAAGAATTACATAAGCCTATCTCACTCAGGATGAAAGGTACACAGAGATGGAGGAGGAAGAGGATATATGTGTGTGTGTGAGTGAGTGAGAGAGAGAGAGAGAGAGACAGAGACAGACAGAGACAGACTCTCCCCAGGGGCAAGTTTGTGCTATGGTGGTCTGGTGTCACAGGGGTGGGCTGCTGGAGGTTCGCAGGGGTTCGGGAGAACCTCTAGCTAAGATTCTGTGCAGTTCGGAGAACCCCCAAACCCCACCACTCCCAGGAGTCCCCATGCGGCCCGTTCTGGATGCAGGTAAGTGCAGGGCACGCATGAAGGTTCAGGAAGACCAGAAATTGGTCTGAAATGGGCTGGTTTCTGGCCTCCGGGGGGCCTCCAGAGCCTGGGGAGGCCATTTTCTCCCTCCCAAAGGCTCCAGGAAAGCCTCCAGAGCCTGGGAAGGGCAAAAACGCCCCCCCCCCCCCGCCGTGATGCAGGAGGCTGGTTAAGCCATGCCCACCATGGTCGCCCCCACCCAGCAACTGGGCAGAGAACCTCTTGCTAAAATTTTTGAAAACCACCCCTGGGGCAAAAGGTATGAGAGAAAGAAGATAAATACCGCTTAATTATGGATTTGGAAATAGTTTCTAAAAATATTATAGAGAAGAACCAATCATCCAATCCTTTGCCAAATGAAAGCTTAAAGCAAGATCAGTAAGTGACGCAAGCAGAGGTTGGACTAGGAAAAACAGTTGTTTGACAAAGTTTAGGGAGGCAGAAGATATCAGTGAGATTATTGAAGTATCATTGAGGGGCTACATATTTAAAGAGTAATATTTAATAACTGATGCAATGCAATATCATTTCAGATATTCAAACTATGGCTATATAAAATAAGCTGTTGGGAGGCTTCTTAGCAAGAATCCATTTGGTAAGAGATCATTCACATTTCATACTCTGCATATGAATGTGAATGATCTCTTACCAACCTCTGTTGATGGGGCAACTGAAGTGCATGAACCAAACTAGAACCTGCTGGATCCCATCTCCATTACTATACATGAATTGTAGTGGGTATGAATGAGCAACCCTTCTAGTCATAAGGATATGATCAGAGACTTGTCATATCACTAGAAATGGCAGGGCTGAATTTGATTTGGAGGGGGGGGGGATTTGGACAAATTTGTGCTTTGCAGAAATCTAGGGCATGCCTGTTGTCTTTTCAATGTCTCTCCCATTGGGGGAATATCTTGGGAGAATACTCAGAATTTATAATGTATGTAATAGGGACTTTGTCGGCTAATGAATTCATTTGATGCCTTGGAATTCTACACAGACCCCATGGGTCTGAAAACTCAGCTTCATGTATTCTGAGACCATACATGAAATTCTAGGATGGGGCTTGTGCCATCATATTATATAAGGGTTAGTATATAAGGCATTACTACCAGATTCCTAATGGTATGTAACAGAAAGTCTTTGACATGCCCTAAAAGGTAAAGGTAAAAGTTCCATTCGAACATATGTGCCAGTTGTTCCTGACTCTAGGGGACGGTGCTCATCTCCGTTTCAAAGCTGAAGAGCCAGCGTTGTCCAAAGACGTCTCTGTGGCCATGTGGCCAGCATGACTAAATACCGAAGCTGCGTGGAACACTGTTACCTTCCCACCAAAGGTGGTTCCTATTTTTCTACTTGCTTTTTTACATGCTTTCGAACTGCTAAGTTGGCAGAAGCTGGGACAAGTAACAGGAGCTCACTTTGTTACACAGCACTAGGAATTCGAACCGCTGAACTGCCGACCTTTCTGATTGACAAGCTCAGTATCTTAGCCATTGAGCCACTGCGTCCCATTGACATGCCCTACTTTATTCCAAAGCCCACCATAGTTTATTGCTATATAAATATTTCCTATTTATTTTATGCCATACATTCCTATGGGACTGTAAGTTGGTGCGGGCATCTTGCACCAACTTACGATCACTTCTTTGGCAAGAGTTTTACTTTTCAGAGTTCTTCTGCCTTTGCTTATCACAACAATGCAGGAGTCAGACCAGCCCATTTTACATAGCTGGAGGGAGGCACAGGAAATATTAAAACCAATACTGGTTTTAAAATATGATGCTCCACTGCGCTCACCATCCTCTGAGACCCACAGGATAGTAAATGGCATCATTCCAGCAGCAGCATCACCTTGGTCCTTGGGAGTGTATCCACAATTTAGCTTATGTATATAAATTATTATAAATAATTAGACTCTTCCTTGTCATGTAAACTATTGTCCTCCTCTTCACTGATCATCATCACTATCATATTTCACTGTAGTGATGAAGGGGAAGACTCAAGGAAGACAAAATCCATCCGTTCGTTTCTTCAAAGTAGAGAAGCAATGCTTCTGGAGAATTGCCATGTTTCAGCCTTACATTTTTAGTGGGATATCTACACAGTGTTGATAATAATAACTTATATCTCCTCCTCCCCGAGGATTCTTGATTCTGGTAGAAATGGGAATAATTGCCCTAAATTGCACATGCAAAGGAAACTCCATCTAATGTACACTACATTATTTAAAATGAACAGAGGGATCTAGCTTTCATTCAAAGCAGGGAGATGATGGGGCGGTGCTCATCTCCATTTCAAAGCTGAAGAGCCAGCGTTGTCCGAAGACGTCTCAGTGGTCATGTGGCCGGCATGACTAAACAGCAAAGGCGCATGAATCACTGTTACCTTCCCAGCAAAGGTGGTCCCTATTTTTCTACTTGCATTTTTACATGCTTTCGAACCACTAGATTGGCAGAAGCTGAGACAAGTAATGGGAGCTTGAGAAGGAATGGAAAGTTTCCCTTCCACCTTCGATTGAGGTACGGACCGTCGCCCCTCCTTGTTAGCATATCTCAGATAAAAAATAAAACTCGATAACATGTTCTAATTAAAAACAAAATTTAATATGAAAATAAAAATAAAACAAATCTATCTAATTGTTACATTTTGGCAAGAGCAATTGTCGCCCATCTTCTTGGCAGACGAACAGAAGATCAAAAAGTCTCTGGAATGTGTGAGCAGGCGCAGTACATCACTTGCTGATAAGGCCTATGACCTGCGCAGTATATCTCAGCACGGCTAGCAAACAATTAATGCAGTGACAGAGCTCACGTCACGTTACGCAGCACTAAGGATTCGAACCACCAAACTGCCGACCTTTCTTGATTGACAAGCTCAGCTTCTTAGCCACTGAGCCTATGTAAAAGTTACGTATACGCAAAAAATATATACACTTTTACCTACTGAGCAAAAAATTCACGGGGCAGAAAAGACCAGCTCGTAATTGACAACTTGATCCTTAAACACTCAGAAGAAAAACAAACCTTTTTAGTGGCTTAATAAAAAGGCACTGGATTCCCACATAGCTGGATCAGAAAATGCCTAGAAATCTTGGTGATTAGAAAATCTGACAGCTAAGAAAACAATTTGGCCTACAATATTAAAAAAAAAAAAATAGGTGAAGTCAAAATTCGAAGAGGATTATTCCAAGGTGACTCATTGCCACCTTTCTTATTAATTTTAGCAGTAATAACACTTCAGATAATTTGAACAAAATCAGAAGTAGCTTTCAGCCCTCACGGCAAAGTCCTAAAGAAATCCATTTGCTATACGTAGGTCTGCTAAAAAGGTTTTCAAAATCAAAAGCAGAACTTGGATCTGAACACTACATTATTCAGTGAGAATATGGGAATGCAAATAAGTTCATGCCAATGTGCAACTTTGATGATTAAAGGAGACAAAATTCTTTAAGAAGATAGATTACAACTCATGAATAGAAATATCCTAAGACAGTTGGCACTAGAAGGATTTATGGAAGCTTCTGCCTATTACGTGGTCAAGTTACAAGGAACGGTAGCATTAATGATAAAAAAACTTATATTAAAATTTTTGAAAATTAAATTTAAATTAAATTAAATGCAGGGAACATCATTACATCTCTAAACAAATTATTAAATATATTGCAGGCGTAACTGTTTGGATATGAGTTGAATTAAACACTAGGAAATAAGGAAAGGAATGACCATGTGTCATGTTTTTCATCTAAGAAGCATTATAGACCAACTCTATTTTGCCAGAAATAAAGGTAGTATGAAATTACTCCAAGTAAAGAAAATAATAGGAAAAGAAAGACATAGCTTGAATGATTATATCAGGCATAGTAAGAGACCAAATGGTTCCACTACTGTGGAAATTCGTACAGAAAAGCAATTGAAGACTACAAAATTCAAGACATTATTACAAAAAAGAAACAATTAAAAACCACAAGAATGCCTGGAAATCAGAATCTTCTCTCTCTCTCTCCCTCTCTCTCTCTCTCTCTCTCTCTCTCTCTCTCTCTCTCTCTCTGTGTGTGTGTGTGTGTGTAGGGAGAGAGTGAGTGTGTGTGTGTGTGTCGTGGACGCTCAGAAACAGGCTATGCAAACAAACGTCATCAAAGCCAAAATTAAACATTATCAAATGTCATCCACGCAGGATAACATACAAGATTTTGATTCACCTCATCAGTTGCTATAGCAACATTGCCCGAAGTGTTGCAAAACTTGTGCCTTGGAATTTTATGTAGAAAGGTTGGTGTTACAGGTGGTCCTTGATTTACAATCACAACTGGGACCAGAATATTTGTCACTAAGGGATGAGGTCATTAAGCAAATCATCAGGTGACCAGATCCAATTTTATTACCATTTTTACCACAGTTGTTCAGTGAGTCCTGGGTTTGTTAGGTGACCCTGGCTTCCCCAACTGACCTTACTTCTTGGAAACTGCCTCGGAATGTCACCAGTCAGGACCGTGTACTTGCAAGCGGCTGCAACTATCGTAAAAGTGAGCTGGTTGCCAAGTGCCCAATGGGATCACGTGACCTCAGGCATGATGCAACAATCATAGCTTCAAGAAGAGGTCATAAATCACTTTTTCTGAGGTCATTGTAACTTTGGACCATTGTAAAGCAAAGTCATAAATCCAGGATTATTTGAACAAAAAATGAATCAAAGAAAATAAGGAGGCCTTACGGGATTTTAAATGCAGACCAACAGACAGCGGAAACACAATATATCAAATATTTCTACTTTTAAAAGAAGAAAAAAATGTGTGGTTCTTAAATGCAGTAATACTGAGAATTTTTTTTTTAAATGGGTTTGCAAATTGAAGGCTTTGGAAGAAAAAGTAAACTACAATACCAATAATTGGATTTCTTAAGAATGATACCAAAAGGATCCAGCAAATATTTGGAAGATTTCGATGCCTTGGGCTTTACACCACTGGCTGCATACATTAAAACTTTAATAAAAGCAGAGAAGCAAAAATAAAAAAAATAAAAATGATCATAGAATCTTAGGGCTGTAAGGGACCTGGGGGGACTTCTAGTCCAACCCATATTCTGCAGAAATACATTAAAAGCCTCCTCTGCAATGAATTCCAAAATCTGCTTCCTTGTGTGAAAAAGGGAACTGCTGGCTTGGCAAAACATGCCTTTAATGTTACCTTTCCATTCATTTTTTTAGGGTTAGATTCAGTGGTGGGTTCCAGATCCCATTCCAACCGGTATGGTTGGAATGGGTCCAGCGGCATCCACATGCCCGCAGCGCATGCATGCGTCTTACCGCCTCTGCGAGCCTCCGCGATGCTCCAGATGCTCAGTGGAGCATCATGCAGGCACTGTATGCGCCATGCATGTGTGCGGAAGCGTGGAAGCCTTAAAAGACAGGTAAGGAGCTCGGGTAGGCGGGCGGGCCCTCTGGAGCACCGTACCGGAACGGTATCCAGTGCTCTGGGCCGGCTCCGGTACGCCCGTACCATGGTGCAACCCACCACTGGTTAGATTTGACAGTGGGAGTGATGCACTTAGTACACATTCATTATAACATAGGAGTTCCAGTATCTTACCACTGACTCATCCTTCTGGTCTCTACTAAGACAATCTAACCAGTGAGATGTTATCTAAGTTCTCTGATTCAGCCATCACACCACCTTAGCTATTACATTTGGATTAAAAACATAAAATAGGTAGCCCTTAATATTGAGGTCGAGCCAAAATTAGACACAGAAGGGGTTCAGAAGGCAGAAATGTATCATCCTGACAGACAAGGGTATTCCATTTGTGTCTGATATTTTCAGCAGCATTTGCGGGTCACATAAAAATGAATACATACATTGCAGTGGTGGGATTCAAAAAATTTTTACTACTGGTTCTGTGGCCGTGGCTTGATGGCGTGATGTGGCTTGGTGGGCATAGCTTGGTGGGCGTGGCGGGGGGAAGGATACTGTAAAATCTCATTTCCCTCCCCACACCAGGGGAAAGTTACTGCAAAATCCCCATTTCCTCCCGATCAGCTGAGACTCGGGAGGCAGAGAATAGATGGGGGCGGGGCCAGCCAGAAATGGTATTTACCGGTTCTCCAAACTACTCAGAATTTCCGCTACTGGTTCTCCATGCTGAATACCACCTCTGATACAGAAAACCTTCCACACTATACCACAACTGCCTGTAGGAAGTCAACATCATTTCAGCAACATCAGCAAAGTTGGGTATCTTGGAAGTCATTCAGAATATGTAAAATCCTGTAGCTGAGGACAGAATTGGCCATGTGATGGCACATGACACTCGAAGATGTCCATCCTGGCAGATTATTTTACTTCCTGGAGTTTAAAAATAAATTGAATTATTAATTGCATGAGGAAAATATAGTTTTCTTGTCAGCCCAGTGAAATAATGACTAATTGACAAACACTTGGTGGGTCCCTTTGAAATGGAAATAATATTTGAAAAAAGGTGACTTTTCTCATATGAAAGTCCTTTCTAAGAGAATGCCAGAAATTTTACACTTTTCCAAGAATTCACGAGGAGTCAAAGTGCTGACAATGTTTAGTAGAGGAAAAGGAGGGAAAGAAATGAAGCCATCTGCTTCAGCCTTTCTTATCAGCCTTTCCTTTCTCTTTCCCGGAACGTAGTTTTTATAACCTCCTATCTGTCAAGGACTTAAAAAAAAATCAAGTAAGTTTTCCATAATGGGGAGGAAAGTATTCTCTCTACACTCCCGCTAAAAAATAAAAAAGGAAACCTATTCTCAGGAGCAACAAAGAAGGGTATGTATTGAAAAACTGAATGTAAGTAGATTCACCCAAGGAATGGTTAGATCAATATTTTTCAACCTTGGCAACTGAGGACGGCTGAGGAATTCTGGGAATTGAAGTCCACGCATCTTAAAGTTGCCAAGGTTGAACACGGCTGGCTGGGGAATTCTGGGAATTGAAGTCCACACATCTTAAAGTTGCCAAGGTTGAACACGGCTGACTGGGGAATTCTGGGAATTGAAGTCCACACATCTTAAAGTTCCAAGGTTGAACACGGCTGACTGGGGAATTCTGGGAATTGAAGTCCACACATCTTAAAGTTGTCAAGGTTGAACATGGCTGGCTGGGGAATTCTGGGAATTGAAGTCCACACATCTTAAAGTTGCTGAGGTTGACAAACACTGGGTTAGAACTTTCCTTAGTTTTAGAGAGGCAGATTTTTTCACTCACAGCCACTAGAGCAGTGATGGCGAACCTTTTTGGCACCAAGTGCTCAAACTGGAACAAGTGTGCCGGAGCACCAGAAAGATGAAGACCAGCTGGCCAGCGCACACATGCCTGTTTTCAGGCTGTTTGGGGGCCGTTTTTAGGTCAAAAAAGGCCCAACAAAAGGCCTGAAGACGTCTCCCAAAATGGCCAGAAAACGGCCTGTTTTTTGGCTCTTTTTCAGGGCTCCTGTGAAGATCAGCAGGCCGGTACACATGTGCATGCCAGAAACCAGAAGAGCAGCTGGCAACAGCCTACGTGCCCACAGAGAGGGCTCTGCGTGCCACCTCTGCCACACGTTCCATAGGTTCACCATCACGGGACTAGAGTATTTTAGTGGAATTGCCCAGCTGCCATACAGGCTTCCTGGACGTGATGAGAACTCATTAGATTATATTATACAAATTATACAGGCACACAGAGGAGATTCTGACCTTTAAGGAGGCCAATGTTTTATTTATTTTGTACAACATACCAGGATTTCCCTTCCTGAGCATGGAAAGTTTATGAATAAGTGCTGTAACGGAGCTCAGAACAACAAGCAAGTTTAACATTTAGCCCTTGATATTAAAAATATGGTACTTGGTACATTGATCCATATTTAACATTTTTGGTATTAATTAATTCCAGTAAGCAATGCTCTCTTCACAAGCAGGAATCTGACAAAAGTGGAGTTTCTATCTTTTAGTCTGTGACATTAAGAGTCATTATAGGTACCTCATGGAATACAATATATAATTCTGAACAATGCTTTATAACAAATGTAGTATTGGAGGTCCCTATTCCACAGTAAACTTTGAGACACATTAAATGAGGAGTGCCAAACTCATGGCGTCACAGTGGTGTCACGTGACATATCAGGACTTTTTCCCCCTTCGCTAAACCGAGCTTGGGGGTAGCCAGTGCGTGATGCATCCAGCCCGCGGGATGGGAGTTTGACAGCCCTGCATTAAATCATTCAAGCAGGTGTTCCCTACAGGTAGACATGTACCATTATATCTGGCCAAGGCATGCAATACCAACTCAAATAAAAATGGATTGGGAATTATAGAAGTCCCCCAAAAGCTGAGTTTTTGACCACCTCAAACTATATAATAAACCTCCCCCCAATGAACTTTTTTGATAGCATGCTTGTGGGTGGGTGGGGTTTCTAACTAACCAAACACTATAAACACAGGAAATTGTCACATATAGAGACCTACAGTTCTTCGATGAATTATTTCTAGGAAAGGAAACACATAAAAGTCAGTATTCCCTACACTCATTTCTGCATTTCTAACAATAACAGAAGACTTATTGCGTATTGCAGAATTAGTAAAATGCTATGCAATTACCTGTTGAGCAATATACTTCCAGGATATTTTAAAAGAGACATAACAAGTGTTTGGGTATTAGGAGAGAGGGAGGCTACATTGTCTGAAACAAGAGAAGATGTGATGAGGGAATCCTTCCACATAGAACAGAACAAACAGAACAGAACAGAATAGAATAGGAATAGAATAGAATTCTTTATTGGCCAAGTTTGATTGGACACACAAGGAATTTGTCTTGGTGCATATGCTCTCAGTATACATAAAAAGACAAGATACATTCATCACAAATCATAAAGTACAACACTTAATGATAGTCATAGGGTACAAATAAGCAATCAGGAAACAATCACATTCAAGTTTTATCACTACATATATGGCAACTCTTATTCTTTTATCCCAAATGCCATTTATTCATACACTATCTTGGCATAACTATTCTATCAGTGATATGTATATGATAAATACTAATTAATGCTGACCAGGGTAATGTTGCAAGCTAATCATAAGCCAGAGAAGCCACTTTTAGCAACTAAACCGATGGACTTCCATTCTTCATAGGAATGGACTCTGCTAAATAAATAATTCCCTCAACACTGTTGAACTATTCACTAAGGCTGCATTACTATTTCTATTAGTCCTCTCATCATTACTATCACCCATCTCCTCCCACTTATGACTGCAGGACTATAACTTTGTTGCTTGTATCCTTATGATTTATATTGATATTGTTTCCTGATTGCTTATTTGTACCCTATGACTATCATTAAGTGTTGTACCTTATGATTCTTGACGAATGCATCTTGTCTTTTTATGTACACTGAGAGCATTTGCACCAAAGACAAATTCCAAGTGTGAGTCCAATCACACTTGGCCAATAAATAATTCTATTCTATATGCATATTCTGTTGTGCTTATAGTGACCACACACCATTTATTTACAGTGTTATAAAAAATAGTCCTTTCTTTCACAAAGCTGTCCTTTAGAGTTATTTAAATTCTTTGTTGCTGTTGTTGTTCTCTTCAATTTCCCTTTGTAAAGCAAAGTTATAAATATAAACAATTACATATTTTTATCCATATGAAACTCTTTCAGATTTGTTCCCTTTTCAGGTTTGTCTGCTGTTATTTCCAAGTAAGTATAGAAATATAGCCATTGTGCTGAATCTTTCCCAAGACCATTTTGGGTGGGAAAGATGCCATTCCTTATTAAGAGGTGGCACTGATGTATACATCAAACCTTAGGTCCATGATGACGAACCTATAGCATGCGTGCCACAGGTGGCACGTGGAGCCATTTCTGAGGGTGCGCAAGCCATTGCCCTGTCAGCTCCAGCACCCATGTGCGCACTGGCCAGCTGATTTTGGCCTTGATTTTTGGCCGATTTTCGCCCTCCAGAGGGAGAAAAACAGCCCAACAGGCAATCCGGAAATCACAAAACGGGCCGTTTCCATCCTCTGGGGGTGCAGGGGAGGCCGTTTTCACCCTCCCCAGGCTCCTAGAAAGCCTCTGGAGCCTGGGGAGGGTGAAAAACGGGTCCACCATGCGCCAAAAGCAGGGGGAAGGCAGGGTGCGCACACATTCGTGGGAGGGCGCAGCCATGCATGGGGGAGGGTGCATAGATTTATGGGTGTGGGCATGCCCACAATCCCCCCCCCACTCCTCCCGCTTTTGGCACACAATGGCAAAAAGTTAACCATCACTACCTTAGGCTATACTGGCCAGCCCCAACCTGACAGTATTCAGATGTGTTGATGCCGCAGTTGAACAGAATTTCCACTAGGGGCAATAGTCACAACTTCTACAAGGACCATCTTGCAGATAGTCAAATTTGATCAATATATGGAGTTCATAGTTTGAATGCTGAGAAACATGATTTTTTACATCACTTCACCGTGATGTGGGGGTGTCCCCTTTTGGAGTATTCCTTAACATTGCAAAAAAAAAACCAACACTCCGTCCAAAAGGAAAAACAGAGTGACAGAGGAAAAAAAACCAGAATCTGTACCATTTGGGAGCTAATCTTCAAATACCTTATTGGTGTAATTTAATGCATTAAAAATGGAAATCCTCCCCACACATTTCAGATTGGAATGGTATGGTCTATTTTATTCTTGGAGAGTCCTGGTCTGCACCGTTCCCCTTGGGTTGATCTGGCTTCTGGCTGGGAACAAGAAAAAACCATTTATTCCCTGACTTCTTAAACTGACCATCATCACACTACCTGACATCACTGTATCATTATTCCTCTGCACCCATTATAATCTAGGAGCGAGAAAACACAAGCCGTGATATAGGCCAGATGAGTTAGCAACACATCATGGGACAATGGTTCTGTCACAAGCCAAAGATACTCAATCTGGTTTGTTGTTGTTAAAAAAAAAACTGATTTATCTGAGCTACTGCACTTCCCTGTTCCAGCCAGGCCTTTCCAGCAATTGTTTTGAATGTAAAGACTTTTGGCCTCTTTGCTGGATTCAAGCCAGCCGTCCCTCCTCACTCATTTCCCTTTGGAGAGTGCTGAGCCATCATCCTTTACTGATAAGGTTTATCACAATCCCAAAGGCTCCGGACTTCTAAATCTAATAACTGAGGCTTATATACTGGAATTGCCTCTCAATTTCAACTCCCACAATCCTGGGTTTCCAAAAATCACATGATTGTGAGGGGGATTATTCAGAACACACAGAAGAGACACCTCTAAATAAGTTGTTCTTTCTGTGGAACAACTATGGAGGAAGAATAGAAGGACAGAAGGTGGCCATGGCTCCTAAAACTGGAAGACTTAGGGCTAAGTGACAAACCATTTTGCTGAGCCCATCTTATAAGACTGTGGTGGGAGATGAAATGCAAGGAGAGAGCTTGTGGTGGCATAGCTGGAATAAAAGCAATCATAACTACAATAAGTAAACAAGTATTCCATTTGCTTCAGAGTGTGGACCTGAGATTGCATTGTTTATGGCATTTGATTAGTTTATACTTTTTCTTCTTTTTGTAACTTCTCCTAGGTTGTTTTGCAAAGCCTGGAAATTAATTAGGCAATTTAAAAAATTGAGGTTGAATCCCGAACAAGTTATATTCTGCATGTAAATACTCAAATCAAGATTATTTATTTCCAGAAAGAAAAGGGTTCAGAAAGAGTCAAAAGATGTGGTATGTTCTTGAGGCTACTGTGGAGCTTCTTATCAGTAATCTTCAATCAGCTGGTTGCAGTTCTTAAAATGTGGGTCAAAGGGTCCACAAAGTCATATAAATAAATATTTTAATATTTCTCAGGTTTCATTCCTAATGCTGTACATATCAATAAATCAAAACTCAGTCATTTTTAGAATGCGAGGGATCCTGAGACCAACTTGTTTGGGAACTATTTGCCTAGACAGTTCCAAAATGGCATTGCCTGCACCTTAAAAGACAAACAAGTCATTATCAAAATATAATGGTGGAAGAAATGCCAGATTGATAGAATAAAACATAAAAATTGCACCAGTGTTTTGTGTACAGTAAATATGTCCAAACCTAGCATTATAGAGGTGGTAGGGTGATCATGGTGAGATCAAACTGCATTCCCAGATTTGCCAGGAAACCCTTCCTTCCAAATCAGGCTCATCCTTACCCCCTAAATCAACTCTAACTAAAACTATGTTAAAGATGACAGTACAAAGGTTTTTTTTTAATACCTGTTGTTAAGTAGAGACCTGGGTAATTTAAGCCAGTAAGAACTGTAAAACATAAACCCTACTAATAAATGAAATATCTCCTATGGAGAGGTTTTTCTATAATGGCGTATCATATTTCTATGAATATTTGGAAAGTGATGCCCAGAAAAAGAGGCACAAAATATTGAAATCAGTCAATTGGTGTACCTGGGTTCCTGGTCAAGAGATAACCTATTTTTGGTTGGCCAAAAGCTACGCTGAGAAGTTTTTTGAAGGCCACGAATTGGAAACAGTACCTATTTGGTGACTCATATCAGATAAAGGCAGAGCTAGATCTAAAATCAGAGACAGAGATATAGAGGTGTAGAAATAGGCAATGCTTCAATTTCCATTCCTTTCCTAGGCTTTTTTCCAGGGTTGGTGGTGGGAAGTTTCCTTTCTATTTTAAAACTGTGTCAAGCTATTTATTGCGTGTATGCATGTATGTCTGTATGTCTCATGCCTCAAAATGGCAAGAAACCACATTATAGAATTTCAATAATCTATTGGGACATGCTTGGAGGGCATGCTAAGGAGATTCAGGGATTCATTTCTGCTGTAGAGCAGTGGCCTGGTTATACAACTGTGTCTCAACAGACACTTCCAGGAAAGCCATAAAAATAGTTTCAAAGCAATAATTTTGCTCAGCAACAGGTACAGTGATATCTTGGTACTAATCATTAATTGGTTCCAGGAGGCGCACTGAGTACCAAAAAAGATGAGTACCAAAAATGATGAGTACCAAACAATTTTTCCCCATAAGGAATAATGTAGGGAGTCATAAGATAGCTGACACCGACAAGTTCTAGCTTGTGCATTGAGTACCAAACAAATAATGAGTACTGGGACAAATATTCACATCAAAATGCATTGAGTACCAAATTCAATGAGTTTCAAAGCAGTTGAGTACCAAGGTACTCCATGTAAAATAAAAGTAGTATGACAGTGAGGCCCAAAGACACCTCACTCACAAGGCAGACCCTGACTAACACTCATTGAAACAAATCCTGGAGAAAAGAGGACAATGACCTTAATGCCATGCTTCCCAATCCCTTGAATCAATACAAAAGATGTCAGTAGTCTAGAGCAGTGTTTCTCAAACTTGGCGACTTTAAGTCCTGTGGACTTAAACTCCCAGAATCCCCCAGCCAGCATAGCTGGCTGGGGGATTCTGGGAGTTGAAGTCCACAGGACTTAAAGTCGCCAAGTTTGAGAAACACTGGTCTAGAGTGCTCAATGAGAAGCAAGAGAGATGCAGTCCCCATTTCCTGAGCAAACCGCTGGTGATCCAAAAGAGTTGCCAACATCAATCTCAGAGGTATACCAGACTGAAAGAGCTCCAGGAAACTGTACAGTTTCCGCAAGCATCTTTCCCTATAATAAATCTTCCCTTCATTGGATATGCCCAAGCAAAGGTTGGACAGCTATAAATCATAAATAATTTAGATTCTTGCAGTGGTGGAATTGGCTTTCGAGTGCTCTGATTCTATAAAGTGATGTAAAAATGCACACACATATTTTTGATACCGTTTCCCCTAAAATAAGACCCAACTGGAAAGCAATCCCTAGCATGGTTTTTCAGGATGTTTGTAATATAAGCACTACCAGAAAAATAAGCCCCAGTTAAGATTGTCAGCCAGACACATGCATCTCGTACAGAGGTGGTATTCAGCAGGTTCTGACCAGTTCTGGAGAACCGGTAGCAGAAATTTTGAGTAGTTTGGAGAATCGGTGAATATCACCTCTGAGTTGCCCTGCCCCCATCTTTTCTCTACCTCCTGAATCCCAGCGGATCAGGAGGAAATGGGAATTTTGCAGTAATCTTCCTCTGGAGTGGGGAGGGAATGGGGATTTTGCAGTAACCTTCTCCTTGAGTGGGGTGGGAATGGAGATTTTACAGTATCCTTCCCCTGCCATGCCCACCAAGCCATGCCCACCAAGCCACAGCCACAGAACTGGTAGTAAAAAAATGTGAATCCCACCACTGAGCTAGTACCATATTTCCCAGAAAATAAGACCTAGTGTGTCTTATGGACCAAAACTTAATAATATAAGACCCAGTCTTATTTTCAGGGAAACATGGGTATTATTTTCATGGAGACTTTAACAGCTACCAAAGTAGTTGAAACAAATGAAACCGTAAGAGTTCATTATTTATCCCCCATTGTTCAGAAGAGGAAGCTGAGGCAAAGGGAAAGCAGCAATGGCTACCAATGAAATATCAAGTGCCCCCCTCTAGGGATGGTTTGAAAATGCCTCCGGGTGTGTCAAAACAGGTGTCTCCAGGCAAGATTGCTTTGCTGTTGAGATGAAGAGCCGATGGTGCTCCTTCTCTGTTGCACATGCAGAACAGAGCGGAGAGTGGGGTCTACTTTCAAGACCAGCAACAGGTAAATATTTTCTTCACGAGAGGACAACTGACTAATTGAGGCTAATTTGCTCCTTCCTCCAAGGACTTGGTCTTCTTCTTCTCAGCACCTGCAGTTGCCTCATTCTACCTAATGATGAAACTGGCCAGGGCAGCCTCTTTCTCTCTCTCTCTCCTGTTCTTTTGGCAGTACACGCTGTGTTATTTGAAAGCAGGGAAGCTGGTTTCAAAAACGCAGAACGGAAAAAGGAAATTTGCCTCAGGAAAGCAGACATCCTCTAGATTTCTTCAAAAGTGAGGGGCTGAGAACGATCCGTGCTGCCCATTCCTGGAACCGGTGCGGTGCTCGAATGTTGAGGCAAAATCCTCAGATGGGGCCTTGCTTTCAGAGCAACAGCCTGTGATGCTCATTTCCTGTGTGTGAGAGATAGGAGGGAGGAAAAATAGCAACAAATCTGTGAGTTGCCAACAAATGCACATTCCTGGAAAGGCTGCACCTCACATCCAAGTTGGAGGGGCTGAAGAGTAGATCTCTTTATTGCAACATCACCAGAATCAATTCTGGTTTCTAAGAAGGTAAGCAATCAATTGACCTGCTCTCCAGAAATAAATTTTGCTACTAGGAGCTTAGTTTGTATTTTAGGGGGGGCGGGGGACAGATTTAATTTGGATTAAGAAATACTTTCTCTTCTTTCAAGTGTCCGATAGAAAATGTGTTTTTAACTTATTGCCAATAATAATAATAATAATAATAATAATAATAATAATAATAATAATAATAATAATAATAATAATAATAATGTTCTTCTCCATCCAGATTGCAGAGAAACAAATATTTTGTTTGTCTATTTATTTAAATAGAGTTGAAAAATTGAATTAAATAGGATTTCACTTTGAGAAGGAAATTGCTATATCCATCATTATACAGTATATCCATTCTGCTTTCAACTGTTAAAGTTTCATCATGATTGTTGTTTTTTTTAAATTGGGAAAATTTCTTTAACTGGTGGTTTCAAGGAGCAAACTAATATCTATATAACATGGAAAGAAAAAAGCTCATTTGAGACAATTGTTTCTTTATGGCCTAAAATGTACAATTGATAGGATGTGCCAAAATTTTAGATATATCACGCTGTTGTTTTTCCTTGCATTTTTCTCTTGAAGAAAGAATTCCATGGAATGCAAAAACTAGCCAGTGCTTACATCTGGTCTAAGAATCATTTAAACATCAACTACTTTTAGACCAAGTTGATAGTTTTGTCAGTGTCCAATCTCCAGCTCTTTCAAACCCAAAGGAAATATTTAGAGAGTCATTATTATCTTCACAAAGCACATTTGTTGAAGGTATCTCTGATACCTTTAGTTAAAAGATCTGAGGAAACAGGAACAGAACGGAAGTTCAAAAGAGAACCATATATTCTAGAGTGCTAAGAATGACAGTGAGTTTTGTTTAACGTAGAATGGGGAAAGGCATCTGTAGCATTTTCTGTGCTTTTGATTCTAAGAACAAATCCTGCTACCTCCACCTAAAGCAATTTCCCCAATCTGGCGCTCTCCGGATGTGTTGAATTACAAATCTTACCATCAGGTGCCAAATTACTCATAGCTGTTGCAAATGGCAATGACACGCAGGATAACCCCAATATATTTGCAACAATCAGGTTGGGAAAGAGTGGCATAAAGAACTCCATGCTGCAGAGCTGGAAAGCTCAAAACCTGGTAGATAGTTCTGGGTCAAAAAGCAATAGCACTTAGACTTATATACTATTTCACGGTGCTTTATAGCCCTAAGTGGTTTACAGAGTCAGCCTATTGCCCCCAACAATTTGAGTCCTCATTTTACCCTCCTCAGAAAGATGGAAGGCTGAGTTCAACCTTGAGCCTGGTGGGATTCGATCTGCCAAATTGCAGGCAGTCGGTAGTCAACAGAAGTAGCCTGCAGTACTGGCACACTGTGCCACTGTGGCTAGGTTACTATTATGACTTAGTGTGAAACAGAGCTATGTATCCTCTAAACCAGCAGCCCCCAACATTTGTGGCTTGGCGTCCTGGTGGGGAGGAGAGGGGAACCAGACCACACAAGCAGTGGGTTGATGTGCAAATGTGCAGCTCAAGTTGCATAAGCAGCAGGCCAGTGTGCACGCTCGTGTGGCCTGGTTACAAATAGCCCATGACCCAGTAGTGGGCTGTGGTTCAGGGTTGGGGATCTCTGCTTTAAAGCACTTTGAAGCATCCTATGGATTCTAGCCAATGTAGTACGAGACTAAAATTTTGCCAATCCTGCTAGTTAGAGTTCTTACATCATTCAATGGAGTGAAAAGGAAGGAAGGAAGGAAGGAAGGAAGGAAGGAAGGAAGGAAGGAAGGAAGGAAGGAAGGTGAAGCACTGGAGTCTGTATGTATCACATTTGATTCTGCAAATAGAATAAGAGATATCTCTGCATCTACATGAGAAGTTTCTCCTATTATTTCATCCACCTCAAGTTTTTATCTTTCCTTACCTTCCTCTTATATTTCCCAGTTTATGTCCCCACCCCTTGCCAATTATTTCTAGTCCCAGAATCTGTCCAGCGTTTTCATCAATAAATCAGCTCACGTCTCCACTTGTCCAGGTCACATTGTGTCCAAGATTTCGAGGCACCAGAGACACAATTGCCATCAGATCTACATAGAACCATCCTACCTGTCTGCATCCTATATCAGCATGATGTCAATGTTTGCCAAGGGATATCAGTCTTATTAAGCATTCAATAAAGTAATTGGGCTGTTTATAGCTCATGCCTTCAGCTCCCACACATCTCCAAAAGCAGTGCCTTCATAAAAATGCAGCTTATACCTAAAACCAGCATACAGGGTCAATTTAATCAACAATAATCCAATTCTAATTACCACACACACAGAGATCATGAGGCACATTTTATTAACTATATTTGTTTCTCAATAGGCTTTTACTCTGAATTCAAAGTGAACTGGGTGAATAAAACAGCTTGCTGTTCCCAGCTTATTCTCATATCAACTTTGGCTGACAGTTGTTCCTGACATGAGACCATCCAGCGATCTTTTAATTGCTCATGGAGGGTATTAATCAAGGATTTCCCAGTCCACCACTCTTAAGAGTGCGTGCCGCTAATCATATTCTTCAGAATGCCACAATTGTTTCCCAGCTTGTTTACAGCATCTCCCAGCACATTGGAGGAGCTTTGTGAATGTGGTGGACATTATTTGATATAAACCTGACGGCTTTTTACCATGCTGCATTTCATTCCGTTCCTTCATAGAAAAGATGGCATTTCAACAGTGTTCAGATTTTATTTTAATTTATAGTGTTTGTGTAATCAAGGCTACATTAGCACATTTTCACTATTTTCACTCTCTAATTCAAGGGTTCTCAAACTTTTTAAACAAGGGGCCAATTCATGGTCCCTCAGACTGTTGGGGAGCTGGACAAGCTGGGTGGGGGTAGCTAGGTGATCATGTGACTGGGTAGATGTGGCTAGGTGGTCATGTGACTGAGTGGGCATGGCCAATATAGCCATCCATTAAACAATACACACAAATTAAACTTTAATTTGTTATGCTCCTGGGGGTGGAAAGCATGTTACTGAAGAGATATGGCTGCCTTGGGTGTGTATGAGGGCCTTCTATTTGCATGTGTGTTGTCTCTCTCTCTCTCTCCACCCTCTCTCCCTCTCTCCCGCCCTCCCTCTCTGTCTCTGGAGGCCAGGGAGGCCAAAAATGTGCCCGTTTATGGCCTGCGTGTCCCGTTTTTGGCCTCCTCAGCTTCCAGTACCAGTCAGCCGCCCAACAATGGGCCTGTTTTGGGGCTCTCAAGGCATCTGTGCATCCCATTTTTAGTCTCCTCAGCCTCCAGAAGGCAGGTGGGGGCCTGCAGGTAGGTGGGACAATATGGGCAGGGCAGCCTCATGGTTCCACGCAGGTGGTATTAATTAATGGCTTCAGCGGGCCACAATTTGAGGACCCCTGCTCTAGTTCTTCAAAAACAGTTTGAAGACTAGAATAATAGTAACAGAGTTGAAAGGGACCTTGGTGGTGTCCTAGCCCGACCTCCTGCTTAGGCAGGAAACTCTACACTACTTCAGAAAAATGGTTGGCCAATCCCTTCTTAAAAATTTCCAGTGTTGGACCATTCACAACTTCTGGAGGCAAGTCGTTCCACTTATTTAATTGTTCTGACTGTCAGGAAAGTTTTCCTTATGTCAAGGTCCTCTCTTTTACTGGTTTCCACCCATTGCTTCTTGTCCTATCTTCAGGTGCTTTGGAGAATATGTTGACCCCCCCTCTTCTCTGTGGCAGCCCCTGAGATATTGGAACACTGCTATCATGTCACCCCAGAAAATCAATGGGCCCCAAAATAGTCAAATTTACAATGCTAAAAGCAAAGATTAATGGGGGGTCCTTATCTGCCCTTGCACTGCTACAGAACTTGCAATAACAAAACCCCTGCCATTTCTCCACAAAAAGGAAATAAATTAAATTATTTGCATGTACATATACAGAATCATCCTTGTGACTTTACTATGTGTTATATATGTCTTTGTCTGAAATTGCCCCAATTAACTTAGATCCAATCCAAATAACATACATGTAGTTTAGCCATTAGTGGTAAAATGCATAGTGGAAAGGGTTTTTCTTTAATGAAGAGATTACATTTAAATATTCTTCTGTATGGACAGTGCCATATCCTTCCTTAGGTATACAGGTATCTCCCACAAAAGTGGTCTTACTTTTGGGTTTCTTTGATGTAGCCTTTGTGTCTCTCCCTCCCCACAACCCAAAAACCAAAAAATGGAATCTGCTCATTTCTAAAGCTCCATTAATGCACTCTTCTCATATCCAATGAATACTGGCATGGAAGACAGGCAACTCCACCGTGTCACTGGAGGGGTTGAGTAGCCCAACATACAACTGCATTTTTAATGTTGTTAAAACTTGATTGGTAAAAGAATCTGTGTTCCTTGAATATGTGCATTATTGCAAAGATAAAGATACAGGAACCTAACCAGAAAACAAAGTGGCAACCCTATCTGAGAGAATGCAAAGCTCTAACGATATTTTATTGCTGGTAACTTTATCAATTCCAAATAAATTCATTCTCTGGAGATTCCAAGGATGGAAGCAGAGGTGGTATTCAGCAGGTTCTGACCAGTTCTGGAGAACTGGTAGCAACATTTTGAGTATTTCGGAGAACTGATAAATACCACCTCTGACTGGCCCCGCCCCCATCTACTGTATTCTCTGCCTCCTGAGTCTCAGCTGATTAGGAGGAAATGGGAATTTTATAATATCCTTCCCCTGCCATGCCCACCAAGCCATGCCCACAGAGCCAGTAGTAAAAAAAATTGAATTCTACCACTGGATGGAAGTAGATACATTAAGGTACATGGAGCATAGAGAAAGCATAGAAAGCCAGTTTGGGGTAGTGGTTAAAGTGCTGGCCCAGAAACCAGGAGACTGTGAGTTCTAGCCCCACCTTAGGCATTAAAACCAGCTGGGTGGCTTTAAACCAGTCACCCTCAGCCCAATCCACTTCACAGGGAAATTGTTGTGGGGAAAATAGGAGGAGCACCAAGCATGTTTGCCACCTTGAGTTACTTAAAAGGATTTTACAAAAGGATTTTAAAAACCGAATAAATAGGCTCTCTCACTAACCTAGGATAACCCCAAAACATTCTGTAGACCACATTGATCTCATCGAGAGTCCTGGGAGGCCTGTCAGATATTTGCCTTTTCCTGTTCTTTAAATTGCAACACAGAACTCTAGTCCAGAGTCAGCATGCTTGTTTCTGTTACTCTGATTCTTTGTGTCAGATTCTCCTGTGAACCAATTATTGTGTTTGGGATTGAGCTGCTGATCAAGTTGGGGGTTGAAGGAACATAAGGGAAGGGATAAGATTAGAGCAGGAGGTCTGACTAGAGCAGTGGTTCCCAATCTTTTTTTGGCCATGCCCCACCTAAGCATCTCTAAAGTTCTGGTGCCCCACCTGTGACATATAATTCTTACTTTACTCAAAAAGTGAACTCTACTCAAGCAGAGGAAGGCTAAAAGGCCATTAACTAGGTTTAAACAAGGTTCAAATTGCCCCCATTAAAAATCAAATTGGGCCCCACGTTGGGAAACACTGGACTAGAGGATGATCAATGCACCAATAAAGGAGAATATTTGTAGCTCAGGGTTGAAATGAGGGGTCTTTGGTGCTCTCTGATCTTGCTTGTTTTCTTGCAGACGTTTCAGTGGTGGGTTCCTACTGGTTCAAATCGATTCGGCCGAACCGGTAATGGTTTGGTGGCCTGAGTCGCTGAAACTGGCAGTGACCCAGGCCTGCCACGCCCCCAAACCAATTCTCTGGGCGGCGCCATCTTGTTTTTTGGTTCTGAGCATGCACAGAACAATTTAAATTGTGCTGCACATGCACACGCATCAAGTGCACAGATGTGTGGCGCGCACACAAACAAGCCAGCAGTAGTGCCTGCCTAGAACCCACCCCTGAGAGGTTTCATTACCCACTGAGGTAACATCCTCAGTGTCAGTAAGGAGTGCTGTTTGCTGTCAGATTATATTCTGGTGATTGATCAATGTATTTGATAAATACTATATGTTATATGCAACAGTGGCCAAATCGCAAAACAAAAAAATGGGAGTCCT
Organism: Natrix helvetica; assembly: GCF_964273705.1. Lineage (NCBI taxonomy): Eukaryota > Metazoa > Chordata > Lepidosauria > Squamata > Natricidae > Natrix > Natrix helvetica. The sequence continues at coordinate 219,149,004 of NC_138548.1, read as the reverse complement.
GTTGAGTCCTCCCAAATCTGAAGCCTGCAGATTTAAAACCCATAGCTATTTTTTAAAAAAAATCAGATTCCTGATATAAATTATCTTGGTTCAGGGGAAGAATACCTTCTAATTTCACATTTCCTTCTTTTTTTTCCGCAGTTTATCTTTTCCCCTCAAAATGGGAGAGCCAGCGACCCTCCCCCCTTTCAATGAAGCCTACCACAACTTGACAGAACTCTTCTATGCCTTCAACCACACATTCGAAATTTGTCATTGGGAACTAGATGATGGCATTAAACGGGTCTTTCTCTTTGTTCTCTATCTCATCATCTTTGTGGTGGGATTGGTGGAGAATCTCTTGGTCATATGGGTCAACTGGCAGACCCGAAACCACAGGAACTTGGTCAACCTATACATTCTCAACATGGCCATTGCAGACCTGGGGGTGGTCCTCTCCTTACCAGTCTGGATGTTGGAAGCTGTGCTTGATTACACGTGGCTTTGGGGAGATTTCCTGTGTCGCTTCACCCACTATTTTTACTTTGCCAACATGTACAGCAGTATTTTCTTTCTCACCTGCCTCAGCATTGATCGGTATGTGTCCCTGACAACTTCCTCCCACTTCTGGCACCAACGCCAACATCTCGTGCGACGGATCACCTGCTGCTGCATATGGGCCTTTGCTGCCATCCTCCCTTTGCCAGAGGTGGTACACATGGAGTTAATCGATAGCATTGAACCAGTGTGTTTCTTTATGGCCCCTCTGGAGACCTACAATGAGTGGGCCCTCGGTCTCAACCTCCTTGTTGCCATAATTGGGTTCCTTATCCCATTCTGCATCATGGCAGTCTTCAACATACTGACCGCCAGACACATCAAGCGTTGTGACAAACCAGAGAGCAGAAAAAACTGCTACCTCATCTATGCTTACATAATTGTTTTCTTGATCAGTTGGCTGCCTTTCCACCTAATTTTGCTAATCCTCACTATTGAGGGGACAAGCGTGTTCCTCCACTGCTCTGTGGTTGAGTTCCTGTACTTCTTTTATGACATCATAGACTGTTTCAGCCTTCTCCATTGTGTGGTCAATCCCATCCTGTACAACTTCCTGAGCAAGAACTTCCAAGGAAAGCTTATCTCTGCGGTGGTTCGATACATTCCCAAAAACCAGATGGAGCAGAAGGACAGAGATGGCTCTTCCTCCAACACCCAACACTCAGTAGTCATCGTGCAAGACAAGACCTTGCCAGCTTAAACAGCTTTTCTGATTTTGGGGTCATCGTCATAAGAATGCGTTTGCAATTTTCCTCTCTTATCAGCAATGGATAGGCTTAATTAGGATACCTATTGGTGCCAATGTTTTTTACAATTTAAAAAGAAGGGCAATATGGGTAAAAATGAGGTAGGGAGGAGGATAATGTGCTGCTGTGTCAAACTGACTAGCCTTAATCAACCAAAATCTAACATTGCTACTGTATTAGTCCTCAGCTACTTCCTTCATTTTGAAACTTGCAATGAAAAAAAATCTTTTTTTTTTTGCCGCTTGACATTTTACTGTGGAAAAGAGATGTATTTCTCTTAATTTCTTCTAATGTGATCAGTTTTTGTATGAAAATAGTATTCTAAAAACTTAATGCTGAGCTGCTGGTTAAACAGAATTGCTAGGCAGAGCAACTTATAGCTGAAGCACCTGTAAATATAGCTCCAGCCTAGAAGCTAAAGAACTAAAGTGATCTGTGAAGATAAAACAGGGTGTAGCCCTATTTTAATGTGAACTTTCAATTAGTTGTCTCTTGGAACCAGGAAATCAGGATACTAACAATCCGATCCTAGCAATTCCTACATAGGTCTTTTTAGTCCAAACCACTAACATTTGCCTAAATTATACCCAGTGAAAATGTGAATTTAGGAAAATGTGAAAAGAATATTTCTAGGCACTTACACCACAGGTGATTCTAGAGTTTCTCCCTCCTGAGAGAATCCACATCACCCTGAATTCTTTCATTGTGTTAAAAATCCCAAACTAGATTCTGGGGCAGTGATGGCTAGCCTTTTTGTAAAGGTGTGCCAAAATTGTGTATGTGCGTGCTATTGCACGTGCGTGCGTGCCCAGACTCACAATGGAATGTGCCCCACCGACCTGCGGATGTGCACCACCACCACCCACATCCGGAGGGAGAGTTTTCACCCTCCCCAGGCTCCGGAGGCTTTCCTGAAGCCTGGGGAAAGTGAAACAACCTCTCCCGGCCCACCAGAGTCCCTCCGGAAGGCGGAAATTGATCATTTCTGAACTTCCAATTGGCCCATTGGGCCTGTTTATTGTCCTCCCCAGGCTTCAGGAAAGCCTCTGGAGCCTGGGGAGGGCGAAAAACAGCCCAACCGGAAGGTCGAAAATCAGCTGGCTGAGGGCTGGCGTTCTGGCAAATATGGCTCCATGTGCTACCTTTATGTGCTCACACAGTTCTGGGGTGTCTTTTTTTTCCCCTTGCCTTCATCTGCAGCTGGAACATTTGTCTATCCTTGAGTTTTCCATCTCCTTGAGTTATATACCCTTCTAACATTTTACCTGGTATGGAAATAAATTTAAGAGAGCATCATTTCAGTGTTCAATGCTTGCAAAGTAATGCTATTATTGGCCATGGATCATGTTTGTAAATGACTGGACAAGACATAAAGGCTCTCTGTGTTTAGAAAGTGGGCATAACTGGTTTGAAGAAGAAATTCATAAATGAACCGAATGAAATGCTGGGAATAAATCTGTCTCTTAAATGAAGAACAAAGTAAGAAGATGTAGCTATGATTGTTGCATCCAAACATCATTCAAGGGATGCCTAGAATACTTCTTTAACCTAATATAGCAATGGAATAGTGCAGTACAGTGTGGACACCTATAAAATTATTTGTAAACGTTCTATTTTAACAGAAATATGCAAGATAATCTATAGGAATTTTCAAGCACTTTTAATCTTTTACCAACTTTATAAAAGTGATGTAAAAACAGGCCGATGGGCTGAATGAATCTTGTATTCAATAAAGTGGTATTTTGATTGACTGGTTGTTTTCATTGATTGAGCCATTGAAGATACTAATTTCTTCCTTTTAATTGTAATGGTTTGGGCCGCAATTAGCTATCCTATTGCACCTATCAAAGCTATGGCTGGAGAAGGAATAAGAGAGCTAGTCTAGCTTACATGTACTCCATTTTTATGTTTCCTTCTCATGTTAATAGCGATAGCACTTACCAGTAGACTTATATATTGCTTCACAGTGCTTTTACAGCCCTCTCTAAGTGGTTTACAGAGTCAGCCAATTTCCCCCAACAATCTGGGTCCTCATTTTACCCAACTTCGGAATGATGGAAGGCTGAGTCTATCTTGAGCTGGTGAGATTTGAACTGCAAACTGCAGGCAGCCGGTAGGCAGCAGAAGTAGCCTGCAGTACTGCATTCTAACACTGCACCACCACAGCTCATATTCATATAATGATTATATTCACTAGTTTATAGCAAACAAGGTAATTTCAAAGTGTTCCTTGCCCAGTTGGGAGGGAAATGGCCTCTCTTGGCTCAAACTAGAAAGAAGAGACATTTGAAAAGATGGCACTAATCAGAAATATACTTGAGAAGCCTTGCTCTACTCAAACGTAGATCTTTATCAGTTTCGAGAAGAGCACTTTGAATATACCAATTTGGTTGAATGTACACTTCAGTATATGTCTTACAGAATCAGGGCAGGAGGCCACCACACTCCATCTTGTTTCCCAGAAGCGTCTGCAGATAGGGGGAGAGGGGTGTTAAAATCTGCAAAACAGCATGGAATCACCATTAAAAGCCTTGCCTCTTTTGAACGCCTATTGGCTTCACATGCTTGACAAAGGGAATAAAATATGTATCAATGTATTATGCTTACTATCTTGTATATTCTGACCACCATCCTCTCCCAGACACCACTGCTCTCTCGTTTAAGATTATCACTAGTTCATCTTTTAAAACAAGCCAGTTTAAGTGTGTGTATGTGTGTGTGTTTACACATACACACACACACGATTTGTATACTGCTGAATCCTCCTAACTCATGGCAATGCCCAATATGCTAACTAAAGTAGAAACCTCTCCCCTTGCATTCCTGCTTCCCAGTGGTGGGTTGCTCCCGGTTCGGGTGAACCAGTAATAGCAGCGGTGGGAGGCCCCACCCACCTGCCCGGATGCTTCTACACATGCCCGTACCGGTAGTAAAAATATTTGCAACCCACCACTGCTGCTTCTCCCCACCCATCTTTTAATCTCCTATCACTGTATTTTCATTGTTTATCTCACTGTTTATCATTTCATTATTTTGCTACGTTTAAACTTCTTTTCATTCCTACTGTTGTAGGCTACCTAGAATAGCCCCATGGCAAGATAGTTGGCAAAATAAATTTAACAATTAAACATCCAGTAAATAATAAACCATTACAACACACTAGTTAAAAAAATAGCAATTCTAGGACCTAATAATGAAAAAGAGACATCCAAGTAGCAATAGCAGTGGCTTACAAATGTCAGCATATTGCCCCCAACAACTGGGTCATTTTGCCAACCTCAGAAGGATGGAAGGCTTGAGTCAACCTTGAGCCTCCGTCAGGATCGAACTCCTGCTTCTGCAGGCAGTTTGCCTGCAATACTGCATTCTAACCACTGCGCCACCACAGCTCATAACAACCACAATATTTCCATAAAGTCTTTGAAGTCGTTCCGTCTTTAGCAGCTATGGGAAGGCCCTCAGCAGAGGGACAGCCAAATTTTAGAGGCCAGCTACATTAGCTCTTTCGCTGCACAGAAGTGGAATATTACAAGCAACCAATATTACAAGCAACCAATTAAAAAAATATTTTTTAAAAAAAAAATACAATACAAACATAGTAAATACAAAAGAAAAAAGAAAAAGGGGGGAAAAACCTAATATTATAGTGAATCCCCCCCCCTGGAGACCTACTTTTTTAACCTTATATTTCTTACTTCCTCGGGGTTGTTGAATCCAGTTGAAGTAAGTGGTCTTGTAAGTATAAGTGTCAAGCCATAATATGGTGACTGCCTCCATGGGAATCTCCCAGCTATTGTTTTCCCCAATCCTTGACATAAAAATTGCTGATTTTATAGGAAACTGGTTTATATACTGTACGTTTTCTTCAATGGGAAAAGTCAGCATTGCTCAGTATAAGTTAGATCAGGGCTATCAAATTCGCGGCACACAGGCCAGATGTGTCATGTGCTGACCACACCCACACACCATTTAGCAAAGGGGGGGGAGAATCATGATACATGTGACGTGACGATGCCGTGATGATGCGAGTGCCACACCCCTGGCTTAAACTATTGATTGAGTGAAATAGTTCACCGCATAACAGCTTTACCCTATGTCCTTGGAAATGCAAGGGAAGGAATGAGTGAAGCCCTGCAGGCAAAGAATGTGCTCAGCCTCACACTGGACTTGGTTAGAATCTATCACCATTTGCAAATAAGAAAAACAGTGCAGCGGACTCTTTCAGTTTTCACTTTTATTATTCTAAATAAAAAACACACTTTTGTGCCAAACAATGGAGTATAAAAGAATCCGATGTACAACCATTTTAGACATCTACTTTCTTTTCTTTAGGAAGGAGAAAAGTTTTACAAAATATACAAACTTTACAGCAAATAGATAGTAAACACTTAAATAACTGAGAGGTCAGTACCTACAAGTCACTTACCCAAGAGATTTGACAGCAATCAAAATGCTCGGTTTTATTCTGGTTTTGCTGTTTCATTTCAAGACATCTGGATCTTTGGAGGAAATGGAGGGGGAGAGGGCAGGTCAGGGCTGGAGTTTACAGAAAATAATAATTAATAATGCATCCATTTCCAATATTTTTTTTTCATTATTTCAAAGTGTTCTACGTGAGATTGGAATACCTGTTCCATGCCTAAATCCTTCCCTGCTAGGATGATAATGGTGAGAAGGGAATCTTCACAAATGATAGCATGTCAGAGTGAAGCTATTTAATTACAATACTTAAGTCCTTCTACAAGCCTAAGGGTTCCAAAGCACTTTACAGACATTTATTACACCTCACAACTTGTCACCTGTGAGGTAGGTATTTTTAACTATTCCTCCTCCCCACCTTCATTCATGAGTGGATAAATGTATGAGGCAGGCGCAGGTGATGTTATTTGGCCAAAGCTACACTCAAGCAGATGTTCAGAACTTGAAGCCAATCCCCAATCCTCTGGTTCCAAATGCCCTAATTATGAGGCCCAATTACTCATCAAGATTTTGCTAGAAACCTCTCAAGCTGCAGTGGTTTCCCCTGTGGAGCAGGGGGACAGGTTTGGCACTGGAGAATCAGGGGAAAGCAGCTGTAGAATTCTGCTTTGATTTAAAGGTAAGAAATTAATTCCTACTGCATGCAAGCAATATAGGAACTCCTTCTCCACTTCTCCTACTGAAGGCCACATTTTTATTCAGGAAACATGGTTCACAGCACTGGATGCATTGCCTGAAATACACAAATGCAGCAGCAGCCTTAGGTAGGGACATAGATAAGGTCCAGGCAAGAACCATCTTTCAGCATAGAAAAGGAAGAAATACCAAATTCATCAAGATTAATAGGTAGCATGAAGCTTCCTGATTAGCCAGTACTAGGAGATTAATATCTATTCAACAGCAACATCCTTTGGCTTGGTATATTTTTGGTTCCTTCTTCCCGGTCAAGGCCCTGCCATTGACATTATCAGTAGATCAAGATTAGTGATTCAGTCCCTGGGCAGCTTTTAGATCATTACAAATAACTCTCAGCATTAATATTTCCTCAGGGTATTCCCATCTGCCATATACATTGTTCGGTTCCTCAGCATATCTTGTTGGTGTCCAAGGCCACAAAGGGGAAAGAATCAAAAAATACATCGAATATCTGCACACACAATGTATGTATTATGGAAACATTCTTATTTTCCTAGGATGTGAAAACAAGACAGAAGTGCTTTTCTCTTGAACACATATCAAAACATTTATCTCCACAACATCCTTTAGAGGTAGGTACTATAAGCAAAGACAAAGCAAACCTGCCCAAAGGCTGCCCTACTAGTTTCAGAGCTGAGATTCCTGGAGCTGTGGTTTATACACACATACACACCCATAAGCCAGGGTTACATTTCTGTTCTCTTTAATAAAAGTGTGTTCATACATAGAAGCCCAAGAGTCCCTTTGTACACAACAGGAGCTGTGAGGACTCAAGTGCTTTCTCCTCATGAGGTAGTTTGCATTATACCAAGGGCCAGTTCTCAAACCAGCTATTCCATCTCTCAATAATCATCTTTCCTACCGATTCCCCATTGAATGGAAATCAGAGAACTATACTTGTTTGCAGGATTAAACACAGTCCACAAAATGAAGCAAACTATAATCCAAATCCAGGCCTTTGTCTTCTGTTCTCCCTCTAAATATATTAGTTACACCTCATTCCAGTTTTCCATCCCCTCCAAAAAGGGGGTGGGGGAGCTCCAATTTCAACCTCTACTATGACTTTTCATTATTACAGAGCAAATATATTTGGCCTTTTCCGATAAAACAAAGCTGTACTTTCTGTTAGCATATTCTTCCATTAGCACAAAGACAGAATTTACAACCTGCTTCTGCACTACTACTTTTTTAAAAAAGGAAAGGACCAGACACATAATTTGCTTTTTAAAAGAAAAAGAAAAGATGTGTTTTGGTAGTAGAAGAAAACTGCTCATGATCAGAATAACTTGGAAACTATAAAGCGGATTATTGTCACAAGGTAAGAGAGACAAGATAGTTTTGATGTTTTTCTTCTTTTTCGTTTGAAAGACTTAATTAGTTTTCTTGGACTGATAATGAAATATACCAAACCTGACAAAACAAATGTAAATCAGGTGTAGGAAATAATGGTGCACATGGTTGTGAAGTCATAGGCACTATATGAGGGCAACAAGAGATATATTTATTAATAAGTAGGGGAGGGTATCTGGGCTATTAAAAAAAATCTAATCATAGAGTTTTACATAGCTCTTTGCTACCATCTTGTGGTAATTCTGCAATGCAAGTATGGCAACCCTATAAATTAATTATTGAATGTTCCTCTTCCCAAATCTAATTTCTGCTTCCAACAGTTTGTGCATCCAACAATCATTCAAGATAAATGCTATTTAATTAGTAGTTTTGCCCCTGCTCCTATGTTAGCAATAGCACTTAGACTTACATACCACTTCACAGTGCTTTACAGTCCTCTCTAAGCAGTTTACCCCCATATTGCCCCCAATAATCTGGGTCCTCATTTTATCCACCCCAGAAGGCTGGAAGGCTGAGACAACCTTGAGCCTGGTGAGATTCGATCTGCCAAACTGTTGGTAGATGGTAATCTGCAGAAGTAGCCTGCAGTACTGCATCTAACCACTGCGCCACCGTGGCTCAGTTCCTTCATTTGAGCAGCCACACTTTCTTCTACCAATATAGTTCCTCCATATAAGCTGGATTATAATTTTTATCACCTATGAAAATGAAAATGCTATGCAAATATTGGAAATATTTTCAAAACTGCCAATGTTCCAGGAATGAATCAGGATGCCGTTTGGTAATGCAGCCAACATTAACCAATCAGTGCCACTAGAACCTCTGAGAAGTTTTGTTTAGAAGTAATTGTTTGTTATGCTGTTAATAAAATTTAATTCTGTAGAGAAAAAGTTAGGCATACAACTAAATGTGATGAAAATATATTCAAATTGGCTTTAATTCTTTAGAAAGGTTACATCTGTGATACCAGAGCAACTGTATTTCTCAAGTCACAATCTGACATAGTAGCAGGGGCAAATAGGACCGGCATTTTCAATGAAACAAATACTATAATCAGTAAAGTGTAAAAATAAGCGCCACTGTTAAGAAAACTTCTGAATCACTCTAAACAAAAAGTAAAAACAGTGTATTTAGTATCCTGCTTGAAGATCATACAAAAACTCCAATCCAGGGCTCTCAAACTTCCTGCCCGCGGGCCTGATGTGTCACGTGCTAGCCACGCCCAAGTCCGGTTTAGCGAAGGGGGGAAAAGTCCCAATACGTCATGTGACACTGCCATGACAGTGCGAGTTTGACACCCTGCTCTACTCCTTTCATTCCCCCTTATAGAGATGTTTTAAGGCAACAATGTCTTTTCAAACACAACTGCATTCCTACCCATCTTTACTCAGAAATAAGCCCTACTAAATTTTAATCAGGCAAATAAAATATTGTAGGCCAAACCGAAGATTCCAAGCACTAGCATAATATATTAATTGCTTTAAATGTTTTACCCTCTGAGCACACCTTATTGTTCAAGACAAATATTAGAAATGACAGAATTTCACATTGGCATCAAGGCAGCACTGCCAACTTGCAATTTTTTTCATGCCCTAAGAATTTTTGAAAGAGGTACTTCAGATCAAATTGTCTTGTTTGATCAACTAAAGTAAGTGTGCTTTGCCAAAACTAAGAGGGGAATGAAAATTAAGGCTAGATGCAAGGTAGATTTGATGACTGATTAAACCTCCTAATGTATCCAGCCCTTGTACCTTTAATATCAGCTTCATTCAAAGAAATCAGCTTTTTACTGTACGGAGATGATCTTTCTCTCAATTAAAGTCTATAGACTGGCATGACAGTTAAATTTACTATATAAGAAAATGCAATCCTTTTGAAAGGAAGAATACATAGATGTGTCTACAATACATGAACCAACAGGAAATAATTCCCTCAGAACAAAGGCAGTCTAATTTCTGAGTAAGTATGCTTAGGATTGCATTTTTAATTTTTGGAAATTAAACCTTGTCATCAATAAACCAGAAGCATTTTTTTCATATTTTCCACTTTTTCCCCTACTGGAGCATTGATACATCTTAGCAGCATCAATCTTCTAATGATGTCAGATAAAGCCTGTGAGAGGAGGAGAGAAGTCACGAGATGGGATAGATGAAGAGCAAAAGATCTTATTTCTTACATTTGAAGCAACGTGGAGGTAAACACAATGGTTTTTTTTGACAACAGTAACACATCTAATGTGATATTGTTTCACAGGACAGTGATTTAAGGGAAATTCTACAAGAAATGTAAGAAAATAAAAGTATACAGACCATTAAAAGTAATTTTTTAAAACATTCTGAAACAAGTTTTCACTGCTATCTCAAGTAGTGTTTACTTCCCCAGTATAGCTGCATCAGCTCTCTGAGTTTTTTTCTGCATCTTTGGAATGGATGATGTACATGAAAGTTTGCTCAATGGTAAAGTCTGGTGGGAGGCTCCCTTTGTGCACACCTATATGCTTGCTCATAAGGTTAAGGGTGGAACTGTAGTGGCCACAAACGGTGCACCGGTACATGAGGGCCCCAGAATGTGTCTTCAGATGACACTTTATGGTAGAACGTCCACGGAAGAACTTGTAGCACACTTTGCACTGATAGGGCTTCTCCCCTGTGTGGATCCGCCGATGATAGTTGAATTCACTGGTGTGAGCAAATCTTTTCCCACAAACCTTACAGCTATATTTACTATTCCCAGGTTGGTTCTGGAGAGCCACGTCCTCATTTAGGAACTTCTCCGCCAGCTTCCGCTTTTGCAATGCTTGCTGTTGAAGACGGTCACCAAAGTTCGGCCGGAGGTCCAAGGTAGAGTTACATTTGTGCTGACTAACATGGTAGCGATACGCAGCTTCAAGTTTGAAAGCCTGACCGCAGTAATGACACCGGAAGAGAGCTTCTTCCATACTTTGGTGGACAGCCACATGCTTCTCCAAAAGATGTCTATCCACAAAACTACTGGCACAGATAGAGCAAGAAAAGACAGAAATTCCCAAGTGGGAAAGTGTGTGCCACATCAAGCTGCAGAGATTGAGATGTTGCTGGTCACATATACCACATATTTGGCCTTTCACATTCACATGGTCCAAGATGTGGCCACGAACCACATGAAAATCTTTGGCCAGTGGTTTCCTACAGGCAGCACATGCCAAATCCCCATTGAACAAATTGACCTTTCCTATCAGAGGGTCACTGGGATGGACAATAATATTGTTGTCAAACACCCCTTCTCGGCGATGAAGGTTCAGCTGCCACTGGGTGAAAAACTTAGTCTCACACATATCACAGGAAAAAAGGAATATCCCAATGTGTGACAGGACATGAGTGACTCTAGAGTTCCTGTCTTGGAAATGGGTCTCACAAACCTTGCAATTGCCAGTCAGAAGGTCTACATGATCCCTAGCATGCTGACGGATCAACTGAATGTTGGGCTCCAAAACCTTTTTGCACACTTGACACGGCATGGCCTTGTTTTCCCGGCTGTCGTTTTCGAAGGATAGCTCTTCCTCGCTATCATCGCTCAGCTCTATCACTTCCTCTGCAGCAACCAGCTCTTCACTGGGATCTTCAAAGTGCAGATCTTCTTCCCCCAAGTCCTCCAGCTGCAATTCATCCATTGGCCCAAAACCATGATCTTTGGAATGGTCACTATTGCTGGGGCAGGAATTGCTACTTGTTGATATATCTAAGGAGACATCGGAGGCAAAAAGATTACTTTTGTTATAATCCCCGTTGCTCTGGACCTTATATTGCTGACAAGAGTTCACAGTGGTTTGAACAGCCATGCTAATATTAGTGAGACCAGCCTGGGTCATTATACTCATGGCACCAGTAAATGGTCCTGTTGGTTCTTGCTCTTCAGCTTTGGGAGTCTGTGGATGTGTTAAAGTGTGACTAGCTTCATTGGTAGGATCTTCTTTGTAGCCAGTGGCTGCTTCACCATGCATAATGCAATTTCGCTCTGATCCCAGCTGTTCCCCACTATTTCGACTTTCACCTAGAGAATGGTTTGGTTCAGCTAAAGCACCACTAGGCCGGCTTTCATTTGAGGCAGAAGGCTGTTTAGTGACAGCTGAGTTTTCCAAGTCTGGGAAGGTAGAATGGCAAGCCTTCAGCAAATCATCCATGCCCAATTTTTCAGCAACCTCATAAATGACACCCACATTTATAAGGTCTGTGAAGAGCTCCGATGTATAAACAAAATTCAGAATCTTTTCAAAGTTGGCCGGAGTAATGAAATCCACTACGTAAGTGCGGGCAGCATCCAATCCTGTATTCAGGAAAAGATTCTGGAAATAGCCTGCTGCACATGCCAGCACTGCTTTGTGTGCAGGGAAGGAACAGCTACCCACAACAATGGTGACGTCACACATAGACTCTGTCAATCGAGATTTGTTAAGTTCCTTCAACAAGTTATTTGGATGGTCAGTGCTATGCAGTTTGATCCTCATGCCCATCTTGACTATTCCTTAAAGTCTCCTTCTCCTGTTCACTTTTGACTTCTACTGCCACATTTTTCAGATGCACCGAAGGGGGGGCAATTGGGCGAGAAGCTCTAGAGAGAAAAAAATGAAGTTCACAGTTTTGATTCTTACTAATTTAGAATGCAATCTAAGACATATTTTTTATTACATTATAATCCACATTGGAAACATGGTAAATAAAAAGACAAGGATAAAAGCGATTGCAGGATATAAGCAAATGTATTGTTCACAGAACAGAAGAACATAGCTGCTTTGGTCCAATAGTTACAATAGGAAGGGAACAAAATGAATGTGTGCACGTGAGAAGCAGAAATTACAAAACACAGAGCCACAAAAAGCATCATTTCATGTTTAAAAGTAATATTATTAAAGTTAGAAAGTTATCATCTACTTCTATTTTCATCTCTTCTTATTCCCATTTTTGCAACTAGTTGACCAGATATCTGTACTCTAAAGACATGCAGTTTCATAAATAACAAAACTGGTTTGTCAATCCAATATCTTGGGTTTTTATAACCATAGTTTTGTTTTGTTTTTCCTCTGAAAACCTCTTACTCAAGATCAATGTTCTACTAACTCTTTTTAACAGATGAGCAAACAGAAAACCTGAAAATGGAATTGATCACAAGATAAGTCCTAAATACCTTAAGTTCTCCCTTCATACTTTATTCAAACTCAACCTGTTGCATATGAGCCTCAATTGGCTAATGATAAAATAAAATGCGCACAGTAGAGTGCTGAAGTTTGTGCTTTCTTATAAACTTTAGCAACAGTCAACAATACCACCTTAACCGACATATCCCACTCTAACCTTCATCAGGGACCACGCCTGCTATCAAAATTGATCAGAAAGATCAATATTAATGAAGTATTCTCTCTATGCAAAAACCCTTCAATCAAGAACATGGAAGTCATCATTTTTCATACCTGTAAAAAAAAACGACCCCCCCCTTTGTTATTTTCCCCAAAAAATGCATTACTTTAGAAACTGGATGAGTTTTTTTTAAAAAGCAAGGTATTTATGAATGTTTTTTTTTAATTGCTTAAAGAAAAAAAGAAGTGGAGGCAGTGTTAAAACTGAGTGCCAATAAGTGGGGAGTGGGGTGGGGTGGAGGGAGGGAGGGAATTGTGACCCTTTAAAGTTGTTATTTGCCTGGAATATGAGGTGAGATGATGGGACACCCACATTGGGGAAGAAGAGCAAAAGAAAAGAGGCAGAGGGACAGTTTTGATTTGGAGTCGATGGAGAGGAGTCTGCAAAGGCATTTGTGGGGCAGAGGGGATGTCAGGCGATGGGTATGGGATAGGAAGAGGAAAGAGGATCGTCGGGATGGGGCTTCTCTGGGTCGACTCGTTAATGGGTACAAAGGGCCGGGGAATCTTTCGGGGAGCCCTGGAGAGAGAGGGCTTCCCGAGGCAAGAAGGGCAGAGGGCGGCGATGAGGACGCAGGGGAGCGGGGTGAAGGCATTGGGGCTGCAAGGCACGGAGGAAAGGCGGCCCCGACCGGGGATCCCTGATGCTGAAGGGGGAGTCTCAGACCTTTGCAGGCGGCGGAAAGGAACTCTTTCCCCCGAAGGGAAGGGAAGGTGGCCCCTTACCCGGGAGGCGGTGGGCAGCATCCCCGCTTTCGCATACACAAAGGGCTCCGGCCTCCCCTACCCTCCAGCCCGGCCTCGCCGAGGAGGTGCTGCTCCGGCCCCGGCCAAGAGGCTCCATCCGGCCCCGAGACGGCCGGGCCCAGCGCCGCCCCCAGCCCCGGAGGGGGCACTGCAGCAGCCCCGGCTTCAGGGGATACGCTGCGGCAAGCCAACAGCCGCCGGTGTCGGGTCGGGAGAAGGGAGCCCTGCCAAGGCTGAGGAGGATGGAGCCGCCGCCGCCGCCGCCGGGGAGGCGGGAAGCTTGGGGAGGCAGAAAAAAAGGAGCCCTGCCTGCCGGGTATGGCAGCCGCGGGGAGGCACGGAAAACGCCCGCCGGGCACCGAGAGCCCACGGAAGGAGGCGCACGAGAGGCGGCGCTAAGCCGGCGGGAAGGAGAAGGGCGCGCTGCGAGGCGCAAAGCTTTAGGAACCTAAGCCCAGGAGCTCTGCCTCCCTCGACATCTTCTGCTCTATTAATCAGGAGCGTTTAATGTTTTTTAGGGTCTCCGCTTCGCTAGTGGAGCTCCCACCACCCACCCACCACAATGGAGCCCCGACAGGGCCCAGATCGTACCACAATTATGCTAATACGAGGATAACGGGTATACGCTTGAAATTGCCTTCGGGAAGCAAGGGTGCTGCGCAGGAATCAATTAAATGTCAATGGGGGGGGGGGGGGGGAGCCGCTTCTGTCCGTGGATAGACGCGAAGGCATCCCAGCATATCCCGAAAGAAATGCAGGGTTCTCGTGAGTCAGGCCCTTATTAGTAGTAGTAGAGTATTGTCATTTTACAAAATAAATACAACGAAATTGGTTTTAGCCTCACTGGTGCGATCCACGACAACAATAACAAACAACATAAATAGTATATAGCAGCGATGGCGAATCCCGTCTCAATCTAGAAGAATATTATTTTCACATTTTGTAAACTCTACGTGTGTTGGATGCCACATATGCCGGGTTCATGATCTAAACACTAAAGCCTGCTTGCAACCATGCATCAGTTTTTGAGGTGTAGATCACTGAAATATTTTATGGGTATACCCAGAGTAACTCAGAGTGAGATGGGCAGTATGATAAATAAAATACATAAATATCACATGGATCTGAAAAATCAGCAGGAGTCAAGAAAAACTGGGCAATGCCTCCCAAAACATATGCTTTCTGTAGTCCAATAATTAAACTGTGGTCTAAATCACCTATATTTTTAATTATATTATTATTGAATGTCACCTGAAGGCATCCGATCCAGGCTAGTCCTATCTAAGTCCTCTGCTTGGAACTCTCTTAGTGAGAACCAAGATACAAATAAATGAATAGTGGATGTGTCTGTGATAAATATGCACATAAGAAAAATATAGAAATAGTAGCTCATTGTACATTGAAGCTTGAATAAGATTAATACTCAGGAACAGCATATGTAAAGCACACTTGATTACTATAATATCTATAATATAAATGTTAAGTTCAAGAATTTTATTGTCTGAAGCAAAACAGCAAATTTTTCTTCGTACTCTAGCAAACTGCACAGTTAGTATATAAAAACTCTCCACTTCATGTCAGTAAATATGTGATGATAATAATGAATGGTATAACCATTTGTTATTATTTTAAAAAAATCTGTACATTAAAATAATCTTCCTGAGAGGCCCACTTAGTTCTTTGTCATAGTAACAGCTAGTGTGGTCTAATTTGCCAATGTGCAAGTTGGCTGTAACTTGTTCCATGCCTTGACACATGCTGAAAATGTGTTTTTCTTTGTGCATTAAAGTGACATATAAATGTGAGTCGCACACAAACTAGTGAACAATATTTTTAAGGTAAAGTTAGGTTATTAGTGTGGATAAGCATTTATCTTAGTAATTGAGAGTTTCTCACATACCGTAGAAGAGAATCACTACAATTCTCCTGTGCGCTGCTTGGAGAGTCCAAGCATGGGTTAACACAGCCTAACTGCCCTAGGACTGACTGAGTTTTTTCCTTGACCACGCCCCCTTTGCCTCTGGCAGGTCAGTTTTAAAAACTCAGTCCGCCCGATAGGACTTGCAGGGGAGTTCCCCAGTTTAGGCTTTTTGCTTGGACTCCCCACATCAGCATTTAAAGAAATTCCTGACCATTTTATTTTGACAATCAGCTAAAGCATTTCTTGACAGCTCAGGAGGTCTGATATTCATCGTCTGCTGCTTGTAGGCTAAGCGAGGTAGGATTGAGGCTTGTCCGGCTCCAGCTGGCGAGCGGAATCGCTACAAGGGACAACCAGCTGTTTGGCGCTGGGGATCTCTTTTTTTAAAGCCGCGGAAGCCTTTTTTCGGAACCTTAGGTGTCCTAACGGCTTCTAAATTCTGCCTGGCAACAGCGGCGGCCATTTTAAACCTTTCGCGCCCTTTCTCCACTTCGGAGAGGGTTGCCTTGGTTACTGAGGCTGCGCGCGCAGCGGCGGCCATTTTAGAGCACCAAATTGCCTCAGGATTCAAACGGCAGAGCTTACAGACCTCGCAGTCAGACCTCGACAGTAGCAGCAGCAGCAGCGACGCTTAGTGACTGAGGGCCTTGTCCGGGGCTCCGGCAAGGCCGAACATCTCGAATACAGCCGCTTTCGCACTCTAAGGCAGGGATTTCGCCGGCTGGCTTCCCTTGCCTATTACAGCAACCGCGGACGTTTCGTGGCCGTCTGGCTCGTCCCAGCGGTGCCCTCCGGACCCATCCAGCCTTCCTGTGACTCCAGATCAACAATGGCAGACGAAGGTTTGGAGGTGCAGGCTGGGCCTTCTTCCAAGAGGCCCAGAGTGGAGCCCCCCCCAAAGGAAACAAGGGAGGGAGAGGCAATCCCAATAGATCCCCTTCCCGAGCCTCAGGGGACTTACCCACCAGTAAGGAGGGAACCCGTAGAGGCCATACCTCACAGGCCCAGAAAGCCAGCAGGTCCCCAGATCAAGAGGAGGCATGGGCAAGGCCTCATTCTCCCCAAGGGAAGGTTCAGGATCAGGATTCTCCCCACCAGGATGGATCACCTCCATCAACTGGGGGGATTTCAAGGGACTCCTCCCCAGATGCCTCCTGGGGCTACCCAGACTCTCCCAGTTCTTCTGTTAGGGAGGAATTGGAACCATATCAGGATATATTTCAGAGGGAGGAAAGGAGAACCTCCAAGGGCTCCAAGGGACGCCCAAGAGAGGACAAGGGTCCCGCATTATCAGCTGAAATGAAGGAGATCATAGCTAAGGCCATCTCCCAAGGAATAGCTGATGGTCTCAAACAAAAAGAGACTGGTTCTGCTAGCACTCCTAAAGCCAGGGCAACCCCTGCCCCTGTAGGAGACCAAGCCCCTGCTTCGCCTGGCACTTCTATTGCCACGGAGGACACAGGATTGGAGGAGGGGGAAATAGAGGATTTCGAATTATTGGAGGATGAGGACCTTCCTCCTGATAAACCGGCCTTTACAGGGTTATTTAAACCATCCCTGTTTAAATCCATCCTTCACAAGGCCATAGCAGCCACTGAACTTGGGCCCACTCCCAAGAGTGCCTCAGCCACCCCCCCTCCCACTAAGGACCACAAGGAAGGTTTATTCCAGGAACCTTCACCAACCCAGGAAATGATTCCCGTTCCGGACTTATTCCTGGACGTAGTCCAAAGGCAGTGGGTCCAACCTGGTACCCTGACCAATCCCAGCGGGGGGGACAAATCCCTTTACGCTGTAGAAGACAAAATGGATGAGGTGCTGAAGTTGCCTGAGGTGGATGCCCCGGTGGTCTCTCTAACTTCTACTTCTAATCTTCCAGCAGATTTACTCGAGGGACTCAAGGCCGAGGACAAACGCTCAGAAAAGGCGTGCCACAAGACGCACCAGGCGGCTGCCTGGGCCATTAGAGCATCCACCTCGGCATCATTCTTCACCAGGGCTTCTCTCCTCTGGCTAAGACAACTCAGGTCCAAACCTCCCTCAGCAGGTTCTAGATGGCGGCATGATATCAATAAGATAATAACCGCCGTAGAGTATTCAGCAGATGCCTCCCTTAATGCGGCCAAATTCGCATCTAGGGCCTTGGCGTCCAATGTGACATCACGTCGCCTGCTGTGGCTCCGCCACTGGCAGGCTGATATGAAGGCCAAATGGAAGCTTGCTTCCGCCCCATTTAAAGGAGGGCAACTCTTCGGAGAGGCCTTGGAGAAGTTTGTCATAGAAACAAAGGACAAACGCAAAATTCTCCCGGCCACCTTGAAGAAAGCCGAACGTAAGGGTTCAGGTTCATTCAGGAGACAGCCCTTTAGAGCGCAGGATAACTCTCAAGCTTCCGGCTCTAATTCTTCTTATCAGAGGCCATTTCCCCAGACAGGTGACAGGGGACAGGACAGGACAAATTTCGGGTCCAGGGGAAGGCAGCAACAACAGCATTCCTTTCGGAAGCCATTTCGTGGGGGATCCAATTCCCGACAGTTTCGTAGGGGGAAGTGACCATCACAGGAATCCTCCCATAGGGGGTCGGCTCCAAATATATGCCGACAGGTGGGAGGAGATAACTTCGGACACTTGGGTCCTCAACACGATCAGGAGGGGCCTAGTGCTGGAATTCTTATCCTTCCCTCAACAAAAATTTATTCGTTGCCCCATCCCCAAGAATCCCCAAAAGAAAGATCTCATGCAGAAGGAGATCCTCCATCTGCTCGAAATCAGGGCCATAGAACCGGTTCCCAAAGAGCAGGAGAAACGAGGATATTATTCCATCCTCTTTCTAGTCCCAAAGAACTCAGGAGGGTGGAGGGCCATCTTGGATCTAAAGTGCCTAAATCAGCATCTGGCATACAAAAGGTTCAAGATGCAGTCCCTCCACTCCATCCTGGCTTGCACTCGACAGGGGGATCTCCTCACATCGATAGATTTGAAGGAAGCTTACCTCCATGTCCCCATTCACCCTGCCCACAGAAGGTTCCTGAGGTTCCACTACGACGGGAGGCATTATCAATACAGGGCCCTCCCATTCGGCCTCTCGTCTGCCCCCAGGACCTTCACCAAAATCTTGGCAGTGGTGGCGGCCCACCTCCGGAATCGACCAATTCGGCTAGAGTGTTATCTAGACGACATAATAATTCATTCTTCCAATCAGAAACAGGCCCGAAGGGACGTTCAGGTGACCATACGGACTCTACAACACCATGGGTTTTCAGTGAACCTGCAGAAGAGTCACCTAGAACCGACCACCCGAATCCAACATCTTGGCGCCATAATCGACTCCGTCTCCTGCCAGGTATTTCTGTCTCCAGACAGGATGGCGAATCTTCAGAACAAACTTCGTCTATGCAAAGCTCCCAGGTCAGTGCCGATTTTACAACTATCCCAGCTCCTGGGCATCATGATCTCCTGCCTAAAGGTGGTTCCCTGGGCACGGCTTCACGCAAGGGAGCTGCAATGGTTCCTTCTGCCAATGCAGAGATCAAGGGACAGCAACTCGTTAAGACGCGTGAAACTACCGCCAAAAGTACTTCGCTCCCTGCATTGGTGGAGCACAGCGGCGGTCAGGAAGGGGTGCCTCTTCAAGGAGCCCGAAAGTCTGGTTGTAACAACAGATGCCAGCCTACAGGGATGGGGAGCGCACTGCCAGGGACATCTTGCGCAAGGAAAATGGACACAGAGGGAGGCGGCCCACAGCATAAACTGGCTAGAACTGAGGGCCGCTCGCCTCGCTCTACGTCACTTTGCTTCTCAGATTGTGGGTCATCATGTACTGTTGTTAACAGACAATGTTGCCACAAAGGCCCACATCAACAGGCAGGGAGGCACGCACTCCAAAAATCTCATGCAGGAGGCGGAACTATTGTGCAGATGGGCGGAGCGACATCTGGCGTCCATAACAGCGGACCACATATCGGGGACGAGCAACCAGGAAGCGGATTGGCTGAGTCGGCAGACGATAGACCACTCAGAATGGCGGCTGCATCCAGACATCTTCTCTCAAATCGTGGAGAAGTTCGGCAAACCGCAAGTAGACCTGTTTGCAACAAGCACCAACACACATCTGCCCCGCTTCTTCACTCGCCCTTAGCGGAAGGGACGGATGCGCTGAGGAGCACTTGGCCCTCAGGACTCCTGTACGCGTTCCCACCGCTCCCTCTCATACCCCAAGTAGTGACCAAATTACTGTCAGAAAAGGCCGATCTAATCCTAGTGGCCCCTCACTGGCCCAGGAGGTCCTGGTACGCGGACCTTGTCAGCCTCTCCATCCAAAGTCCGTGGAGGATTCCTCAGGAGCAGATCTCCCTCAGCCAAGGTCACATCAAGCATCCAGATCCCCAGTGGCTGCAACTAGCCGTTTGGCGCTTGAGGGGGACCTCCTGAGGAAGCAGAGATTTTCAGACAAGGTCATCAGAACTATTCAAGCGTCCAGGAGACCTTCCACTACTAGGATATACGAATATACGTGGAACGCTTTTTCATCTTGGTGTCAGGGCAAGGGTGTGCAAGACATTTCGGCTTCAGTGCCAAATTTGCTAGAATTTCTCCAAGAGGGTCTGGACAAAGGTCTCGCGCCCAATACGCTCAAGAGACAGGTGGCGGCATTTTCCACCATTCTTACCTGCAAATCTGCTAGATCACTTAGTCAGCACCCACAAGTAAAGAGCTTCCTCAAGGGGGCGATGAACATCTCTCCTCAGGTGGTTCATCGATTTCCCTCCTGGAATTTGCCATATGTCCTGAAGGCCTTAACGGGGGCTCCCTTCGAACCTCTCAGGAAGGCAAGCCTCCATCATCTGACTATTAAGACGGCCTTCCTCATAGCTATAACATCGGCTCGCAGAATTTCTGAATTGGCTGCGCTGTCTGTGAGGGAGGACCTTTGCATTATTCATACTGACAGAATCATTCTGAGACTTGATCCATCTTTCATCCCAAAGATGAATACTCAGTTTCATAGAGCCCAGGAAGTGATCCTTCCTAATTTTTCTCCAAATCCAGTACATCAGAAGGAAAAAATCTGGCATAAATTAGATGTAAGAAGGGCAGTCAAAATTTACATCAAACGATCAAAGGAATTTCGGCGTTCCGAATCCCTATTTGTCTCCTTCCACCCTGGGTCCCTTGGTCGCAAGGTTTCATCCCACACAATTGGGCGTTGGCTGAGGGCTTGCATCAAGCTAGCCTATGAGACACAAGGCAAGACTGCACCACGAAGAGTAACCGCGCACTCAACGAGGAGCGCTGCAACTTCAGCTGCTTGGGCGACCCAGGCGTCCATCATAGACATTTGCAGAGCGGCCACGTGGGCCTCGCCCACGGCGTTCATCAAGAACTATAAGATTGATATCTTTGCCTCGGCAGAAGCCTCCTTTGGAAGACGTATACTACAAAGGGTTGTGGAGGCTACAAAGGACAATGACTCTGCCCGCCCTGGGACACGATAGCTTGGGTATGTCCCATGCTTGGACTCTCCAAGCAGCGCACAGGAGAAAGACCGTTGGCTTACCTGAACGGTCGTTCTCTGGGCACTGCGGGAGAGTCCAAACCCACCCAGGGTTCGAGGATCCAGATCTAAAACTGCAGAGACTGGTTGAAGGCGTCCTATTGCACATTTCGTTTTTAAAACTGACCTGCCAGAGGTAAAGGGGGCGTGGTCAAGGAAAAAACTCAGTCAGTCCTAGGGCAGTTAGGCTGTGTTAACCCATGCTTGGACTCTCCCGCAGCGCCCAGAGAACGACCGTTCAGGTAAGCCAATGGTCTTTTTCAACTGTCTGGGTGTGGGTGTTGGTGTGAGAGAGAGAGAGTTGTTTTTGTTTCTAACTGATTTCTAAAGTCTACCAGGCACTATAGAAATATAATTACCTTAATATAACATCTGTTCGAAACGTTATGTTAGCTCTACAATTTCTAGATCAATGGGAGACTGTAAGTTCTTAGTCCCACCTTAGGTACAAAAGCAGATGGGTGACTAGGGGTCAGTCACTTTCTCTCAGCCCCAGAAAGCAGGCAAGGACAAACCATTTTCAACATCTTGCCAAGGAAACAGCAGGGACTTAACTAGCCAAGACTCATCACAGATATCAGAAAACAAACAATAGCTTTGCCTTCATACTTTACTTTTGAGTGGCCACTGCAGGTAACAGGATGCTTGATTAGAACAATGTAGACTTGTTTTAGATAAAACTAAGTTTTATTGTGCTTCTAGCATACAGGTTTAAATGAGCCACCCTTAACTGATATCTAGCTGACGGGGGGGAAAACCATCACTAAACCCAATTAATATATTTTAGAGTCCAAATATATTTGGATGGGAGACAATTAGGAAACCCTAGAATTATATGTTGGACAGTCTAAACAAGCTGAAGAAGGCAATAGTCCCCACAGTAGTCCCCACTGTACCACTCTATGCTTGTATCCAATACGAGCTCATGTTTACAAAACTATTAGAGACACACCTTGACAATGGGCAATTATTAGAGATACACCTTGACAACGGGCAGAGTATCTGTATTTGAGAGATACAAAAAGGTGAAGAGATAAGAGGTAAGGCTCCAAAATTTCAGACTGAGTTTATAGAAAATTCTTGGTTTTATTGAAATAATAAGGTACTGCTTTTGCTTCTTTTCTTTGCACATATGCAAGACATGTCCATTCTGGCATCTCATTAAGTTTAGTGGAATTAGTCTGTATTAAGTGGGCATAAATTTGCAGTAATAGATTTATAATCAGATTCAAAAGCAAGACGGTTCATGTTTCTAATGATGTAGAAGATGAAATAATTTCTTTCCACAATTAACAAACTATAGAAGTGTGATTTAGATAGTTGGGGCGAAAATCATGCCGAGTGCTCTAATCAATCATCTCTTATCAAAATGGGGAATAGCATCAAGTAATATACTGTAGGATTCAATTCTGTAGCCTCTTTGTTTTAATAGTTTTTATTTCAGACCTAGTTGAAAAGTAGAGAGAATGCTTAACAAATATGCCAATGACACAAAACTGAGTGGGATAGCTAATACTACTGTAAAAGAAAATTTTCAAACTGAACTTGATGGATTAATAAAATGGGTTAAAAGTAATAAAAAAATGAAATTTAACAAAAACAAACACTAAGTTCTTCACTTAGGAAACAAAATCAGTGCACAGGTATAGGTTATGAGGTAGCTGGCTTGGAATAATTGAATATTCAATAGTAAGCCACTTGGATAATAATTGGATATTCAATAGTAGACCAACTGGACGAGTTTGGGCAAGTCAGTATCTCACAGTCCTCATACTTCAAGGGTTTTTGTTGTGGAAAAACAAGGGAAAAGGTGTGTTGGACATGTTTGAGTAAAATAATAAAGGTGGACTACAAGTAAATAAAAATAACAAAATATATTTAAAAGGAATATATTCAAACTAGTTACAAAATTGGTGCCCAGGGGCAGAATATGTTCTACATCACAAGAAGTTAATAGCTGTAATTTATTTGATATTGATCAGACACAACTTTCAATACTGTGCCCATTTTTTGACATTATACTTTAAGATTGGAAGAAGTCCAGAGTAAGGTGTGAAGGATGATCAGGGACTAGAAATTAAGACTAAAGAAGGGAGGTGGAGTCAAGTATGGTTATTTATATAGGGGGGGGGGGAATTGTGGGCGAGGGAGGAGGCACTTTCTTAGCAGTATTCAAACACCTGAAAAGATGTCACACAAAATTTCTCCATTTCAGAGTGAAAGACACACAAGGCAGATTCCTCTTGATGATTTAAAAAAAAAATCGTAAATGATGAGTAGCTGGGCTGTGAAGCAGTTGCTTGGAGAGCTGGAGAATTCCTTTTCACTTAGTATCTTTAAGCAGAAGCTAGATAACTATCTGTTAGGGATGGTTAATTTGGATTCCTGCATTGAGCAGGGACTTAGACTCGATAGGCTTAATACAGGGGTGTCCAAACTTGGGAACTTTAAGACTTGTGGACTTCAACTCCCAGAATTCCCCAGCCAGCATGGCTGGCTAGGGAATTCTGGGAGTTGAAGTCCACAAGTCTTAAAGTTCCCATGTTTGGACACCCCTGCCATAGACCATAGCAAATGGATGGGTGGTGTGGCACACCTTCAACTTCTCCATTTCAGGGCCTGCCAGAAAAGACTTGGCCTCTGGAGTTGCTATGGACAGGCTAGTACTCAGACATCAAACTCTGCCTTTGTTATATTTCAAGGACCTGGGTTTTCCGAGCTGGATCAAATGATCTTGCAAGTGCTGCCATCTTTCCTTCCCACAGAGCTTCCCTCCCCAGTGCCTTCTGCCCTCCCACGTCTGCCTTTCAGGAGCTAAAGGAGTATGTGCTGGGCTGAGCTTCATCCGCTGAGATGGTAGTGCTGATTATCAATCCCCTGCAGACTTGATAGGAAGGTTTAATCGTTTTCTTCCCTGCAGTTGTCCTGGGGAAAATCTTTCCTCTGCAGCTCGGAGTGGGGAGGGAAGTCAAGTGTAATGTCCCAGTGCTACTCTCTGTCAAAGCAAGTACGGAAATCCTTTTAAAAGGCTATTTTCATTTAGGCCAATTTTTAAATGGAAATGTGCTGCTGACTAGAATCAGGCTACAGCAGGGGTGTCCAAACTTGGGAACTTTAAGACTTGTGGACTTCCCCATGCTGGCTGGGGAATTCTGGGAGTTGAAGTCCACAAGTCTTAAAGTTCCCAAGTTTGGACACCCCTGGCTTAATAACTCCTTCCAGTTTTAGGAAAATCTGAACTTAGGAAAAGATCCAACTCCTAGACTGAATTTCCAAAAACATGGCCAGAGTGCAATACGGGTAGTCTTTGACCTACGACCCTGAGCCCCAAATTTCCGTTGCTAAGCGAGACATTTGTTAAATGAATTTTGCCCCCATTTTATGCTCTTTCTTGCCACAGTTGTTAAGTGAATCGCTGCGCTTGTTAAATTAGTAACACGGTTGTTAAGTGAATCTGGATTCCCTATTGACTTTGCTTGTCAGAAGGGTGATTGTATGACCTCAGGACACTGCAGCCATCATGAATGTGAGTCGGTTGCCAAACATCTGAATTTTGATCACATGGCCACAGGGATGCTGCGATGGTTGTAAGGGTGAAAAACGGTCACTTTTTTCAGTGATGTTGTGACTTCGAATGGCCACTAAATGAACTGTTATAAGTCAAGCACTACCTGTACAGTCATTCCCACCTGCTCGCTTTCCAAATCCCAGAAAGGTAAAACATTTAGATTCTCACTTGGGATTGCATAAATAATCAGGTTCCTTCAGCCCAATATTTTAATGTGTTATGTGGTGCTATGATGGACTGTGAGAGCCTTTAAAAACATCATGGTTGCCATGCAAAATGCTTTTTTAAAAAACCATTTAAGCAAGTTTCCAGTTTGGATAACAGGAGAAGCCCTAGCTGTTCAAAAATATTTCAATAATTATAAATGAGGGCTGACAATCTGACTAGAGCCCTGCTTCATACCAGATGCCACCTACTTTGCTTCTTAATTTTGTTCCTATTATCACTTCGTTGCACGGTGAGACGCAATTCACAAGATGGCAGTCTTTATCTAAGCACTACTAGGCAGCAGAGCAGGAACTAAAAAGAAAAATGGGCTTCCAAGAAGTTTATTTTAAATACTGTAGAAGGCCTTTGGTCTCCCTAGGAGGTCACTTGGTTTTTAAAATGTAATGTACTGTTCAGATAACTGAGGCCCCAAATAAGCAGATCGTAAGGGTGTTTGCCTTACTCAATTACTCTTGCTGCTTATCCAAACTGGGTTTATTTATTCTTCATGAAGATGGCTTTTATATTGCAGCAGGGTGTCAATAAATAAATGCAGAAATTCCCCATGGGGCCCACTGCTTCTGATGCCCAAAGGATCAGAAAATCTTTCTCCTAATTAATCAGTCCCACTGATTCTCTTCTGTGAAACTCCTGGTTATTTACCATTTGAACTGAATTCATTCCCTCAAAGGCCCCTGCTAACTCCCTTGGCAGTGTTATTTCAGAACTATTACAAATACTGGTATGAAGAGCTGCACAGAGAATGGGAAATTGTGAAGAAAATTTCCACCCATTCTCACTCCAAAATTGATTTTTTAAAAAAAAAGATGGAAAGGGACTTGAAGAACCGGATTTGAGATAACATTGCCTCACGACAGTAGTCTTGTGTAGCATCTCCACAGAAAAATGCCAACTGAAACTAATCGGAATCGTAAGTTATTTTCCATGGTGTAGTAAGATTAGTGCTCATTTGTTCTTCCTGGCTATATATTTATTTATTTATTATTTGTATCCATTTTATATGGCCACCCATCTAGCAAAAAGTGACCGGACGACATGAAGACAGGATATAAAACAATAATAAACATCAAAACAATTATTATTAAAAGTTTAAAATCATAAGCCATATAGGAGAGTAGATGTTAAAGGACAAAGAGTCCTTTGTGACTCTTAAGACTTTTTAATAATTGCTCTATACTAAGTATTTTTGTTTTTAAAAAACACTGCATTTCCCTTGGATTCCCTTTTCATATTTCTTTAATAACTTTCTCCTGGGATTTCTTTAATAAATTTCTTCTGGTTTAAACTTTTGGATTGGAAAACTATTATGTGTAATGCTAAGGGAAACTTTCCTTCCACCACTTAGCTGCTCAGATTTACCAGTGAATTGTGTTATGAGAGATCAGTTCTCAGTTAATTGCTACTACAGGTAGTCCTTGACTTACGACCACAATTGAGATCAAACTTTAAGTTGCTAAATGAAACATTTATTATGTGAGTTTTGCCCCATTTTGTGACTTTTCTTGCCACAGTGAATCATTCCAATTTTTAAGTTAATAACACAGTTGTTAAATGAATCTGGCTTCCCCTTCGACTTTGCTCATCAGAAGGTCACAAAAGGAGATCACATGACCCAAGACACTGCAACAGTCATAAATATGAGTCAGTTGCCAACAGTCTGAATTTTGATCATGTGACCATGACAATGATGCAAAGATCATAAGTGTGAAAACAGTCATATCATTTTTTTTAGTACTGTTGTAACTTTGAACAGTCACTAAATGAATAATTGTAAGTTAAGGACTACCTGTACTCAATTCTAATCAGAATTTTTCTGAGACAAACTAGTTCTCCTCCTCTGAAAAATTGACACCCTTAGCTACTCGTTTTCTCAAAGGAAGATACAGGTAGCCCTTAACATACAACCACAACTGAGGTGGGAATTTCCATAGCTAAGCAATGTGGTGCTTAAGTGAGTTGCACCTGGTTTTATTATCTTTTTGCCAAGTGAATCACAGCAGTTGTTAAGTGAATCATGAAGTCGTTAAGCGAATCTGCCTTCCCCCCATTGACTTTGTTTATACAAAGCCAACTGGGAACGCTGAAAATGGAAAACACATGACACCAGAACATTAGAACCATCAAAAATACATGCTAGTTGCTAAGTGTCCAAATCTCATGTCAAACACACCGCCCACAGGCTGGATCCAGCCCACAATGAGCCCAGAGTTGTCCTGCGGGGCCTTCCCAGAGACGGTGACGGACCGACCTGTGCCACCCTGGCCACGCCCACCCATTCAGCTGCAATGGCTCGGCCACACCCACCGTGGCCCTCCAAGGGCAAACAAAACCCTGATTTGGCCGCAATGAGATCGAGTTTGACACCTCCGTTCTAGAAGTTTCTGTGCTTCGAAGTAGAGAATCTATCTGAATTTTTCATACAGTCAAGCCCAGGATATCATTGTTCGGAGAACAATGGTAGCAGAAACCCAGAAGTGGTGGCAGAAACACCCTTAAGAGTTGTGTCCAAGTCTATGTACTGTTGGTAAAAGTGGGGAAATGTCAGTTTTCCCCCGAGCAACTGGCTTCTTATAAGTCAAATGAAAAATGATGATGGGCTTCACATAGAGCTTTCCAAATATGGCTCTGCAGCAGTGGTGGGTTTCAAATTTTTTTAGAACTTCTTCTGTAGGTGTGGCCTGCTTTGTGGGAGTGGCTTGCTGGCCATGTAACTGGGTGGGCATGGCCAACTTGTAAAATGTGGTGAAACTCACTTAACAATGCTCTTGCTTAGCAACCAAAATGTTGGCTCAGAAACTGGCATTTGAAGCACGCAAGTCTTAAAGCTGTCAAGTTACAAGACCCTTGCATCCCTAACCCTTTAGAAAAAAAAACCCCAGGGGTGTTCAAACTTGACAGCTTTAAGACTTGTGGACTTCAATTCCCAGAATTCCTCCTCCATTCATGTTGGCTCAGGAACTCTGGCATTGAAGTGTGCAAGTCTTAAAGCTGTCAAGTTACAAGACTTTTGCATCCCTAACCCTTTAGAAAAAAACCCCCAGGGGTGTTCAAACTTGACAGCTTTAAGACTTGTGGACTTCAACTCCCAGAATTCCTCCTCTCTCTCTTCATCTTGATGATGTGCGGACGGGTGGTGGGAGGGAGCTGGAACCGATTCTAAACGGCACTGTAGATTTGTTCTATAGAAGAGGTTAGAACTGGCAGGAACCCTCCCCTGCTCTGCAGGGGCCCCTCTTGAAATCAATAAAGTGACACTGTCTTTTTGCAAGTTTGTAGGACTGGTTCAGAAGTTGCTCTCGGCTGCCTTCTGCACGTCCAGCCACTTCATTGCACATAGCTGCAAAAACCATCAGGAACAGTTTTTGTTCCGCCTCCGAAAAGACACCTATTGCCTCAAAGGGGAAAACCACAGCTCTTTTGAGGAATTTGTATGGGCTTCCTGTATATGCACATTTCTAAGCAAAGAAGATTGTGGGAAAATCTTCGTCTTGTTCTAATTCCTTCCCGATTTCAAAGATAGCTCCAGGAATCGCTCAGTGCTGGCACAAAGCGTTGACTTTTCAGGGCTGAACTTGGCATCTTTAGGAGGAACAAAATCTGGACATTATGCAAACCAAATGACATAATTTTGAGCTGGTGAGTCCAGAGGCCAGTCTGCGCTTGCTTCTACTTGTATAATGTTAAAAGTGGAGATATTTCATTGATTAAAAATAGCTCTTTCATTGTATATAATCTGATGCTTAGCAAGGATAGTCTTCCTTTTTATGCCTGCAAATCAATCTTGACTTCTAGTGACTGCCTGGAAAAGTCTTCGCAGTTTTCTTGGCAAGGTTTTTCAGAAGTGATTTGTCATTGCCTGCTTCCTAGGGCTGAGAGAAAGTGACTCTCAAGGTCACCCAACTGGCTTTGTACCCAAGGCAGGACTAGAACTAATAGTCTCCTAGTTTTACCCTGGTGCGTTAACCGCTATTCCAAACCAGCTCTCTTCATTTCATTGACTCTTTATTAATTTACCTGGTTATACTAAGTTTGGCATTTTAAATGACAAGGCACATTTACTTGGGTTAAATCCCTTCAAAAGCTTAATAAATGTACTTGGAGCAGAGCAAATAAATATAAATATAAAGAATATTATTATTATTATTATTATTATTATTATTATTATTATTATTATTATTATTATTATTATTATTATTATTATTATTATTATTATTATTATTAAGAATAAGAATAATAATAAGCAGAAATCAATTCTACTTCTCTCCTATTGTTACTTGCAGAAAGGGCTGCTCCAGAGGTGGTACTCAACCAGTTGTGACAGGTTCTAGAGAACCAATCGTGGAAAGTTTGAGTAGTTTAGAGAACTGGCAAATAGGCTGGCCCCGGCCTTGCTGCCTCCCAGCTGATTTTCTTTTGCTGCCCTGAACAGGAGAACAGAGCTAGAAAGCAGGTCAGTGGGGTGGGGAGGGAATGGGGATTTTGCAGTGACCTTCCCCACTCCTGGGGGAAGGTCACTGCAAAATGGGGATTTTGCAGTATCCTTCCCCTGCCAGGCCCACCAAGCCATGTCACACCCACCAAGCCATGTCACACCCACAGAACTGGTAGTAAAAATTTTGGAATCCCACTACTGGGCTGCTCACAGTTTCTTCAGCATTAAGATTGTTCTGACAAATTTCAATATTATTTCAGGGAGTTTGGAGGAGCTTGAGAAAGGAGTTTTAAGTATCAAGTTTGCCTCTCATGAAATCCCCCATTTCCACTTTTAAAACCCTCCCAGGGTCCAAAAGGATTTTCACTCAGATTTAGGTAGAATTGTAAACAGAAATGAAAGCAGGTGGTCTGCAAAAGGCCTTCAATTGCTAAGAAAGTGGTTACCTAAACCTTGCTTTGTCCAAGCACTTTTTTAGATGGGTAAATAGAAAAAAATATATATCTCATTTAGAGTATAGAAAAGAATGCTACTATTGTGAGCTAAGGAAACTACTTGGACGAGAAGCAAAACATCTTCAAAGAAAAACCAGAAAGTCTAGTTGCCTCCTAAAAAAAGCACCTTTGGGACTACTATTGTTTAGTTACCAACTTTAGGTTTTCACTTATTTTCTAAAGCCACTGCATTTGACAACTCTAATAAGCTGTGCTTATTAACTTGTTGAATTGAAAGTTCAACTAGCACAAGATACTAACGACCTATATCTACGACTATCCAGTTTAATGTTTAATGTTTGTAAACTTGTAGTTCTGTTTCCAACTTAGAAGATCCAAATTTTGAAAGATTACTTTTTGGGGGGGTTGCCCAGACCATCTGTATATTATCAGACATATACCCCTGCCTTATGCTATGTCAGCTCAACATTCCAACTAATCTAATTTAGTCTTTATTCGGCAAATCAGCAGTTTCCAAAAGTCCCATGATTGTTGTAGGATGTTTTTGGACCATGTATGAATGTGGCGTTTTATACACCTATGGCACAATGTCTATGGAGATTCTCAGTCATCCAGGTCATGGTGCTTTTACAAGAGGCAACTGGACTTCCTTTGTTTTCCTTGAAGATGTTTTACTTCAGTGAATAAACTTCTTGGATGGTAAGCGAACCGTCTTCAAGGAAAAACAAAACAAAAGTCCAGTTGCCTCTTGAAAAAGCACCTTTGGGACACATATGGCACAAGTATCGCCCTAGGGCCTAGGGCCTCCAAAACAAAAGTGTAATGCAATCCTAAAACATGTTCGCCTAAAGAGCAGACAGATTTGGATCGGAGGTGGGTTGCTCCCGGTTCAGCCTGAATCGGGCAAACTGGTAATAGCGGTGGTGGGAGCTTCGCCCACCCGCCCCGACACTTCTGTGCATGCGTGCACACGAGCGAATCCATAGGGAAAAAAATAGAAATCCACCACTGAGTTGGATATGTACTATACATTGTGCCAGTAATTTGTGCCATTTTGTAAATGTGTTGGTTTATTGATTTTTGTCAAAACATTGTCCCACTCTCCAATAATGACAGCAGTCATCTGAAATATCAAACAAAGAATGACACACACACAGTGGCAGGTCATAAGTAAAAACCCTGTTAATATAGAAGACTGAGGTGTTCTTATTCTGTGCCACAAAAGGATGTGCAGAAGCATGGTTTTACACGGAAGAAGTTCTGCAAGTTTCAAGTCACATGTATACAGGGGGACAAAGCACTATGAGGACTAGAGATAATTGTCAAAATATTCGAACAGTGAACACTAAAGCATTACAATCAGTTATAGGCTGGAATTAAGAGCATAATTAAGGAAAAGAACATGGGAGGAGGCTGGGACAAGATGAAGAAGCTCCATGGTACATCAAAGTTTCTGGTTTGGCTGAAAGTGGCTTTGGTGGGTAAAATCTAATTTGGGTTGCTTTCTTGAAGTCTTGCAGACTTTTTGCTTGTCTGTCTTCACTCTTGCATGAAACCTGTGCAAGAAAAGATTAAGCAAAAACTACTAAGCTGAGTGCAATACACATTATTAAAAACCTATCCATTAAAAAAACTTAAGTCACAGAAGATTAGGTAGACAGGGCTTCAAACAGATGCAAAGGTTCTTTTGACATAATAAACCAAACCCAAAAGAACAAGGTTGCATTCACATGTAAAATTAAGACAGTTGTTAGGTTGTTCAAAAAAAAATTCAGTGCAAGAGCCATTTTGTGCATCAAACAGTTATTTTGAGGTAGCCTGTCCGCAATGGGCTGCTCTCAATCAAAAATTATATAGAATATACTTTATCCAAGTTGCCTTCTCCTATGCTGTGGGGTCTGCTTGCCTCTGTTCCCTATTGTTAACTTTTTAAAAATTAAGTGGCTTTTGCAAAGACTTTATAAGTCTCTAATGCTTTCTCATTGAGCCTGAAAAGCTTACCCCTGGAACTACTCATTCCTCGGGGAAGGATAAAGAGTACACTGTCATTGTATGCTGTCCAATTTTCTGGATATAATTCCATGTTTTTGCCAAAAGTGACTTTGACAGAAGAACATGCGTACAAATTTCACCAAAAACACATCTTGTAAATTGCTGAGTGGTTAAGCCGACCCTATCTGGATAGAAAAAAATCCAGATAATCTCTAGATAGCAACAAAGATATAGAGAAAACTGTTTGAATGCAGTGCCATCTTGTGGTCAGTGAGTATTTGAAAGGATAGATCGGAATTAGACTTGTAATTCCAGTCTGGGCAGAAACCATTAAAAGTACTTTACATTTTATTTACAAATTTGCCTGCTTCAGCTCTAGAGAATTCACGACCCCTCAACTTTGCTCGCTGGCAGGTTACTTACCAGATCTGCTGCATCTGCAGTGTTCATCTAACCTACCTAAAAAAAGGGTAGGTTAGATGAAGACCACTAATACCAGAGTCACACACTGTTCATGTCTGCTTCAACTTAAGTCATACAAACAAATACATAAAAAGAAATTGTATGAATGCTTGTGTGTGCTTTTTTATCATATGTGAAGTTGCTTGAATATTTAAAATCTTGTAAACAGTAAAAAAAAAAATCTATGTAAGAGAAAACTGTGAAGAATTTTTCTTTTTACCCCATTTAAAAATTTTGAGTTTTGACCCCTCTTTCCTTACCTCATTCTGCATTCGGCGAGTACTTTACGTCACTCATACCAGGGAACGATTCCTTACTGAGTTCAATGGAATTATCTAGAATTAAAGAATAAGGAAAGTTGGTTTCCAGCAGAATCATTTAGCTCCCATCAGTTTGATGGGAACCCCATTCAGTTCGGTTTGGGTTTTCCTATAGCTGATAGAGGATACAAGCAAAGAATTCACTACCTGATTGCTCAACTTTGATAATAGGGAGAGGTAATGTTAAAGCAAGAAGGAAAATTCAAAACTAAAGGAACCAGAAGGGGGGAAATACAGAACTAGATTTGTCCTTTTCTAATGTCCAAAAATTGTCATGAAAGAAGGGGCAATTGGAAGAGGCTTTTCTTCTTATAAAATGTAATCAAGAAAAGATGTAGGAATATCAAATTTCCATTATAATAATCTCGTGGTGGTCGGCAGAGAGAGCCATTCCTAATCAAGAGGAAACAAAAATGATTTTTTAAAAAAAACATGCATCATGATATAACAATGCAGGCGTCATCTTTTTATGTTTGTGTTGCATGTCACACGCAAGTACATAATTTGAATCACAATATTGTAACACACTTTTCATTACTTTTGTCCCTTTCCCCTGCACATGCTTCTGATAGTTATAAATTGCACATAGAAGATTTTGGGCAGATGAAAGTTTTAATATGAAAAAGTAACATAAAGTAATAGAATGCCTCATACAGGCAGCCTTTTAACACACACACACACACACACACACGGGAGAGGGAGGGGGGAGTATTTTATATAGTGTTTGGGTGAAATAAACATTACATTGTATTACATTACTATTGCCCTAAAGCAAGAGGAAATTGAATTCAGGTGTTGAAGGGAGTTCCTAGACTGTATGGAAATGCCAGAGGGGCTACATATGCATTTGCAGACTAAGACTGCTTCCCCTTTCTGGAAGTATGTAATAGGGTAGGGTTTACTTTCTTATGCCTCTTTTGAATTATATGACTCAGCAGCATTTCTAGTTCATTATTTAAATAACCATGATAGGTACATGAATTTTCTTCTGATAGCCTGAATTTAATTTGGAATATGACACAGGCTTTGTCAATAGGCTACAGGGAGGATAAAAATGGATGGTTTTTTTAAAAATAAAAATCAGATTTTTAAAAAATTAAATTTATTTTAATAAATGCTTTTGGAGTTAAAAATCTATCTAAAGGTAGTTTTCTATTTAAGATACATTAATAATCTAGTTTATTCAGCATGAAGTGGAGCTTAGTTATGTAGCATGAGGCTTTATATTCTGCAATATTGAGACTGTCGGTGAGTCAACAGCAGGTCAGAGGAGAAGCCGTTGCGGGACAGAGATGACAGTTGCTCTTTAAACATTATGATTTAAATCGAGCAGATTTAAATCAAGCCTTTTTACTAGTGATTTAAATCATGATTTAAATTGACTTGATTTAAATCAAATCCACCCTGCCAGGTTAGACCCAAAGCCTGTCTGATCCAGCTTCCTGGACATAAACAAGGACTACAGCCCCTTTTCTGCTTATCTACAAACACCTTCACAGCTAGAGGAAGGAAACAGCTATCTCTAGGAGCAGGTAGAAGATATGGTGGAATTGCTTGTACCTCACTTTTCACTTTTTCACTTTGGACTTTTTCACTTGTGTCCAATCGCACTTGGCCAATAAAGAATTCTATTCTATTCTACTCACAAAGGACCCTTAAGGAAGTGTATGCATTCTTAGTTCACACCTACCTGGCTCTATGGTCCTTTTGCCCATCAGTCCAACAAAGAAATCATGCATGTCTCCTATGGAAATATTAAAGTTTATTAGACAAAACAGTTTTCAACCAACTGGGGAAAAAGCAACAGTCTTGAGTTAATGTAGCGCTTGTAAATCACCTGGTAGGCTTATTTACTGCATTCTGAATTTCAGAGATAATTCTGAATCTGGCACAATGGTATTAAACACATGTTTGTATAGAACAGTCCACTTCTACCTGTATTAAATATGTTTCTAAAATGGGCTGTTGATTAACAAACTAGAATATTTATTTTATTGCAAAGTATTGGGGATGAATAGAAGTGTCACTCAAGAGACACCATCTGAACCATTTTTGGCTCAAGGCTTGTCACTAACCTATCTTAGCTTCTGCAGCAATTCGATCAATAAAATGACTGGAAGTGAATGCAGATTGCTTCAATCATTTAATAAAAAAGAGAGTTGTTTTATGTTGGGGGAGTGATTAATTTTGTATTTAATACTGTAAACCTACACATATTGTAAGTCACCCCAGCTCCACAAAAGGAAAAGTGTCGCGATATGTCATGTGACCGCAATGTGGCATGGTGAGTTTGGCACCTGTTCATTAAGTGGTAAATAAGCTGAATGGAACTCAATGTAACTTAGCATTAGAACAAAAGAATAAGGCTAGAAAAATCCTTTGTCCTGGTTGGTACATTCTGATGTCAAAGCCCTTGGACTTATCCAGGTGCCATGCTGGCTACAGCTAATCTCGGTCATGTTTTCCTATCTCCTTTCATGAACATCTTCGCATTTTAATAATATTAGAGGTGTAGCTGTGGAGACATCTAAAGAGAGATTTGTAATTCCATTCAATGTGAACGTTATTTTTAGTCCCATAATGCACACATTTCTCAGAAAAAGTCAGTTCAAATAATGTTAATATTGATGCTATTTTTGAAACATTTTTTCATAGTTGTCATAATTCAAATTCAGATCTGTATACACTCTGTGGATATTATTATATGTATTTTTTTCTTAAAGATATGCATTTTTGTATGTGTACATTAAATTGTGACACACATATTACAAAAATGTCTGGCAAAAATGGATTTAATAATCTAATAATCCCCCTGAACTGAAGACTTACTATGCTGACTTAATGCCTTCTTTTTTCAACCCTGAATCTTCTTCTCTACATTATCCTCCATTGGACCTAGCTAAGAATGAGAAAGAATTCTTGCATCTGTCATTCTAAGACTTGAATTCTGCACTCAAACTGTAGTGTGGCTGGAAATCTTAACCTCAATAAATGGTAAAAGGGAAACAGGTGAAACAGAAAATTCCTAAACTCAGAGCGGGCTAGAGATAGCGCAAAGCTGGTTTGTTTTGAAAGAGAAGGTGTGCCTTTAAAATAGTGCCAAACTCATTTTCTCTTCAATTCAAATGGCGCCTTCATCTTACTAATGGCTGAAGTTATCCTTCCATCTTATCCAGGGGTGGGTTGCTGCCGGTTTTACTACTGGTTCGCAACCCGTGCACAACGTGCGCTGTTCAATGTAAATTGTTGTTTGCACATGCGTAAAACAATTTTCAATGAACTGTGCACACACAGTCACTAAAAGCCAAAATGGTGGCGGCCCAGCAACAGCAAGGGAACCGGTTCGGGGGTGTGGCAGGCCTGGGTCGCTGCCGGTTCTGCGACCCAGGCCTGAATTCTACCTGTTGGGCTGAAGCAGGCCAAACCGGGAACAACCCACCTCTCATCTTATCCTTTTTTCCAGTGATGGACCTGTACTACTGAAGTTTATTCAATCAGAAACAACAATAGAGAAAGCAGTGTTTATTGCACAGATCAACTGATCAACTTACGTTTCTGGGAAGAGGCAATGGTCTGGGGATCTGGGGAAAAAAATACAAAACAGAAGGCTTAGCTGCACCACAACCATATGCCTTTCCAGATTTTAATGTAGAATGGCACACAGATACATACTGCGAGTTATCATAAATTTTCCAACATTTTTGTTTTCTTCCCAATCTCTGTTCCTATTTTAATTCTCTCCGCTTCTACTCTCTTTCCATTCTCTTATTTTCACTTACTCCTTTTGAACAGATCGAGTTGACAACAGTTACCTGATCACAAACCAAGCTTAGCATATTTAAAATAGAAGAAACTATTTCTAAAATGAACCCAGACCTTGGAGTAGATGATCTGCCGCTGAAACTTTGCTCCATTTTTAACCCCTCCCATCCTGGGTTAACGTGTACAGGGAGTCTTTGACTTGACAACCACAATTAAGCCCAATTTTTCCGTTGCTAAGCAAAGCAGTTATTAAGTGAGTTTTGCCCCATTTTATGACCCTTTTGCCACAGTTGTTAAGTGAATAACTTCTAACCCTAACCCTTCAGTTGTTAATGCAGCCGTGCAGTCACATTAAGCGAATCTGGCTTCCCACGTTGATTTTGCTTGTTGGAAGCTGGCTGGGAAGCTACAAAAGGTGATCAACTGATCCTGGGACCAAGCAAATGCTATAAATACACCCCAGTTGCCAAGCATCACGTAACCATGGGGATACTGCAACGGTCGTAAGTGGGAAGACCAGTGATAAGTCACTTTTTTCAGTGCTGTTGTACTTCAAACAGTCATTAAACAAATGGTTGTAATTCAAGGACTATTATATACACATTACATAAAGTTATATTTAAAGCTGCCGGGAATAATTTTATTAAGCTCTTAAAAGTAATGAGATTTGTTTGTCAAAGTAATAATATGGTGGGCACTAAGCCTTTAGAAATAATAAGGATTCCTTTTCTACACATTTGCCTCTTTATTTATTATACTTTTATCATTTTTCTCTCTGTTTTTTGTATTATAACCCCGTGTGTACTTAAACTGCTGGTCAGTCTATGATTTCAGAATGATATATATTGAAATAAATGAGCGTTAAATTTGAGGGATTAAAATATTGACACTATCATAAAGATTTCAAAACAAAAAGAGGAACATTATTTTGTAGTTGCATACGTTGCATTCTGTAGTCCTCTTAGAAATATTCACAACCCCTTTGGGGGAACTCTCCCATTTCAGAGAAAATTCATACCATTGTAACCTGCTTCTACAATGACTTGTTGAATTGCCTAGTACGTTTTTGGATTTCACTGAAAATCTCTCTCTCGTGTAATCTGAGGGTGTGAAGGAAATACTCATATTCCATTCAAAAACATGTACAGGCTATCTTGTTGCTAAATATTACATGTTATTATAAGGGTGACTTACAGACGCAGTGACTCAGTGGCTAAGACACTGAGCTTGTCGATCAGAAAGGTCGGCAGTTCAGCAGTGCGAATCCCTAGCACCGCGTAACCAAGTGAGCTCCCGTTACTTGTCCCCAGCTTCTGCCAACCTAGCAGTTTGAAAGCATGTAAAAAGTGCAAGTAGAAAAATAGGAAGCACCTTTGGTGGGAAGGTAACAGTGTTCCGTGCACCTTTGGTATTTAGTCATGCCGGCCACATGACCACAGAGACATCTTCGGACAGCGCTGGCTCTTCAGCTTTGAAACGGAGATGAGCACCGCCCCCTAGAGTCGGAAATGACTAGCACATATGTGCGAGGGGAACCTTTACTTTTAGCTTATAAGGCTGAACTTTTAAAACATAGACAAAAACCTTTCGACTTATCAAACATTATTGAATTGCTTTGGGGTTGATTTCTTAGTGATTACTTACTGATTTCTTCTTTGCCTGACAGCCTGAGCAGTGCCTCATAGGATATTCCTTGGCCACCATACAATCGTCGGAGCAAGGATAGTGGCAGCTTATAGAGTTCTGGGTTCTTCTGTTAAAATGAAAAAACAACATGACATCAATCAAAGTTGAAATAGCTATCCATAAGCTAATATTTCCTTTGTCCTCAACATTCTATTTCCATCTTGACTTTATCTCTTATGCAAGCACATCCTTTTGCAATAAGTATTTTCAATGCATAATTCGTCATAATCTTTATCGCACAGATAGCAAAATAATAGTTGAAAATGCCTACTGCAACCTCTCAGATCCTCTAGATTAATTATTTGAAGCTCAGTCCAATGGAGGACAAAATAATTAAATGCTATCTTGCTTCATTTATTCAGTAAAATAAATACGTAATAAACTTCTTTAATGCAATACGTAGTTGCTAAACAAAGAACTGCATCCTCATTCCAGGGAATTACCGAATTCTCGCCTTCAATTTAAGTTGCTGATTGTCAACTTGAAAGCCCTACGTGACGTAGGACAAGGACAGAGATGGTATTCAGCAGGTTCTGACCAGTTCTGGAGAACCGGTAGCAGAAACTTTGAGTAGTTCGGAGAGCCGGTAAATACCACCTCTGACTGACCCCGCCCGCATCTATTCTCTGCCTCCCGAGTCCCAGCTGATTGGGAGCGAATGGAGATTTTGCAGTAACCTTCCCCTGCAGTAGGGAGGGAATGGGGATTTTACAGTATCCTTCCCCTGCCACGCCCACCAAGCCACACCCACAGAAGCAGTAGTAAAAAAAATTTGAATCCCACCACTGGACCAGGTTATTTGAAAGATTATCTTTTCCCAATTACATCTACCCAAACCACCGGAGGATGGAAGCAAGGAATGTTAGGAGACCTCCTCTCCTAAGGAGGTCCATCTAGCAGGGCCAAGAAGAAGGGCCTTCTCCATGGTGGCTCCCTCCCTGTGGATCATCATCACCACAGAGATAAATTGGTCTCCACTTCAACAATCTTTCATAAGGCCCTAAAGGACCTGGTTTTGCCAATAGGCCTGGGGACCCCAGAGTGGGATGGAGCCCATCAAATGACTCATTTGATTGTTGGGGAGGGGTATTTATTTATTGTTTTGTATTGGGCTTTTATCCTTATAAGCCATCCAGAGTCATTGAGAATCAATTTATCAGTCATATACATTTCCTTAAATAAATAGGCTTCTCTCCAGCCTACGCCCCAAACTTTCCCAGTATTCAAATGTTCTGTGTACACTATCTTTTATCCCTGAAGAAAAGGTATAAAATGATACCATTACATCTCCCATTAAGACTTATTGATTTGATCTTGAACTTTATAAAAAGAGCTTTGTTTCCACCCCATTCCCTATGTTTTGTCATATCTTGTATGCCTTGTACAAATTTTTGTGTCTCATTTTAATTGATCCTCAAAATAATATTACCCACTATGGATTTTGGATATCATATGATAAATTGCATTTTGTTTGCATAGTTCAAATTCCCCAAAAAACATTCCCTGCACTTGAACTTCTTCAGACTTGTTGAAATTTCGAATTCACCACCACCAATAAAAGGTTTGGGATGAAGGATATTTAGTCCAACACTCTTAGAAGGCACCCATTTTGGAGAAAGTCTTGAATTAGAAGATGACAAAAGAACCAGAATCCCCACAGAGATAAAACACTGCTATTGTTGTTCTAAAAACCTTACTGTTATCTCACATTCTGGAGAACCTTGTGTTGGACTAGTGGGAAAATGTTTCAGAATGATAAGTAGCAAGAAAAGCTATGAGATTCATCAACAGGTGAAGTGAGTCAAGAGACTAAACTCGATGGGGATATGTAGAAGCCATTATCTAGACAAAAAGGGCTGAAGCATTTTTTTTTTCAAGTCTAGGACAAAGAGTTAACATTTAGAAGCAGTTCAGGCAGAAGCCTCCCTAATTCACTGAACAATAAGGAGGAGGAGGTACAGCACAATCAGACCGGTAATATTCTATTATTATAGCCAATTTCAGTAAAAGTAGTTTTAGCCTTCGTGTGGAGATGATTTCTTGGTCCGGTCTGGTGTCCCTAGTAGAGTTAACAGCAGGTGCTACAAAAATCAAAACCCACATAAGTACTATGAATGGAAGATCTAACCACTCAGGATAAACCATTACCATCTCCTTGCCCCAGGATAAAAACGGTCTGCTAGACATTTCCAGAGCACTTCACTTACTTCTTGCATCTTATTGTCCACCCACAGCTCTGAAAGTTTTTTTTTCTCTATCCCACTTCCAGATGCTCTGTGCAATTGAGGGACAATATGTTGACATAAATGGGAGGGGTAACCTGAAATGGTCCGTGTGGGGAAAATTGTGTGTCCCAATGATTTTGTCAGTCTCAGCGCAGCCAGGAAACTACCCTCTATTTCTCTTAGAGCAGGGGTGTCCAAACTTGGGAACTTTAAGACTTGTGGACTTCAATTCCCAGAATTCCCCAGCCGGCTGGCTGGGGAATTCTGGGAGTTGAAGTCCACAAGTCTTAAAGTTCCCAAGTTTGGACACCCCTGTCTTAGAGGAATCAAAACCCACCCATTTTTAAAAAAATGCTAAGTGGATTAATCACCAGTCAGTCAACCTAGAGCAGTGATGGCGGACGTATGGCACGCATGCCCAAAGTGGCGTTGCCTGTTTCTCTTTTGGGTTTCTGGAACGCATGCGCGCATGACGATCAGCTGGTTTTTGTCCGTGTGGCAGTGCTGGAAACCGAAAGAGTTGGTCTTCCTGTTTCTGGCGTGTACACCAGAAACTAGAAGATCAACTGGCCGGTGCACATACATGCGCCAGAAACTGGAAGTTCATTTCCCGGCACGCGCATGTCCCTTGGGCAGCTCCTCTTCAAGGGTGCGGCCCCGACGAGAGTGCGCGCAACACACACACACACACACGCAGTCCCTCTTCAGCACTTGGTGCCGAAAAGGTTCGCCACCACTGACCTAGAGAATGCAAAATTCTGCAATTGACCGACTTATCCTTGGTTTAATAGGAAGTGTACAAAGGATTTCTCTCTTTTACTTCTGACAGGGCACTTCCAGTGGCCATACGTTTCAATACGTTTTGGCTCCTCACTTGTTCTCCTCACCTAATATTCTGAGAATAGAACCCCAATTCCCACAACTAAACCCCCTCCTCAAATTCCAGGCCTCAAAATCTTCATGTGAGTATTAAGATCCATCTGTCTTTGGCTGTCCTTTGTGAGAAGTAGCTACCAGCATACTGACAATGCTAGCTAAACAAGTAATGTCTCTAAACCCTAATGAAATCTCTCCCTTCCGATGCCAATTCCATTCTAATTCCAGGTAAGAGCAGATTTTTACTTAAAAAGCTGCCAATTACCTCTCCTTATACAATATGTTAATCAGCCTAGGAGAAGAAAAGGGAGAGAACACTACTTTAATTTGGGGGTGGCTGCTGCAGTAAGTAAAGCAATTTGAGGGAGGGGACAGAGCAAAGTGTGTCCAAATTTCAAGAACATCAAAAAAAATAAGGAATTGCTTTGTTAAGAGTGGTAACGCTATGGTAATTTGAGTCCTATTTTGGACTGCACAGAAGTAACAAGAAGAGATTAAGATGGCT
Source organism: Natrix helvetica (assembly GCF_964273705.1). Taxonomy (NCBI): domain Eukaryota; kingdom Metazoa; phylum Chordata; class Lepidosauria; order Squamata; family Natricidae; genus Natrix; species Natrix helvetica. The sequence continues at coordinate 219,107,074 of NC_138548.1, read as the reverse complement.
GAGTACAGAATTGGATTTCTCGAAGCTTTTTATCCTCAACGGATCTAATTCAGAAGGGATTTGACAAAAGAAGCTACTTAAGACTCCTTGCAGACCTTGCCCCCAAAAGCAATTTACACTGCATAAAACTCCCCCCCTCCTTTTTAACAGAAATGGGAGGAGGGGGGAAATTGTACCTCATCCTCTATTGAACTTCCTCTTTTTATACCTACGAATGAATGTCCCTTTTATATCAGATTAGATTCTGGCCCACCTACAAGATGACAGATTTGGAACACAGAAAGTTGATGTGAATTTTAGCTTATTCTGTCAGGAAATATTGAATTCAATATAAATGCATGGCAGGCCTTAAGTGTGGTCTGTGAATATTGTAGAGGGTAGTATAGGTAGTCCTTGACTTATAACAGTCCATTTAGTGACTGTTTGAAGTTACAATGGCACTGAAAAAGATAACATGACCATTTTTTAAAGGTGGCGCGGTGATTAGAATGCATTATTGCAGGCTACTTCTGCTGACTGCCGGCTGCCCGCAATTTGGCAGTTCGAATCTCACCAGGCTGAAGGTTAACTCAGCCTTCCATCCTTCCGAGGTGAGTAAAATGAGGACCCAGATTGTTGGGGGCAATAGGCTGACTCTGTAAACCACTTAGAGAGGGCTGTAAAAGCACTATGAAGCAGTATATAAGTCTAAGTGCTATTGCTAGTTTTTGCACTTACAACCATTGCAGAACCCACCTGGCCATGTGATCAAAATTCGGATGCTTGGCAACTGGCATGTATTAATGATGGTTGGTGTGTTCTGGGGTCATGTGATCACCTTTTGCGACCTTTTGACAAACAAAGTCAATGGGGAAGGCAGATTCACTTAACAACCATGTTACTAGCTTAACAACTACAGTGATTCACTTAACATTTGTTCCAAGAAAGGTGATAAAATGGGGCGAAACTCACTTACTTAGCAACAGAAATTTTGGGCTCAGTTTTTGTCGTAAGTTGAGGACTACCTGTGGACTGCAGAAATTTCAGAGTGGGCTGCACCGCCAGATTTTGCAGGATGGGAAGAGGAACATTTTAAAAAAAAAAAAAAATCTCCTTGCTAAAATAAATATCAAGACGTCCTAGAAAAAGAAGGCCAAATCTCTGTTTAATGAGCTATTCTGCAGATTGTTAAAGTGACATACAGGAGGAGCATTCCAAGGAAATGTTTGAAAAATAGAGGGACTCAAGGGAGCCGCTTATTAGCAATAGCACTTAGGCTTATGTACCGCTTCCCATTGCTTTTACAGCCCTCTCTAAGCTGTTTACAGAGTCAGCCTATTGCCCCCTTGGAAGGATGGAAGGCTGAGTCAACCTTGAGCCTGTGAGATTTGAACTGCCGAACTGCAGCTAGCAGTCAGCTGAAGTAGCCTGCAGTACTGCACTCTAACCATTGGGCCACCTCAGTTTATTTATTTCCTGAGGATTACCAGAGTCCTGTATTGAAAAACTACAGTAGTTAAAATATAGCTATGAATTGAGGAAGAGCTGAGAGAAGGCAAACATAGATATTCCATTACCTGGCGGCATCGACACATTTGTGTTAATACATCTCAGTTAAATAAATTCAAGATGAACAACAAAAAACATAAGCAACAGGAAGATCAACTATCTTGGCGATGATGGACAACAGGATAGACACAACATACTTATCATGTAGTACAATTATGTACAGGCTATGAGAAACAGTTTGGTGTAGAGATTAAGGCATCAGGCTAGAAGATGGGAGGTCGTGAGTTCTAGTCCCACCTCAAGCACAAAGCCAGCTGGGTGACCTTGGGCCAGTCACTTTCTCTCAGCCCTAGAAAGGAGGTAATGGTAAGCTATTTCTGGAAACCCTTGCCAAGAAAACTATAGGGACTTGTTCAGGCAATCTCTGAGAATCGGGCACGATTGGACAGAAGGAAAAATAGTAGCTGTACACAACAAAAGCAATTGTTGTATCTCTTCTTATCCTGTCCATACTCAAAGCTAACAGATTTATTTGCTGTGCCAGTGCCACATTGTGTTTTGCACATTTGCATTCAGTCATGTTACCATTTCTTTCTGCTTAATGATATAATCTTACTTTCTTAAATTCAGTTTTAAAATATTATTTAAATAAAAGTTTGTTGAAATTAAATAATACTGTAGCATAACTTTTTAAAAAACAAAAAGCTCTCTCCCACAAAAATTATAGAGGTTGTTTTTTTTTTAAAAAAAATTAATGTTGTTTGGGAATAGATTTCTATGAACAGACATTTTTTTGAAACTAAAATCAGTATTTCTGTCCTCAAAAGGCATACATATATATATAGAAAGTGAGGTTAGGAATTATTTTAATAGTACTGAAAGAGTGGAGATGAAATGTGAGTAAAATGATCCTTAACTTCAAGGTTCTTAACTTGAAATTATCTGTTGTGTTAATTTCTCCTAGTACTGTTTCCTACAGTTTTAAGTCCCATTCATCCAAAGATTTGTCTGCTTCCTCAAGATTTCCTTCTCAACCTCTTGAACAAACATCTAAAAAGAGAGGAGGGGAGCCAAAATCAGCCAAACTAACAATTTGAGACATGGGGGGGGGGGGAGATATTTAGTAGGGTTGCTGGATAATGTAATCTTGGAGAACTAAAAAAAAGCCACAAAAAGGTGCTTTATAGAGCACTGCTAAGATTTTCTGTACATATAAAACCATTACATTAAAACCAGACCTATTAAAGGTGAATTTAAACTACTTTTCCTCTATTGTTCTTGAGCAATTAACAGACTGGCAGTTGCTTAACCTTGTCAATCCATTTTCTTTTTTAAAAAGATAATTTAAAAAAATAAAACCTGAGACTAAGGAGAAATATCAAAAGCTAGTCCAAACTCTACAGTGCCTGTTGATTGTGTGAAGGTAGAAACAGTTTTGTTTTTAATTAACTTCCTCACATCTAATTTCAGTTCCAGTTCCAGATCATTTCCTTCCCTCCGGAGGGGAAAAGTATTGGCTACAAGGTCTTCTGCATTATGTATTAGCAGGCCCTTTCATCTTCCATCGCTGTAGCTTCATCAGGAGCTTCATCAGGAACGGTAGGTGAATAGTAGTAACAGAGCTGCCCATCACTGCAACGAGGAAGCACTCAGCTCTACACTGATAGTCCTCAACTTACAAGCATTCATTTAGTGACTATTCAAAGTTACAACAGCACTGAAAGGAAATGACCGATGACCGGTCCTCGGGCTTACGACCATTGCAGCAAACCCCCCCCCAAGGACATATGATCAAAATTCAGGCACTTGGCAACCCGCATCCATTTATGATGGCTGCAGGGTCACCATTTGCGGTCTTCTCAGCCAGATTCCCACAAACAAAGTCAATGCGGGGCGTGGCCTTTGCTTAACGACTATATGATTCACTTAACTCCTATAGTGATTTGCTTAACAACCGTGGCAAAAAAAGTTGTAAAATTGGGCTCAACTCACTGAACAAATGCCTTGCTTAGCAATAGAAATTCTGGTCCCAATTGTGGTCGTACGGTATGTCTTCCTCCATCTGCAGAGAAGTTTCATTCTATATTCCCTCTGAGACATCCACCCAACATATACCAGTATAATTTTATATGCAGATTTAAAGCAGATGGAGCACAGGAATATTTTTTTGGTTGTTGTTGCTGTTCTCTAGCAAACTGCCACACCATATATTTCAGTTTATCTCACCTTTGTTTGGACTCCGCTGGGCATCGGTTGCTCCAGAGACTCAATACAGTAACCACGACATAGCTTTGCCACTAATAAGGACAGCAACACCGTCAGAACAAGGGAACACTTCATTGTGGGGGATGGGGGGTTTCACCTGAGGGAGGAAAAACTTGGAAAGGGGGAAAAACACAATTAAAGGGTGCAGGGGAATTCAGAAATAGATAGTGGAGGGGGGGGGAAAGTCAGCACAGAAAAGAAAACTGTCAGGTGCAAAGAAATATCAACCATTCTATCTTTTGGGATGGTATAAAATTAAGCTATTGTTTTCATTTTTTAGGAAATTAATAAATTCGTCCCCTACCATGAGATTTCAGCTACAGAATAGAACTTAGTCACTTACTTTCTGAAAATAGGAAAGCAAAGTCTAAGTATTGAGAACACGTACTTTCCATTCTCTATTTAGTGAACATGTTCATTAAATGTACATCAGTGAACACAAATATTTTTTTTAAAAAAAGCAAATATTGAGGGGTTTACATTTGTCTTTTCGTACTTCTCTATATGCAGCAGATTAAATGTTTTTGCTTTCTTCTAAGTTCAGGATTTTATTTTGTTTTGGTTGTTTTCGTTCTACTCTTCATTTTTAATCAGTTGGATTCGTCTAAAGATAACTTCTTTTCTTTCTTTATATATTAAGTAGTTCTATTCTGTGCTTATTCCGGATCATATCGTATGACACGTGACCCAGAAGGAAAATTGCCTCTATTTCCAAAAAGTCTTAAGTTCAATATTTCCAAACCTGGGCTAATTATAGTGTTAAAATCCCCATAAATAATTAAATCTACATTACTAGGTTCACATAAGAGATCAATGACCCAGATTATTCCAATTTACCCTTTGTCTGTGTAGCATATAAATACTAATACATATTAACATTCTCCCTTTAGATTTCAGCCTTAGCATTTGAATCTCATCTTTATAATAATTTCCAGGATTCTTTTCTTCTATTCTCACATCAAGATAATAAAATTAGGCTCATTTAAACCCCATTTAGCACACCTCATTTTTTTTTGGGGGGGGGGGGGGCTTTCCTTTCCTTTTTATAAAAATACGTGTAACTAGATAATACCACCAAATTATTTCCTCTTAACTAAATCTCTTAGAGAAAAATCATATAATTTTGTAGAAAATGAAAAAAAAAAACCAGTGATGTTCCAGGATGCACATTTAATTATAGAAGTCATCATGTTAGTTTTTTGTAAACACACTTCATTATGTAATCACATTTTGAATTTGAAACAGATGAGTATTTTGCCTTATTCTCCTGCAAAGACTCCTGCTATTGTGTTGGAATATGACATATCTGGTCTTTGGTCCCTTCGTTTTTTGTTCTTTGTTTGTTTTTGTTTTTTTTAATTGTTTGAATCATCCTCTAGCCATTTCATATATTCGATTACGTTTAAAATTGAATATCTTTGTAAACATAATTATTTTTAACCCCAGGGATATTTGGTGTAAACCTGTATGTGTTACATCCTAAGTTTCCTTAAAGAATCTCAAGTTCGATTCTATTTCTAGTTGCTTTGCGTTGTGCACTTCTGCAGTAACTTATAAACTCCTACACTATTTGTCTTCATTGCCTTATCCATCTGAGCTGGCGATGGATTTTGTGGCGCTCTGTGAATCACTGGTTGTTCTAGGTTATGTCCATTTACATAACTTCCTTCATGATCATTAACCATGTTTACTGTATATTGCTTTGCCAGAGCTCTTCCTTTTGATAATACACGTTATTGGGAGATTTACTTCTGCATTAATTAGGCTTTTCACCAGCTGTGTTCTTTTCACTATCCCTAGCTGGGTCATGATGTTCAATATCCTCCACTTGTGATGTATATGGATTCTCAGTTCTTTGTATTTCCAATGTTAATTAATTCCGGTAGTTTTCATAAATTTCACCGAGTGTGTAGTTTTGAAAGTTTTCTGTTAAAGGTAAAGGTTCCCCTCACATATATGTGCTATTCGTTCCCGACTCTAGGGGGCAATGCTTATGTACATTTCAAAGCCGAAGAGCCAGCACTGTCCAAAGACGTCTCCATAGTCATGTAGCCGGCATAACTAAACGCCGAAGGCGCATGGGATGCTGTTACCTTCTCACCAAAGGTGGTTCCTATTTTTCTACTTGCATTTTTTTACGTGCTATCGAACTGCTAGGTTGGCAGAAGCTGGGACAAGTAACGGGAGCTCACTCCATTTCGCAGCACATAGGTTTGCTGTTACCCCTAATAAAAAATTATTTTACACTATATGTATTATCAAACTGGGTCTATAAACTACTGGGTTTGGGGTAGCTAATAAAGGTCAGTTTGGTAGGGATCAATTGTAAATGCCAAGTATTTTGTTCAATCTCAATATTTATTGAATAACTATTAAAAGAGTAAGATTCAATGGAATCGACATGTGTTACATTTATTAAACTCTACATTTATTGTCTGTGTCTAACTGAATGAGCCTTACTTGTTTGTCCCTACAACTCTATATTCAATTTGTTCTTGATTTTCCTTGCATTTGTACTTTTTCCTCCCTGAATTAGAAACTTTTCTGGTTGTTTTCCCTTTTTATATTCAGTTTCCATGATGTACAGCAATGTGTTTAGCTTGAATTTGTTGATTTAAACAATTCCGGATTTTTAGTGTTTTATTTTTCTTGACTTGATTTCCCCTTTTATTCGTTTTATAATAACTGTTCATTTTTTGTTCTTCAGTTATTGTTTCTATTTCCTCTCCTTCAAATCAAATATCTTTATTATGGTCTTTGAGCAGCCTTTACAATTGAATAATAAAAAAAAATAAAAATTGCAGTAAAAAAAGAAACAGTTTACTACAACTATTAGTTGTTAGAGGAGGAGAAAAATATGGGACAAGGAAACAGTGTGTCTAATTTAATTTTTTTGCACAGTTGTGTAACTTGGTAAAAAAAATTGGCCACTTGATATGTTAAGTGTAGGGTTAGTGCCCCTTAAAAAATAATGAAGATAACCTTTATCTGCCTGGGCCTTGTATTTGGAAATGTTTGGTGCAATCAAAGGATGCCTTGAGGCACTGTAGAAGAGGTGAGAGTATCTACTGTGTTTCCCCAAAACTAAGACAGGGTCTTATTTTCTTTGACCCCCCCCCCCCAAAAAAAAAGCACTTGGCCTTATTTTCGGGGAGGTCTTATCATTTTTGAAGTGGAGGCAGCGAGCGTGGTCACCTCATGGCTGCTGCTTGTTGCAATATTTTGGGGGAAGGCTTATTTTGGGGGGAGGGCTTATTTTAGCGCATGCACTCAAAAGCCCGATTGGGCTTATTATCCAGGGAGATCTTCTTTTCAGGGAAACAGGGTACCTCCTTAGAACCACGGGGCAACGCCTCTGTGAATAAAGGGTTCTGTGAAATCCTCCCTCTAGTAAAGCTGATGGAAGAGCATCAACATGGACTCTAGAAAAGGCCCATCTATCTTTGCTTGGTGTTAAATTGTACAAGCGTCCCACAATTCTCTTAACAATTGGTGATAGGATTCAGGGGTGTTGGTGGTATCATTCTGTCGATCAATGTGCCTGGTTCTCTCGTTTACTATTGATTTGGCCTTCTCTGAAGTTAATTGGCCTAATTACTCAAGAGAGTGGCCAAAACTGCAGATTTTTCCTCTATGCACAAATGGTGCCAATGGGATTGGTAATTGTTTAACAGCAGCAAAAGCATCAGGCCTGCAGGCTCAAACATAATTCTAAGGCCTGAGCTTAGGATCACAGTTCAGGCCTGAGCCGTAATACTAGGCACATGGGCTTCAAGCCTCAGTACTCAGGACGACAAATGTATCTTGTCTTTTTACGTACACTGAGAGCATATGCACCAAAGACAAATTCCTTGTGTGTCCAATCACACTTGGCCAATAAATAATTCTATTCTATTCTACTGCATTGGGGGTGCATTTTGGGCTATCAATCAAAGTCCTGAGAACATTTGATTCAATTGCTTCCTAAACCTTCAGGTTTATGCATGACCCGATTTGTATGCCATATAACAGTTGGGAAACTGTTTTTGCCATAAGCAATTGAACTGCTGCTGGGATATAATTTGTCCCTTGTTGCCTACAAAATTTAATTATTGCTTGTGAACTCTTTTGGGCAATAGAAGAGAGTTAATTTACCTGGGCTGCTAATTTTCTCGAGGTCTGAAATACTGTGCCCACTTACTTAAAGCTTTTGACCTGTTCCAGTTCATGGGAATCATTTGTCCACTTGTGCTCCTGTCAGAAAAGACTAGCACTTTAGATTTGCTGTAACTGATTATTAATTTCATTACAGTAGGGTGCCAGGGTTCTTAGTGCCCACTTCATGCCCACAAAAGACAAGGAGAGAAGAACTGCTTCATCAGCATAAAGCAAAATTAGGGAAATGTCTGTTGGCTAGTTTTGGACTGTGGATGCCCACTCTGTGGAGGATTTTGATCAGATAATTGGTGTATATGTTAAAAAGCAATGGTGCAAGGATTCATTCTTGTTTCACCTCCTTGATGGACTGCATAAAGTCGAAAAGGTTCTCTTCCCAGTTGTATCTTACTCTAAGCTCAGTTTTATCATTTAATTAATGAACTGGGAGCGGGAGTCTTTTACCTATGGAGGAACTGCTCAGGATGTCCCAAAGTCTTACCCCTGGAGATGTTGTCAAAAGCTACCTTGATATCAATAATGGCAGCATATAGGAGCGGGTTAAAGTAGTTTACATATTTATCTGCCAGATGTTGGAGCACTAGACATTGATCTATAGTAGAACATCCTGGTTGAAAGGTTACCTAGGTTTGGAGTTTGGTAAATAAGTACCTGAAACCCCAAAGGTGCTTTTTCAAGAGGCAACTGGATTTTCCGGGTTTTCACTGAAGACATTTCGCTGAGCTGAAGAAGCTTATTGGATAAGAAGCTAAACATCTTCCAAAAAACCCCAGTTGCCTCTTGAAAAAGCACCTTTGGGACGACTGAGAATCTCCATAGACAAGTATCTGGAATACAATTTGCTAATGATATTTAATAGGCTATTTGTTCTTTAATTAGCTGGGTCATTTCTGTCACCCTTTCTGTATAGGGGGATTAGTAGGGTTTCCCCCCAAAACCTTTGGAATTTTGACTGTGTGGTTGATGTAGAACCACACAGAAATGCCAATAGAGGAGCCCACCAATTTGAGTTGGATTTGATTAGCACAGGAGGAAATACAATCACTCCAAGGAGTTTTATCACACTTAAGCTGGTTGATGGTATTTGTTTACTTCATTGCATGTGATAAGGGGCCACTGCAGTAATGACGATGGTGATATATGCATCATGTAGGTGTTAGCACATCAGTTGCAATAAAGGGCTTGGGAGTGAGGTGGATAGTACAATGGAGTTGTGGGTTGTTGTTGTTGTTGGAACAGTTTGTTATGATGGGTCAGACTAGGGAGCAGTTTTTGGACCTTGTGGCTTCAATTAACAGAGACCACTTTTTCTGTTGATCTTTTTGAGTTTTTTTTTTCTTAGTAGATTTATATTTTCTTTATAATATGAATGGAATCTGGTGAGTTGACCTTTAGCAGGATAGCATAGGAACCAGGTAGTGCTGCTTTGACAGCAATGAAGTATTCTATCAAACAATTTCTTAGAGTGTTAACCCTTCCTGATTGGATGGCCTTTATTTTGACTTTATTAAAAAATATTGGAGCTTAACTGTGAGATTGTGATATACATCAAGCATTCTACTATCATGAGAGTTAGTTCTGTCTGGGTATGCCGTTAAGTTGCAGAGAGTTGAAGAGCACATGTGTGATGACCCGGGGCGTGGCACGAAGGCAACACAGCCAGAGTACCAGTATGAGTCCCTTTATTGACACCAACTTTGCCCCCAATGTCCGGTTTACTCTCCGGCCTAGAGGAAAGCTCTCCTGCAAATCTGCAGCAGCCTCTGGCAGGGCAAGATAATGAGACCCAGAAGCGAAGAATCATGGCAATAATTCCAGCAAGACAAAATAAGCACACAGAAGCACAGAAATAATTCAAACAGTCAGGAAGCATGCCAGGAATGCAGGCCACAACTCTCAACACTAGATGAATTCAGCATTTGTTCCTGACAAACGCCCCTCCCAACTGCCTCTCCTTTAAACTCCATCCCCAGGTGTGCCTTGTGAAGAGAATTGGGGCCCTTTCCTTCCTTGTAAGCCATGCAACCCACGTTGCTCTCTTCTGTGTTCTTCGCTGTGTGCTCTAGGATGAGGAGGGGGTGGGCCTTGGTTTGAACCCCCTCTCCCTTGTTCTACCTCTCTCCTGCTCTGCCCAGCCTGACTTTGCCCTTCCCCAGTTTCCTCCACAGCCAACGGAGCCACTCTCCCGCTCTCTGACAGCTGTTCATCTTCCATCTCAGATTCAGACTCCGATGGGGGCATGGGGGCATAACACTATGATTCCTTCCTCCAATTGAAACCACTGGGTTATCATATCTCTGTTAACCTTAACAAACTTAATAATTCATTCAAATTTCAAATTGTTAAGCCTGGAATTGGAGGGTCGTTTATATCCTCAGTCTCCATATCTCCCAAAATAGTCCAGTTCTTCTTTAAGGGAATGTCATTTGTTGTCAACACATAAAATTGTTGATTCATGAGGGAAAATTCTTAGGATAGGTTTACTCCTGTTCAATCAGCAAAGCTATAAGCAGACAGTGGGGTCCTAATGACAGTCATGAAATGACTTCATTGTAGGGCCTTCAATTGGAGGAATTGAGCCATTGTCTACAGAAGAGTTAGGAGAGGGTCTAATTGGAGAGAGGGACAAATCTGTGATCTTGGTTTGGCTTCATCCTTCTTTATAATCCTTTGCTATTCCCGTCTAGTTGACGATAGCTACCTTTCGGGAGGACCATTTCAAGTTTTCAAATAATAATAATAACAGCTCTCCTCATCATCATGTTTTCAATCATTTTTCCATCATCTTGGTAAGTACTCTCAACTCTAGAAACTGGCTGCCCGTATTATGATTGTTGAGAGAGTCAAGTAGGTTTTGTGACATGTTTGGAATTCTACCTTTAGTTTACCTTCTTGGTTACTGATATACATCACTTAGTTTGTCACAGTCAAACCACAGTTGATATTAATACTGGGTGTTATAAATAAATTTAAAAAATCCTACCCAATGTTTATAGTATAACACTTTAATTTTTCAGACTTTGTGCAGCCTCCTCTATGAAAGTCCTTTTTGTTCTGTCTGAGGATGGGCATTTATGTCTTATATATAAACGTTATCATGATGATTTCCAACACGGAGGACATATGGAAAGATGATACAAGCAATCCCTTATAAAGAGTTAATTCTTTCCCAATCAACAAAACAACAAAACAGCAGGGGGTTGGACTAGAAGGCCTCCAAGGTCCCTTCCGTTATTCTATTCTAATACAGTTAATGGGATCACTCAATGACTTTCAAACTGTAGGTGAAGAACTATTCACTCTGGCTGCAATTCTGTTCAATGGGCTTTAAGCAGCTAACTATTTACATGTCCACAGTCTTTTTGTATTTCAGTTTATTGTACAATCAAAGACTTCCTATTGTATTTTTAATAAATAATAAAGTAACTGGATTGCTCAAGACTGATAAACAAGGCTGCTCCTGTGGTTCATTTCTCTTTAATCGTAAATTTCATAGGTTAATCTTTTTTTACCCTTGCTTCTTTTATGCACACTTGTATTAAACTGAAATTTTAACATGCTAATTAATTTTTGTATTCATCTATGCAATATATTAAACTAATGGCATGATCTTCAGTAGAATTTTATTCCTTATAAACTTTCTACTCTAGATTTATAGTTATTTTATATTCATAGCTATTTTATATTCATGGAAACATATTTTTTCCATTGCTTTTGATATACTGATGTTATGCTCATTCACAGATATGGATGTGTCTTTAATAACATCTCTTGAATATAATCCAGATATCCTTATGATTCAGATGTATTTTAGTGGTTTTTTCCATTTTAATAAATGCACACAATAAATACATTCACACAAGCTATATGTTTGAAGGGGGGCCCTAAGAAATTACTAGGTTTGCATTATAAGCTTTAGGAGAGCAGGGAATAAATACAAACAAAACTTTTCACACAGAATATCACCAACTTTCCTATATAGAATTTATGGATTCTATGAATGCACACTTCAGGTTCATCTGACGATTCTGCAGGGAAAGAATCTGGTTTGGGGGGTGGGGGGCTTTTAATTTCTTGTACACTTTTTTGTTCTTTGTAAAGTTATGTTTTGGAACTTTTTAACTCCAAATTGCATTTAAATTTCTTAGAGGTATTAATCCCTTTCATATTTTTTACAATAGTTAAGTACTTTTGAATTCTAACAAAAGGTAAGCTCGTGGGCTGGATGAATAAATTAAAGATCACATTTATAACTTCCAATTCTAATTTAAAATAATATATGCATGACTAATTTAAAATAACAACATGCATGTAAATTTTATATCTGCGTGATTTGTACAGTACGCTTACAAATAATATAATAGCAAAGCCCAATGAAGTTCTCTTATATCTATTTAAGGAAAACATCTGTATTTTAATTTCAGTTCTGTAATGCTGTGAAGACTAATTTAGACAGAGACATATTTGCTTACATTAAGACTATAATGCCATATAAAACAAAGGTGCTATTAGATTTTTCATTCATCTACTTTCCCACACCTAATTTTTTGCTTGTTCATATTTGCATTGCAACATTTAACTGTACCTCAGTCATACTTATTCATTCAAAACCTGATCAGCCACCCAGCACCATTCATGCACAGCTTAAATATACGTCGCAATCTTTCAGCAGTCCTTATTCCCACCTATCAAATGGTTCTTCAGATGAGAAATCCAAGTAGCCAGCAGGACCGCTTTATGTGAAAAACCTAGATGTGGTCAGTGTGTTCAAAGTTCCAGAGGTGAAGCAGCCTTCAGTATCTTAGGATGGAGTTTGCCTTATCTCAGTACCTACTGTCTTTCCTCTGTTCTATTCTACGAAGGCAATCAAAACTTGCATGTAAACACTTGTGTCATACACATGGCAGTTCTCAAGATGCCAAGCCTTCTTACAGCCTTCTGGGGGATGCATACTCAGAATCCTTACAAGACATTGTAAAATGTCTATCTTAATACCTTGTGTACCTCTTTTTATGGACTCAGCAGGACTAAATCCTAAGTAGGGCCAGGAAAGGACTGGCCAGGAAGAGGCATGCACATCAGTGCTTACTGCCAGTCTATCTAAATGTTTGTCTCTTGCACTACCAAGCAGAGGGACAATTGCTACCAACCTAAATCTGGCCCAAAGTATGAGACCAGGTACGTGATTATCCAATGTTATGAAAAATCATAACATTTTAGATCTGGAATAATTTTTTTCAGTTCATTTGCTACAGTCCCAGGGCAAGGGGAAAATGATTAAACCCTTAACAGATTGCCATTCAGCACTTTCAAGCAAAGGAGAATCTATCATCTTTGGAGGCAAGTTTGTTCCACTGTTGAATAACTTATATTGTTAAGCAATTTCTCCATATATTCAGCAAAGTCTGTTTTCCTAAATTTCAATCCTGTAATTCAAATAGTTAAATTATGTTGCTGTATCATAACTCCATAACTCCTGTCTTCTGCTGGGGTGCATAAGAGCTCTCTGCATCAGATACATTCTCTTCTGAACCCCACCCTGGATTCTACATATACATACACACACACACACACACACACACACACACACACACACACACACAAACAATCATTTGCCCCTTTCATTCACTACTCTATTTGTTATTTAAATATCTATTGCCTTGCTAGCTGCTGGGAATTACAGTCCAGCATTTATAAATGCTGCCCTTAATTGCAAATTAGCATGCTTATATACTTTTAGTCGTTAAAAGCATAAGTATAGATTTAATTTGGGGCATTTTCTCATAGTGGCCAACACGATGCCCCCAATGTTCAGTTTACAATTAACTCGGCAAGAGAGAGTGACATAACTGTACTCTCCTCCCGCCGTTATTCCCGTGCAATTGATATTTAACCCACAGGTAATATTGAATTTTCATGAATTTATCCCATCCCTTTTTTTAAACCATCCAAGTTTAAAACAACTTCCCTGGGTTATTTATGGTGTGTTGAAGAAGTGCTTTCTTTAGCCTATTCAAAACCGCCTCCCGTTTCCCATTCACTTTTCATTAGTATCGGTGTTGGATGATATGACAGTATAGCAAACAAAATGCCCCCGTAAGACTCTTCTCAGATACCTCAGATAGGTCGGAAAGACAGGAAGAGTGCCAGCCGGGCAAAGACTTCTCGCAGTGAAAAGAACCCCACCACCCTCAATAAAGTTAGACGAAACTTTCACATATCCCTCCGCTTCCCCCCATTCTGTTGCTCTCGCCCCAAATCGCTAGCTTTCCCACTGCCGTCAAAATCCTACCCGTGATGAAGAAAGAAGCACAAGCGCGCTAGCAGCCTCGGCGGGCCGTTCCCGTGCCGGCGGCGAGAGCTGCTCTGCCGAGACGGGCAGAGAAGAGGCTCTTTCCGCAGCTTCTGGCGCCCGGGCGAAGAGTTTGGCGTCCCTCTCGCCCAGCAGCAGCAGCAGCAGCAACAACCGGACTGGAGGCAAAGCCCAAAGTCGACGCCAAGAGTTCCTCGCCGCCCGTTCCCGCCACTTTAATAAAGGGCGGGCTGCGATGGATTGGCGAGCGCCGGTAGTGGGTGGAGGAGAAAGGGAGGAAGGGTCCACTGAAGGCAACCTCTTCTCGAGCCGCACGCCCACGCCCACCGTTGCACAAGTTTCTCCACTGGTTCGCACGCACCTATATTGATAACACGCAACCAATCTCGTAGATGTCATCATGCCTACCAAACAACGATGCACGCAGGCATATATCCCCACCTCTCCTAATGCGTTGCCTCCACAGCACCGTCGCAGTCTCCCCTATGCCCACCCGTTGGCTGGAGGTTTCCCTTTGCAGGAAAATGGCCATGTAGCCCTTCACCTGCCAAGTCTTACTTAATCCACCTGGATTTCAAACATATTTAGACACAGATCATTTTGGAGTTCTTATCTATTACCACAGGTGTGTTTTTTTTTTTTTTGTCATCAGCCATATTCAAGATGTCAGTAATACACAGCAGTGGCAGCAGAATTCTTTGTTTTATTTTTATTTATTTTATTTCATCAAGCATGAATTAGATAACAGATATAAGTATAAACATGATTATGAATACATGAAATGAATACGAATACAAGGGAATATTAGGATAGGGACAGTAGGCACGTTGGTGCGCTTATGCACCTCCCTTAAAGACCTCTTAGGAATGGGGTAAGGTCGACAGTAGACAGACTAAGGTTAAAGTTGTAAGTGTTAGGGGAAGAAACCACAGAGTCAGGTAGTGCATTCCAGGCATTGACCACTCTGTTACTGAAGTCGTATTTTCTACAATCAAGTTTGGAGCGGTTTACCTTAAGTTTGTATCTATTGTCTATTATATATGTATTATTCTTCTTTAAATAACTTGTCTGAAGGGTCCCTCAAACTACGTTGTCCTCCATGGAAGTTGCCTTTGGATGCATAATCTGGCAAAAAGTATTATAAAACACTGGTCTACCTACAGCACTAGCTTTAAAATATCTCTTTCCTGTCAGTATCATTTTCAATGATTAAGACAGCTGAACCTACACTGAAGTACCACTGTGATTGGCAGAAGATGGACCCAGTCCCATCCATATGATGCCTAAACAATACAAAATAATTTTATAATATATGAGATATGAATCTGCAATATTTGTGTTCTGGTTTTCTTTACTGTATTGAAGTGATGTTTAAATGATAAAATGCATCTTCTTATAGTTTTTGTACAATAGGTGATTGTATTGGTAGGGACTACATCTGTAGGATATAAAAGTCTTAGCCTGTCTTATGATTGGAAAAGTAGAATTAATCTTTTCCTGTTGGTTCTAACTCCTTGAGGCCAGCATGATACCTTATGGTAAGTCCAAATGTTGATCTGTCACAAACAACAGCAAGTTCTGTTATCAATTTATTGGCTTCCAAGAAGCAGATGAAACTACAACTTCTACTTTCAAATAGTCCTAGAAACGGTATTCCCTTGCATTTCCCTTCTGCTTTATTAGTATGCAGTACGAGGATACAAAAATTAGGAATGCCAATACAGACACCAAATTAATTTTCACCAAATTAATCTGCTCTCAATGCAATATGGATCTTGGTCAGACAATCTTGGTCAGACAAGTGGTGAAGTCTTCTGTTGCATCAATTATTAAAGGATGATATTATAACATTTAAAGTGGGAAATATGCAAATCCAGATGCGTTTTTTAATAGATGAAGACAGTGAAGATTGCTGAATTACAATTAAAATGTTTAGAAATGCTTGCACCATTTCATCAATAGACATGCATTGTTTATCTATCCATCACATTTCCAGGTTTTATAATGTACCTGTTACTCTGACAGAGTCTCTCTGTGTGTCATTCACTTACGGTACATATTGTTCTTCAGTATACTTACTCATGCTTTCACTATTATATGCCTGTCATGCAGAAAAATTAGTATCTTGTTTTTCAATATTCATATTCTTTCATTCACTCATCCTGAAAGCTAATTGCCTTCATTTTGGATGGAGATATTTGGGCACTTTTCCTTGGTAAAATACACAAGCCTTATTCTGTGTACGTAATACATACAGTTGGAACTTGAATGCAAGCTTTGTAAAATATGTGATACAACTCTTTTGCACAAAGGTAGTGAGAACCCACTCACCCCCCAAAAAAATTGTTCCTTGGTCAAACTGTTCATATTAAGATATTTCTCCAAGCATTCAACTGTATCCACCTTTCTAGAATTGGATCCCATAAGACCTCCTATGACAGCAGGCTCCTTTCCTTTCCTATGTAGCAGCCCTCCAGGTATTTGAAGGAAACTGTAGATGAGAGTGACACTGGGCGGTCAAAAACCATCCTGCAAAAAGAAGATGGGAAACCACTTCTTTATAACATCAAGAACACAGCACAGTGTACTATGTAAGTAACCAAGACTCAACCACAGTTTGAAGACAAAACCTCAATAGGTAGCAGTACCTATCTGACCTTGGCTGACCTTAGTTCTGCACAGTTGGTCCATGGATGGCAAATATCTGACGATCCTGAGATTCTTGGCTAAACTAGGAAGTTTACAAAGAACATCCTGCAAGAAAGAACCAAGTAGCAGTCACCAGGAACTACAAGCATATTTAACTTTTATCATAACTACTTACTGACTTCAATTCTCCCAGCTCTAGAAGATAGCTATATTAATTTCTCCTAGCAAGCCAACAAATAACCTCTTATGATTTCTTCAGGACAAACATACGTTTTTAAAGATCATAGTCACTATATTCTTTGACAGCATTCCCACAGTCACATGATCAAAGTTGTGGTGCTTGGCAACCAATGTGTATTTACAACAGTTGTAGAATCTGGGGTCATCTGAACATCATTTGCAACCTTCCCAGCTGGCTTCCAGCAAGCAAAGTCAATGGGAGAAGTCAGATTTGCTTAACAACTGTGTCATTCACTTATTAACCATGGCAAAAGAAAAAAAGTGAAATCAGGCACAACTCACTTTACAATCATCTTATTTAGCAACAGGAATTCTAGTTCCATCTGTGGTGGTAACTCCAGAACTACGAGTAGCTGTAGAACAGAAGAACTGAAACTTAGCATCCACATATCCTACTTCAGAGAAACTGGAGAAGTTATTGAAATTGACAAATACATAGAGAAACAGGCAAATTTAAAAACAAAACAAAACACCAGTTCAACTTTCTCATTATTTGCAGTACAGTGAAATGAAAAAAAAGTAGGGCTACTTAAGAGTTTAGTTTGACAAACCTTATTATCTTCAGAAAACTGCAATAAAGAAGCATAGAGCTATTACATTCGATGTTATAGATCCCCACTGTTGCCATTTTATAATAGTGCTAACACGGAATTCTGCCGAGATCCCCTGTCCACCAAATAAAATAGCAGAGGTCTGCAGTCTTTTCTTCTACTTTTTGGAAGCTGGTATCAAAAATAAAGGGAAACAAGTGGCATGCACAGGAAGGAGGCAAAAGGAAAGGCAAGCAATGAATTATGTTCACCACATCAAGGGCAAATTCTGCCTGTGGCATGCTTGCATGTACTTTTGGTTTGCAAGTACAACCAATTTGCAGAATGGGGGGGGGGGGGTTGTCACAAAAATCACAATGCATTTTTAAAATAATTTTGGCATTGTCATAATTAGGTTCATGGTCATGGTAATTTGGCTTATAGTCAGGCTAAAATGAACTTTGCAGCTAGAACTTGACAATTTTTGATTGTCAATTTTTGAAATGGAAATTTCTTCTTAGGGGCTTGTCATCAAATTAGGTACCATAAATGTCACAGTGGATACAATTATTCCATCAAGATTCCATAAGCTTCAAAAGAACATTTGGCAAAATATCTACTGCAGGAAAAAAAGTGTTCGGAAGTGTGGTCAACTTTTTAGGCTAAGTTCTTAAGATGACCACCTTTAGCAAGCCGTTGGCTAATAAAAGCCATTTTGGCAGCCAATATAATCCCAAAGCTCCTGCATTCATATTGGGACATAGCTTTATATCTTAGAACTTATTTGATACAGGAATTCACATAGAGGAAATTTCAGGTGAACCATAACCCCAGAGTTTAATACTTCAGGCAAATAATATTATTCTATTTATTTATTCATTTCCTTAGTCACCCATGTCAGCCAAGTGACTGGGTAGCTTACAATTTAAACTATAAAGCAGTTAAAATAACTAAAACAATAAAACATCCAAAAATAAATCTATGTAGCAATTGAGTTAGTTAACTTACTAACAGTAAAGCCAATAAACAGGACCCTTAGTAAATTCCAAGTCCCAGGTCTGGGTACACAGTCACCTTTTTGTAGCCTTACGAAAAGCCTAGCAAAGAAGGTGGAAACTGAACTTTTAGAATATACATTCTAGGAGAGAGGAGTTTTTGAGTTTCACCAAAGGAATATGAAATGGCACTAGAGATATCTAGGAGCTTTTGCACACAAGAAAAGCCTGGGCTGGAGAAAATTGCAGAGCGTATCATCAAATCAGTCATCTTGAAATTGCAGAGACATCAAGATGGCTGAGCGACTAGTGAATGATTTCTGGGCTGCAGAGATGATACCAAAGTGGAGACTATAAACTCAGCCAGCAGAACATGTGGAAAGGAGGGAATATAGTTGTTCTGACCTAGGCGTCCCCAAAAAGCACGAGGCAGAGTCCTGGTTCCGAGAAAACCCCTTTTATTAAACAAATGTGAATTCCTCTCATTCACATTCAGCAAGGCCTGGCAAACAGTCTTTCAAAGGAATATTTATGACTACAGACCTTATCTGTCTTGGAAAGCTGCCATGTAAATATTTTCCAAATGAGGCGCTGTGCAAGGAAAGACTGGGTGCAGAGTCTCTCAGATTCACGGACAGATCTTCACACTCCTGAAATGAATCTAACAACCAAACAAACAAATTGTTTCCTGCAAAAGCCCACTCCCCTTTCACTCCTCCTTTATTTCCTATGGGAGGGGCCAATCACCTTCCATCTGTGACTACTCCCAAGTCGATCCTGATTTCTGAGTTGTTCTTTTCTTCTGGCAGCTCTGCAATGCACACACTGGGAACAGGCTCTAGCTGTTCCTCTGCCTCATTACTGCCTAGCTCCGTAGGCACCTGATCACTGCCAGACGGCCTCGACCCTGTCTCTACGTCTGATGCAGCAACCTCATCCAAGTCTTTCCCAGGCTCCAGGACTGGCCCATGCTCCTCCCCAGCCTCCTCACTGTCTGACTCTGCTGCCATCTCTGCTGGCCACTGGCGGGCCACAATAATAGTGGACTGAGGAACAACATGTAGCTTGATGGGAGAGGGGAAACCTTTAGAAGCATGATGTCTATGGAGAGTGTCAGCCATCCAGGTCATGGTTGTCCCAAATGTGCTTTTCTAAAATGCAACGGGCTTTCTTGAAACAAAATCACTTGCATTTTTGGGGGGGAAAAACCTTTGGGTCTTTGGAAGCATAACATGTTTGGATGCAAAGGGTGAAATTGGCAGCCAAAAGAACATTTGAATTTAATGCTTTAATATATGGCAATGACTCATATTGATGAATTAAGTGTAAATGAACAAACATCAAACCTAGTGTTTAAAATTTGAGTTCTGCTTATTAAAACTAAAATACAGCTCTTGGTCCATAAGGCCCTGCACACTTTTGTTCCAGTAGCCAAATTGGATTTGGGCTGACAAGACCTAGGTTCAAGTCTACTCTTAGCCATGGAAACCCTTTGGGTGACTTCTCTGACTTCCTTTCAACCCAACCTACCTCATAAAATAGCTAGTAGAGGAATAAAATGGAGAGTCCCCAGGGAAGCCATCTTAATCTTGAAGGAAAAGCAGGATATACAATACACCCAACAGGCCAACTAACTAGCCAATACAAAAATAAATGAATGCAAAATAAAACCAGGAAACTCTGAGTTCTAGTCTCACCTTAGTTGAAAAAGCTGATTGGCCAATCACTTTCTCTCAGGCCAGCCCACTTCACAGGGTTGTTGTTGTTGGAAAAATTAGAGGAGTATTAGGTATGTTTGCCATCTTGAATTACTTATAAATAAAGGTGGGATAAAAATCATAAATGAATGAATTTCATGTTCCTCTAAATACTTGAGGAACAATTCCAATTATTTTGAGAAATTTTTCATCTAACAAAAGATTTAGAACGCACACAGATTATGTTTTTTGAGGCAAAGCCTTTCTTTCTTTCTTTTTTACATCAGTTGATAGTATAAGTACATAAGTTGATAAGTATCTTATCCTTCTCCGTGACTTTTGTTCTTTTCTTCCCTTCCCCCGACTTCCTCCCCCCCCCCTCCAGTGCTCACACTACTTTCCTCATTGTCCTCATTGTTACCAGAAGCACTTCAGCCCAGAGCATCACTTCAACACATACAGGGCAAGAGTAGAAGGGACAATGTAAGTCATGAACAAATCCAGCTCTCAGCCCCGAGCAGAGGGGAGCATCTGTGATGGCAAGGATGATAATTAAACTAGTAGTGGGAAGTTAATTAATAAAAGCATTGCCCCTCCTAATTGCAAGGACATAATAGCTCCACAGTGGTGGTCTCTCCTCAGTTCCCCTCAAATATCCTGCAAGGGAAACAGCCACCTTGGGTGTTGTTCTCATCACTGAGATGACTGCTGTTTGTGACATTCATATTTCATGACAAAAGGACCATACAATGCTGCCTGGTGCTGCCAGACAAAACTGATCCATGTTAATTGAGCAGGCTGATTCAGACCCACTTGATAGAGAAACTCCAGGAGTGGGGAGGGACACTCTTCAGCATCTGACTGCATCTCAGCCTGTAAAAAGTATATAGCTGGACAATGAAAGTATTAGTCATTTCTAGTCATTTTGAAAACTAACAAAAACCTATTGTCATCAGCCAGAATGAAAAATTGAGAACCATGCACCTATGGTTATCCTCTACAAATATAAAAACATTAAAATGTACCATTCCTTTCTTTAAGGGTGGTACATTTAAGATGAAGTCAAGAGAACCATTAACTGCAGAGGAACATCGTTTTCTTGTGCACAATTAAAAGGAAGATTTAATATAGGCAAGCGGGTAACTGGAATTGAAAAAAACCACCCCGTAAAAATGGAATTTGAAAATGAATTATGTACAAATGCTGAACATCTGGTTTCAAAAAATGTATAAACTTTTATTAAGATTTCAAAAAAGAAAGAGAACAAGTTAAGGAGTATATGTTACAATGGGTGGCCAATTTTGACTGTGATATATAGCTGGGTACAGGGGAAAGAACTTAAATTGGATAAAATTTACATTGTGTTATAGCTGGAGAGAATTTCTTTATAAAACGATGGATTGTTGGTATGTGACACCAGGGATCCTATCAAGTATGTATAAGGGTGCCTGAAGTCAATGTTGGAAATGTGAAAAACATGAAAGGACAATTTATCATGCACAATGGACATGAAAAAGCCAAAAAGTTTTGGATACAATTGCATACAACGATAAAAAGAATTTTAAGGATTATTGTTGCAAAAAAACAAGAAATTTTTTTACTAGGATTTATGGATACTAAATTAGAAAAGTCTCATGAATAGCCTTGTATATAACAATGATAGCGAGATTATTAAATGCACAAAGATGGAAGAGTATTGAAATTCCCAATGGAGCGATGGATTATAAAACTGTCAGAATTAGCAGAAATTGCAAAACTGACCTGTTTGGTTAGGGAGAAAATGACAAGTACTTTTTCAAAAGACTGGAGACTTTTTATGGAAATCATCTAAAAGAAGAAAAAAAAAGTGAAATGATGATTTATGGATTTAATGATTGAAAAAGATGAGAATTTAATGCAGAATTGTAGATCTTTGGAAAATATAAGAAGGATGGGAGATGATGAGTTGGTCAATATCTGTTAAAGAGAAGGTTGAAAATTATATTTCTTAGCTTTAGTTTTATTTTTTATTTTTCTTAAACATTTTTGTTTTGTTTTTTCTTTTCTGTCTTTTTCATTAGATTTGTCTTTTATTTTATGTACAATATTTAATCAATATGATTTTTTTAAAGGATACATTTCTTTCATTTTGAAAATTGTCCCCATCCAGCCAGAATTCATTCTCAAAAAGCTTATGAAACAGTTAGTAATCTGGATATTGAATCTGAACCTCCATTCCTTCTGATTCAGTCAGATTCCAAACTTTTTAATTTCTTTAACCGTGAAATCTGCAAGTGGTTTTGAAGCGCTCTAACATCAACTAAGGAACAAATATAATTTTTGATTCACTTTGTACATGTAAAACATTTTAACTGTTTTAACAATCTTCAGCACTCTCTCCTTGGATATTCAACTAATTGCATTTGAAGACAATTAAGTTTAATATTATATGATAGTATGGGGATTTGGACTGCTTTCTAAATACATATATGTAAGATACTGGATTTCATATTAGAAAAATGGAAAATACTAAATTATCATTTTCTAATATATTTTATTTCACTAATAACAACATAAAATTACGTAATAAGCCAAAAAGGCTTTATTTTATGGTCTCAGACATCCGATTTCTGAAAACAATATATAAAATCAAACCACAGGCAATTCTTGCATAAAAATTTATACATGAAGTATTACTATGTAGTTTCTATAAAACAGATGTTTTAGACATGCATTAAAAATAACCAAACCATATAAATGTGCATATGTGTGCAGTAGCACTCATGCGTGTACACCCGCATTTTTAAATTAAATGTTGTCCTCAGCTTGATTGGTTGGTGGAAGAAATAATACATTATATGGAGTTGATATTTATTTCTACTGGGGGAAAACAGAATTGTTAAGTTCTGGTTCTGCTACCTGTCGTTTTGTGGGATACTGACAAACAGATATTGCTCCCACTGAAAGATTAGACACTGTTGCATGTAAGAGGATCCAGTTACAATCTCACCACGTGAGACAGTTCTACCTCATGGACCTTGACAAAGTTCTTTGCCCAAGACAGCAGGAAGCCTTGAAAAAATTGAAATAGCTCCCCAGGAGATGAATCGCAAGGGATCCCTACATCTATGGGATTTTGTGGCCCCGTGAAGATCCAAACACAGTTTCTGGGAAGAGAATTAGCAGGTGAGTGTTGATTAACATGACCAAACATTATCTAAGGACGCCATTGATGTAATCTTAACCCAATCAGCCAGTTTTCTTTTCCTGGTTTTGAACCATCTTATCTAATAAAAAAAATGTCTAAGAACTTGAAGGGCATGCAATTATTATAAAGTGAACATATTGAACTAATGAAGGTATTGACTCTCCAGGTATTCCCATCTAGAAAAGCAATACCTTCATTGGTTCAATATGTTCACTCTATTACTTACAAAACAGAGGAAATTCCCTTCCTCTTAATTATTCTTATTGCTCTCCACAGGCCAACTGTGCCCATGCAATTAAGGAAAACCATCCTCAGGCCCTGACAGGGCAAATCTCCATCCTGGGCCGCATGAGACTGCCCTTATCTTATTTCCAGCCCACAAAGGACATAGGCCCAAAGGGATATTTTCCTAGTTATTCCATTTACTCCATTGGCTGGTGATTTGTAGCAGTGAAGCCAAAGGAGAAACCCATTCAACTTGCCTACAAGAATTGGCACACATCAATCAGAGTAACACCATTCTGCAGTGCAGGGTTGTCCGGAGGAGAGTGTCAAAAAAATTGAAGATGGCAGCAATTTATTCTTTTGGGGACACACACACTCCTCCAAACAGATGCCCTTGCTTTAGTGATTTGGAATAGATGCATTAGAAGGAGAAGAATGTTGGTAATGGGAATACTAGATTTTATCTTAATATTTTCTTTGTGCCAACTTGATGGAGGTGGAAACCACTCTAACTCAGCAGTCTGGAAAGGCTCCCAGTGTCCTTGCTTCTTGCTCCCAAACTGTTGGGTCACCTCCAACCGACGTCCCTCCATTTCTTCATCTCCTCTCTTACCAAGTCACTACTAACATTTTGCCAGTTTCCTCCCTGCCATCATCAATTCTCCTTACTAGACAACAGCAATGGCATTTAGCCATTGCTTCTTTGTTTTCCTGACAAGTAGTAGAAATTTCAGTCAAAAGAGTAAGCTCTACATCCCTCTTTTCTTTAGTTCTTCAGAAGGTTTTTGTGCCACAAAATTATGACACTAATTAATACTCAGAATGAATAAAGATAATATGTATGTTATGTGTACTGTATGTATGTACAAATAAATAAATAAGAAAAAATCTCTAATATCAGCATATTACGTCAGTGAAAGACAGAGGAATGGAGGTAACTATAGGACACCGCTTGGCAGCATATTACTTTTGTGCAATCTGAAATGCTAAACCAGTGGACTTCTGTCTTCTGCTGAACACACAATCCACACATAGAGACATATACACAACACACAGACATGGGAAGGTGAGGGGGGGGAGTGAATTTTCAAAGATCAGGTAATAACCAGAGAACTCTCCTTCCACTCACTTGTCTCGTGTTGAATAAATCAGAGTCAGTCAGAAGCCAATGAAAAGAGAAAACAACATGAACTTTATCAATCCATGCACATACAGAGAGAAAAAGAGAGAAATGTACTGGAAGTGGGGAGGAAGAAAGAGGAAAAACTAAAACACCTCTAAATCCACCTCTTGGGAGTTCTCCTGCTGACAAGAAGATAAGCTGTCATTACTTGAGTGTGACACTGCAGAGCAGAACATGCTTTATCAAATTTGACACAACTAATGGAATGAGAGGAAAGAGCAAGTAGATGGAGAGGAAAGAATGATCTGTGGGATCATGGAGATGAGGAGCATTCTTCCTCAAAGCCTATATTCAGGGGGAGCCATATTTTACAAAAGGATGTTTTCAACTCCCAGAATTTTCTTCTGACACCACAGGTCTTTTAAACTCCTGGAGATCAACACATTCTGTATTTACCCTGAGAACTGGATGATTCTAGACAGCTATCCTTGAGTTGAGTGAAAGACTCCCAGTTCCCTTGGAGCAGAAAAACACAAGATGATTCATCATACCCTACCGAGACAAATATAGCTACTCAATCCACAAAGCTGTCTCATTAAGAAATATTTACCTTGCCACATGACACTTCCAGGCTTTCTGGAGATGTGCATCATCCCAGATGTGAGACAGGGCCACAGATCACTGAGCTGCAAAAGGTAGAGAAGATTTCTCTGCAGAAAACCAAGATTTGGGCTGGCTGCCCTAGATAAGTCATAACTTCCCAGATCAACCTATGTTCATGTATGGTTCTACAGAGAAATGACTGAATGCAATGTTCAACACATTCTTGCAAGTGTGTGTGTTTGTGTGTGTGTTTGTGTGTGTGTGTGTGTGTATCCCTCTTCTAACTGATAACACTTCAACTTCTGGTGTTTTCCTGTAAAAAGCTCTGTGATGTTTCAGATTTTGACCCATCAACTTTTGTTCCTATCCGCCATGTACATATGTGGGTGTATGTACTGTACAACACAAAATTTCACTAAAAGGATATTACCATCAGTTGTACCCTAATTAATGCAAATAAGAGAAAACCACTACATCACCCAAATATTAATAATCAACTGCACACCAAAGCAGTTAAAAAATTGGTTA
The DNA here is from genome assembly GCF_964273705.1 of Natrix helvetica. Classification (NCBI taxonomy): domain Eukaryota; kingdom Metazoa; phylum Chordata; class Lepidosauria; order Squamata; family Natricidae; genus Natrix; species Natrix helvetica. Next base: position 219,081,076 of record NC_138548.1, on the reverse strand, counting down.
AAAAATTAATTTGGAATCAGTGGGATTGGATCCCAAACTAATTGACTGAAAACTCCATTAAAACCCTTCTTAAGGCTGGAGTCATAAACACACTTATTGAGGAATAAATCCCATTGGCATTCAGAACAGCTCAGCAGGCCCCTCCGGGTGTGGTGGAGAATTTGCTGCAACAAAACCCTCCAAGTATCTTAACGCACCTTAAAGACTTATTACTTTTATTACTGTGTAAATTTGGTGAATAACGATCCATTTCGGCAACCATTTAGGTAATGTTATGTGGCAATAAATCCCATTGAAATGCCGGTCTCACTTCCTTTTAAGCAAGCCAAAGCAGCAAACCGTAAACAAATAATGATATGAAAATGCACAAACACAATCTGTAATTATACAGTAGCCACATGGCGTCAATGCTGAGGCTCAGGTAACCAAGTGCTAATTCTCCAATATTAGTCTTAACCCGCCGAGAAACTGATTTTCTGTCTTTAAAAGCATGTTGTTGTATATTACACATTGGGTCTGGGAGTAATATTCATTTAACTTACTTCGAATTGGAGATAAACTGTTCAGGATTGCACTATATTTCATCTCTAAAATTCTACACAGAAGGAATTAGAAGTTATAAAACAGTTTGTGGGCTGCCAGTATTTTGGCTGTTAAAATAGGGAGGTGCTAATTATTAATCTTCTGGTACTGTTTTACTGATCATATTACGAGAGAATTTTATATGAAAAGTTAAATAGGAGAGGAATGGGCTGTCTATAAAAGTAAACAGAAATGAACATGACAAGTGCCCTATGGTGATGAAGAGATCAGGAAGGCCACTTTTTAAATAGCAATTTATTCCTTCCCTCCAAATATGCTTGTCATACCACTGAGGGAATTCCTGTATGCTACAAAAGCTCAAACAATTCCCATATAACAAGCATTGTCTATAGTCTTCTTTGACATGGTAGTATGGTAATTCACCACAGAGAAGATAGCTCAAGAAGGATAACATATTATCCGCAATTTGTGACTGTTTAAAGTCCTTGACTTATGATTTACTTGGAAAAAAGGAGTTACCATCCGTTCCAAAATTCTGATAAGTTGCTCCCTCCCACAATCACATGACCACACCGCGGGTTCAACAACATGGTCACTTTTACAGCCATTTGTAGCATCCCACGGTCACATTGTCAGCCGTGGAACCAGCGGTGGTATTCAGCAGGTTCTGACCAGTTCTGGAGAATCAGTAGTGGAAATTTTGAGTAGTTCAGAGAACCGGTAAATACCACCTCTGGCTGGCCCCGCCCCCATCTATTCTCTGCCTCCCGAGTCCCAGCTGATTGGGAGGAAAAGGGGATTTTGCAGTAACCTTCCCCTGGAGTGGGGAGGGAATGGAGATTTTACAGTAACCTTCCCAGTGGTGGAATTCATCAAGTTCACACCACTTTGGGAGAACCGGTTGTTAACTTTCTGAGCAGTTTGTGAACTGGTTGTTGGAAGAAATCATTAGGGCAGAGAACTGGCTGTTAAATTATTTGAATCCCACCGCTGATCCTTCACCTGCCACGCCCACCAAGCCATGCCACGCCCACCAAGATATGAACATATCAGTATATTGAATAAAAGTCAAGACATTCACACAGTACCCCTCAACACCATGATTAAAACCTTGTATACATATGTATTTGGATGTTTATATGTTTGCACATATGTTTTTATGTCTCATATGTTTTATTGTACGCCGCCCCAAGTCCTTGGTGGAGAGGGAGCGGCTAATAAATTCAAATTTTTATTTTTATTATTTTTATTATTATTATTATTATTATTATTATTATTATTATTATTATTATTATTATTATTATTATTATTATTATTATTATTATTATTATTATTAAATAAATGTCAGTATAATGGGATAATCTCAGAAAGCCTCTTCTGTTTTGGAAAGTTTTGGAAGCAGTTTCATTCTCTTTCACTAGATTAAATTAAGACCTGGCGGAACAAATTGTGCGGAAGCATTCCTCTGCATGGTGCGTGTTCTCACCTTTCTTTAGCTTTGTTCAGATCCACCTGGGGTATGAAGGGCAGCCTGATTGTTTTATTATTATTTTCAGTATTTTTATCCTGCTCTCCATCTCACAAGGCTCACAGAATAACTTACATAAGTCAATTAGCGCAATAATATGTCATTACAGCCGTTGTCTATTTACAAAGGCAGCAATTAGATTTCTGCTGCTTCTTCTCCTGTTCAGGAGGTGGGTGGTTCTAATGATTTCGCTAAAGAGAGACAGAGCTCAGATCCTTCTTCACCAGGTAAAGGGAAAAAAATGGGTTCGCCTTGACATTGTTTTTGACAACCACAATTGCAGGATCTGATTAAAATAAAAAGGAAATTAAAATGGAAAGGAAAATCTGAGCTCTTCTCATAGCTTCATAACATTGCAAGGAAGGGAAGACACAATGATTGTATATCACAGACAGTGAATATTTCAGGCTCACGGTAGTTTAGAATAACAATCAACAACAAAAACATCTGCAATAGAAGAGCTAAATTAAAATGTCCACAGTAAAGGTACGGAACAGGCTAACAGAACTTTAAAGGAAAAAGAACCTTATTGGCACCTGTATAAGTAGTCTTTGATTTACAACTGGTTGTTTAGTGGACATACAAAGTTATGATAGACTTCCTCAGGGCACTTACAACCCAGTTCCAAAGTTCTGACAGTCGGGCCCTTTCCTGAACTGCATTTCAGGTATTTAGCAACCAGCCCTTATTTATGGCCATTTGCAGTGTCCTGTGGTCACATGATGTTGTGGCCCACCAACAGATTTGGACAGTGAGGAAGTTTGGGAGGAACATGGTCCTGGAGTCTGGGGAAGGATCTGATGAGGGCTCTATGTTGGAGGCAAAGAGTGGGCCAGAGCTGTATGCCAGTTACCAGCTGTTGTCAGAATCAGACAGCAATGAGGCAGACAAACAACTGGAGCCTGTTCCCAGTGTGTGCATGTGCAAAGTTGCCAGACGAAGGGAACAACTAAAGAACAGGGGTCAATTTGGGAATAAGGCCAGACAACGAATGGCCCCTCCCAGAGGAAATAAAAGAGAAGTGAAAAGGGAGTGGAGTTTGCAGGAGACAATTAGTTTGCTTAATTGGTTCGTGACTCTCAAAGACTCCTTGCCAGGTTCTGCAGATATCGGCCTGTCAGCTCTACAAACCAGATAAGGTGTGTGATTGTAAATCCTCCTTTGCAAGACTTTGCCGGCTGTGAATGAGCAGAATTCACTGTAAATTAATAAAAGGGGTTTTTGCCAGGAGAAGGAGTTCATTTCATGCTCTTGGGAAGCCTCAGTCAGAACACATGACTGTGTTTTGTGACGTTTTTGTGAAAAGCCGGCATTTATTTCTAGTTTTTGGCAAAATTCACCCCTAGGATACAATTGGCTCTTTTAATGACTGTGGCACTTAACAATCACTTAATAACTACGGTGATCACTTACATCACTGCAAAAAAGTCCAAAAATTGGGTTGTTTTATGACCATTTCTACTTATAACTGTATTGGGCAGGTTCCTTTACGGTTGTAAGTTGAGGACTACCTTTAATGGTCTGTGAGAATGTCCTTGGGAGACAAGAAGAGGAAGAGCTACTGACTAGACAACAGTCAGATAAGAAAGCAGAAGGAATGGGCAAATATCTCAGAAGGGACTGTCCTTAGTTTCTTCAGATGTAAAGGTGAGGGGTGACAGATATATTTTCAGACTTGCAAATTTGTGTTACTATAACCTTACAATAGAGGGAGTTATGGTTGGTGCTTCTTTTCTAGCTGACGTCACCTTAACAATAATTGCAGAGCACTTGTGGGAAAATGCCAATCAATTATTTGGCAGCTAGCAGTATGACACCAGCAAGGGATCCATCAATATTTATGAGGCCTGGGAGTGATGGAGATGCTGCATCACATTTATTTACATTTATTCAGGCAGCCTGAATAATAATTTACATTTATTCAGGCAGCCTGTTTTTAAGAGTGGAAATGACCATGAAAAACTGGGCTTTTGTAGCAGATCCTTACCGGTAGTGGCAACATTTGGTAGCAGTGGATTGGTTATTTCTCAAACCACACAAGGGGCTGTTGTGCAGGTCAGATACAGAATAAAAATAGAGAGTTGTAATACATCAATTTATACAATATCGATACGCAATTCTATTTACTATGGAACCTCCGGAAAAATTTAAAAAACCAAGTTCAAGCCAATACTTCTACCTATCAGTGATAGAAAATGGGGTGAAAAACAAATATTTCCAGCCTACCAATCAGTTCTTTCCGTGAATCAGACAATTGCCACCCAATTTATCAGTAAAGCAAAGAGAAGGCGGGGAAGAGGAGGAGCTGCCTAATCAGTTGTATAGATTGAATCTTCCAACTGTAAAGGTAAAACTCTACTTTTCCCCCCCTTCCAAAATAATAGGCTGCCTGAATAAATGTAGAATGTTAAGGAAAGAATTATGTCAGGAGAATTAACTAGTGCTGTGTGTGCATGCTACCACTGTCTTGGGATTCGATGCTAGCGCAGGTGGTCTCCTGCTTACCAGCAAATTGGTTCCAAAAGCTTAAAATGAGAATGCAGTGAAACTATGAGTGAAATACATCCAATATATTACGTGCGGCGAAGTCCAGAAGAAAGACAAAGAAGTATACAGTAAATGCCAAACTAGGAGGAAGAACTTGGGCAGACGATTTGGGAATCTGCTTCCTTTTCTACATACCTTTGTTGAGGATGAATGACTAATTCTCCAAGGGCTTCACAGATCTTCTGCCAAATCCCACGAGCCCTGCTGTCTTTTCCTTTGTCAAAGAAAGAGGCAGCTTGAGGAGGTGGTGATGTGTATTTAGAGCTGCTTCAAATGAATTGAGATTTCTACCTATACTGGTTGAATAATATGAGAATATACTTTCAATTAAGCAAAATACGTAAGAGGTCAGTTCTGAGAGATGGAAACAGGATATCAGCAAAATAACTGCTTCTGTTACTGAGAAAGGCTTTTTCAGACTTCTTGTCTGACCAAAGTAATCCTTCCAGACATGGAAGAGATCATACATTTGTAGTTATGATGCAATAAGCCATCTTTGAATCCACCTCTTATTTATTGCCATTATAATTTGTTGTTAGTTGTAAAGTCATGTCCGACCCATCGTGACCCCATGGACAACTTTCTTCCATGCCTTCCTGTCATCTACCATGCCCTGGAGTCCATTTAAGCTCATGCCAACTGTTTCGGTGACTCCATCCAGCCATCTCACTCTCTGTCTTCCTCTTCTTCTTTTGCCCTCCATCTTTCCCAGCCTTAAGCTCTTCTCCAGTGAGTCCTTCCTTCTCATTAGGTGGCCAAAGTATTTGAGTCTCATCTTCAGGATATGGCCTTCTAAACAGCAGTCAGGGTTGATCTCATCTATGACTCACTGGTTTGATCGCCTTGCAGTCCACAGGATTCGCAGGAATCTTCTCCAGCACCACAGTTCAAAGGCCTCAGTTCTTTGGCGCTCAGCCTTTCTTATGGTACAACTTTTCAGACATACATTGCAACTGGAAAAAACATAGGCTTGACTATACACACTTTTGTTGGCAGGGTGATGTCTCTGCTTTTTATTATGCTGTCTAGATTTGCCATAGCTTTCCTCCCCAGGACCAAGTGTCTTTTAATTTCTTGTATTATAATACTTTATGTAAAACCTGGTATGATTTACAGCTAACAACAGCAAACAAGTAGGACAGGACATCCACAGAGCTAACATGGTTCTGTCTCCCAATTTTAAAAACTAGGAATCTCCATGTATAGTAGGAATGTGCATAACTAGATGGCAGGGTGTGTGTATGTGTTTGTGTATTTACTTCACAGAGGCAGCAAAGGAGAAACTCAGAGTCAGAATTATAATGTGGGAAATGGTTGGACTTTGCCACAGCAGTGTTTTCTTGCTCAGTAATACTCCCTTAGCTGAGTTTCTCAATTGAAGAGAAGATAAATAGGCATGGAAGGAGGGTGCAATTCCACTTAGGATCACAGTGGCTTAATTAATTAAAAACTCTCTCCAAGTGCATCACACATCCTCATTAGTTCACTTCTTATAGAATTATAGAACACAAATAGAGCTTAATAATAGTCTGGTCTAATACTATTCCCAGTGCAGGAATCCATTATTACAAACCCCAAGGAGATGGCCAAACATCCATCTTCTATTTTCACACCTCCAGTAAAGAAGAGTGTCCTACTTCCTTAAAATAAAAAGCCCACTATAGATATCATGTAGGCTTTAATGTATATATTTTTCAAGATTTCTTCTTCCAGAGATTCCTAATATTTTTTTTCTCTAGTGCAGCAATGGAAGAATTTGTGAGATCTTGGATAAAATTGCCACTGATAAGATTCCAGAATTCTCAGTCATTGCCCCCCCCCCGCCCCCTGAGATTTGCAACAGAGTGAAGCCAGTAATCCTAACATATAAAAACCTCTGCCAGATTCCAAGCCGCTGGGTTTGCAAACTGTTGTAAACTGTTCCAACAACTGGTAACCTGCTTTTGCATCCATATCTTCAGGTATAGTTTGCAAGCTGCTTTTCAGAGTTTCAGGATTTTGCTGGCAGAAAAGGAAATATTCTCCATAATCAAAGGGAATTCAAAGCCATGGACATTCCTTGAAATGCAAAGATGAACATCATGGCCAACACACACACACACACACACACACACACGGATTTCAGTTTTAGTGAAATCCTCTGGAATGACCTCCCCCCGACATTAGAACCACTTCTGACCTCCGCTCCTTCCGGCAAAAACTGAAGACCCACCTGTTCCGATTAGCAGGCCTGGCATAATTCAACTGTCCCTCCTGGCAAATGTATTATATCTGGTTATTTTAGGGGTTTTTTAATTTACTGTATTTGTTTTTAGGGGTTTGAATTTATTTTATATCTGCTTTGTACAGTTCTTTTAACTGCATTTTAACCTCCTCCATGTCAACTGTCAACTGTACATATTTAATTTTATTGTATCTTGTTATATTTTGTATCAACTGTACACCGCCCCGAGTCCCTTTCGGGAGAGGGGGCGGTCTAGAAGCATTAAATATTATTATTATTATTATTATTATTATTATTATTATTATTATTATTATTATTATTATTATTATTATTATTATTAGTGAATCCTTGATCACTAAATGATTGTTCAACTGTCAGTGGGCAGTGGCTGTGTGTGAGTACCAAAAAGAGTAACTGACTTTTAACTTGGGAAAATCTTCCCCTAAGCAAACCCTGCCTGGGATTCCTTTGTTCATGTCAGGAGTATAAATTAGTGCTGTTCATTTAAACAACTACCTAGCTGTTGGAATTTCTGACCTATCTATTAAAGGCAATCTTTCAAACTGCCCTTCAGCCACTCCTCTCTAATGCAACGGTCCCCAACCTTTGCAGCTTGGAGGCCTGGCTGAGGTTGGGTGGGGAATTGGGCTGCACAAGCGTGCAGCTTCACTCACGGAAGATAGAAGACTTTGCAGCATTAGCTTCTGTGCCCCATTAGCTTCTCCATGCGAAAAGCGTTTGCAAAGGGACTAAAGGCCTGAAGTAGTGCGAGATTGCTCCCTCAAAGCCTTTCATCCATTTGCAAAAGCTTTTGGTGCAGAGAAAGCTTTGGACGTGCAGCCTCATGCTCCTTCAGACTCACTGAGGCTCCTGACACTCCAAAACTAGATCAGGAGTCCTGCTCAGGGAGCATTGGTGAATTAGCAAAGCTGAGCAGGGCATACTTGTCCTACTCAGCCTCTGCTCTCACCAGTCCGTTTTTGGAACAGGAGCAGGCGGCTTGGCAGCCTGGCTGTGGGGAGGCAGAGGGGAACTGGGCCACGCATCTCCACTCACGCAAGAGAGCAGCATTTGAGGCGCTGCCCGTGCGAGCAAAACTGCTTGTGCGGCCCAGTTCCGAAGGATGTGACCCAGTAGGATGTGGCTCAGCCTTGGGGTTTGGGAGCCCTGTTCTAATGCATCCATCCTGCACCGAAGTCTGACTCAGTTTCAGGAATTGAAAGAGATGCTCAACACCATGTTTCTCAAACCTGGCAATTTTAAGAGGTGGAGACTTCAACTCCCAGAACTCCCCGGAGAGCCAGGAAGTTGAAGTCCTCAGTTCTTAAAGTTGCCAAGTTTGAGAAATGATCCCTCTGAACAAGGAAAAAGACCCAGAAACAAACAGGTTTATTGAAAGGAAACAAATCAGCTTTCTATTTTTATTTTGTTTTGTGGTGAAGATACGGCCAGCCATAAACTCAAGCCAGTTTTTTTCCTTACATATTAGAACTACCTGTCACCCTTAGAAACTCTTATGTGATTCCTAACTTGTCTACATTACAGCCTGTGAGTTTTATCTTCATGGGGCTAATGACAGCATAAGAGCTTCCATGTTTTTTTCTCCTTTGTTCCGGAGTAATAAAAATCCATCACTGAATCAGTTTGCCATCGGTTTCCCGGCAGGCTAACAAAAGTGCTAATGGTGAAAAAGAATATACGGTAGAAAAAGAGGGAACTCAAGGATGACACTGAACTGATAGAAGCTAGAGCTAGTTCTTCCTCTTACCTTTGGATTTTTGTTAAGAAATAAAGAAAACTGTAGAAAAAAATTAAAGGTAAGATTAACCAAGTGCCTCTTCATAGTCTCCAAAGCAGAGATTTAATAGTTTACCCTCACCTATAGTCTAGGCCAGGGTTGTCCAAACTTGGGAACTTTAAGACTTGTGGACTTCAACTCTCAGAATTCTGGGAGTTGAAGTCCACAAGTCTTAAAGTTCCCAAGTTTGGACAACCCTGGTCTAGGCAAATGCAACTCAAAACTTCATATATTTTCAGGAGTTTCTGTTATCAACCCAATCTCACACAGTTTGTAATTAATATAAAATTTTCCCACCTGGAAATTCATCAGATTCAGACAACCAAGAAAGCCAGTGAGCTAAGTTTCCGTTAGTATTATCAATTCGGACACCTCAATTTTAATTCAGAAGAGCTATTGTCAGTTGAGCAGCTTTAACTCTGGATTCAATTATCTTGTGGGTTTTCCATTTTACATGATTGTTTCTATTACTCCTGTTCTGAAGTATGCCCTCCCCTCTGAAGTACTTCCTTTCCCCTCTTCCCTTCCTAGCAATTCCATACCTTCCATTGACTTCAAATATCCAAACTAGAACAAAAAGGAAGATGGCTTAGGTTGAATATGCTTTGAAGGTCCGCTGTTCTACACAAAGCAAAGCAACCTGCAGCTCAGTAGGACAATAGTGTTTCAGACAGATAATCATTTGCTACAGCAAAAGCTGGGAAGCACTTGCACATATTTGCATGGCAAGAGATAAACAAAGGGATAAACAAATCCCTTTCCTCCTATATTAACTGGAAAGTTATTGCTTTAGCAAGTGATGAGATGGGCAGACATTTTCATTCCATTAGTACATTCCAGAGACATCTTAGGCTCTTCTTGATAAACCCACATTGTGCTATATGTTCAATTAAAGTATGACTGATCACTATCATCATGAAAGTGATATTCAGCCTGAATTGTTTTTATTTGGAATTAATTCTGGAGACATGCAAGGGACAGTAATGAGATTTGGTTGCCTCTGTGGAACAATTCTTTTCAACACGCGGATGCTATTTTAAGAAATATTACTGGCTGCCTATTTTCCTTATACATAAAGAAACAGGATATTGTGTGAGACACCTATGATCATTTTCTCTAGGAACACACCTTAAGCTGTGACACACATCACAAGGTATCACAGCTCGAGGTGTGTTCCTTCTGCATTCTCAATGTACATTTAGCCCAGACTGCCAGCAGTTACGTCAATTGTGGGGTTGTCACCATCCTGCAAACTTGTTCAGGAATTCACGATCACTGGCTGAATGCAAGATGGGAAGCAGGAAACAGGGTGGAAAGTCAACTGCTCCAATAAAAACCCAAAACGCAGGAGATACCTATGCCCTTCCTAACACAGAGATGCAGGAAGGAAGGGGTGTGTGTGTGTGTGACAGTAATTGTATATGGCAGAATATAGGTGCAGAAAATTAATAATAAAACAAATAGCTCAATTAACAGAAGGATTTCAAAGCGTGTTGTTTATCATTTAAAAACAAGACAAGTTTTTATTAGGGAATCCCATTTAGATTGGAAACCCAACTTGATCTATCTGTATTCTAACTAGAAGAATTAAAGCTCTTGTAGTTGTTAGTCCTGCTCCCACTCCCACAGCTTTTTTACCTCCACCTCCTTCTGTTTCTCTGTTTAGGTTAGGAAATAACTCTGAACCAATGATCCAATGGATCACTGGTTGCCTAGTATAAATTTAGACAATCTAAACATAGAGGGAACCTAGAATCTTCTAGCATCAAAGGCTGGGTATGTTGGGGCAGCACATTGCCTACTGATGAATGTTATCAACACTATGTCATCTATTGTGTAGGTAGAGATAACAGCCAATGTAGTGTAGGGGTTAGGATGTTGGCCCAGGAACAAGGAGACTCAGTTTTAAGCCCACAATCAAGTCCAAGGCAAGAAAACATATTGGGTGACCCTGGATTCATCACAATTTCTCAGCCCAATCTATCTTGCAGATTTTTTGTGATTAAAAAAGAGTTCTTGGAAGAAATGGAAGATAAAGTGAATAAACACATTTCTATATATTAAGATTGAAGTGATCATGCTAAATAACTTGCCAGCTTTTCGGGCTGCTGACTCTATATGGGTTAAAATAAGAATGAGGGAGAACTGATAGAGTATGAGTGCTGAACCATTTTGTAGCCAAATGATACGTTTTTCATAATATTTAACATTTACAGCACTCAATTCTCCTTTTGTTGTTGCCCGCCAGCAGCTAGCAGAGCTGGCAACAGATTCAGATAGTGAGGAATTGGGGAGGAACATGGGACAGTCCCGGAGTCTGGGGAAGGCTTTGATGAGGGCTCTGTGTTGGAGGCAGAGAGGGGGCCAGAGCCATATGCCAATTATCAACTGCCTTCAGAGTCAGACATCAGTGAGGTGGACGAACAACTGGAGCCTGTTCCCAGTGTACACATGTGCAGTTGCCAGTCAAAGGGAACAGTTAAAGAACAGTAAATAAGGCCACAGAAAAATGTTTGGTACCCATCGTTTTTGATACTCGTTGAGCCTCCTGGAACCAATTAACGAGGAGTATCGAAGTATCACTGTATAAGATTTTATGGTTATAAATTGTTATCTTTTAAAAAATAAAAATAAAAACAATGACACTGACATTACTTGTCTCAAAAGCAAAACTGACTTCTCTTCCAAAGTGAAAATTATAAAGAAGGAAAATATGTATAGCAATAAAATACGAAGATGCTTCTGTCGTGTTGAAACTGTCAGTGGATGAGGATTTCAGCTGCTGGACCAAAAACAAATCTAGAATGCTGAAAGTATTTCAGAATGTTCTGTTTCTTGTGTTTGATCGTGCCTGGTGGAAGACAAGGTACTCACTTTTTCTCAAATCCTTCATTTCTAGGTGCTGAGCAGAAGGGCAATTCAGAGGAAGGGAAAGAAACACAGAAATTGAATCGGCTCCCAATGCTAGATTGAAATCATCAAATATTCCAATATCCAGGCTAAAAGTGTTTTGAAGAATGCTGTTTATGTCAATCCCATTGGCACATTAATCCTTACAAAACCAAGAACAGCCCAGTTTGTTTCCATTTACATGCAAATAAATGTTTTTTTGTAAAGCTTCTTCCTTCTACTCAATCCCCACATTCTACGCTTTGGTTCCTGGTTGCAGGAAGGCCAGGGGAGTTAGGCAAGATTCAAAGCAAGGAAACAAAAATGTTGTCCCAGCAAGAAGAGAAAGAGATGCCAGGAGACAGAGAAGCTCAGCTGCTTTTCTGCTCAGTGATGGCTCCCACGGAATTACTACTGGAGTGCTTTAAAGCCAAGCAGCCATTGATTTCTCCCTCTGTCATTAAATAGAATTGAATCTGGGAGCTGTGAAGCTCATAAGAAGTCCCAGGTAATAGGAAAAAGGAGATTGACCGTGCAAGCAAAAACAACAGCAACAAAAAGCTAAGATATGTGTGAGCAGGATGGGCTCTCTTGGTTTACAGGACTTGCTGTTCCTTTCCAGCCCAAGAACAAAAGCAATCACAGCATGAGAGGAAAAGAAAAACCCTTCTTTATCCGCTCGAAGCCTGTCTTATCACAAGCACTTTTTCCCCCACCAGTAGCTATGCAGAAACTTCTTAGAAGCCCCAAATGAAGTTAGTGTAGCCCAATTGAACAATGGACTTTGGAGGCCAGAATTCCAAACTTAGCACTTGTCCACAAACTTTTAAAGTAGCCGTGTCTTTCCCCAAGCACACAGCTGCCCTTCATTGACCAGGATGCTTTATATACTCCCATAACCTCCAAACCATCTTTTCAGAATCAAAGCATGACACAACCCCAGTGTAAACTAGAGAACTATCATGACAAACAGCCATTAACAAAGATGTTCTTTCCATTAATTAATTTAATTCCCTTTACAGTTTGGCAGATTGAATCTCACCAAGTTCAAAGTTGACTCAACCTTCCATCCTTCCGAGGTGGGTAAAATGAGGACCCAGATTGTTGGGGACAATAGGCTGACTCTGTAAACCACTTAGAGAAGGCTGTAAAAGCACTATGAAGTGGTATATAACTCTAAGTGCTATTGCTATTTACAGTTTTTTCCAGCTAATAAATGTCCATTTCATCTTGCAACAGCAAACTTTTAATTTGTAGACGCTCTGAGTTGTCCCACTTTTTTGTTGTTGTGCTTTATTTCCCATTGATTTCTTAACTCTGTGTGTATTTATTTTCATTAGCAATACGACAAATACTTCCATGTAGGGTATGTTGATTATTTGGCTATTTCATCTGCTAAAGCATTTCCCACTCATCATTATTTTTGTGTTACGGGTGTGTGTGTGTGTTTGTAATAAGCCACAAGAGTGCTTACTTTCAATGCTTATTCACTTTTTTTCTGTTTCTTCCCCAGCTTATAAATACACACTTTGAAAATCTATAAACAAAAGCCTTTTTTTAAAAAAAAAATGCTTCCTTTTAAACCTGGTTAAAAAACAGACAAAAGAGAAAAAGAAATATCAAGGATGAACATGACAAATATTCAATACTGACCAGAAGCTTTCACTGACTTGCTTTTTTCCAGTTGCAACCTTGCTTCGATGGATGGAGATCCAAAAAGGCAACTGATGGCATCCGTTGACATCATAAGATCAGTCATCTGCCTCTGATTGGAATCAGTCCACATGAACATTCAGTGTTCATAATACTTTTATTAAATTCTACAAAATGTACATATAAATAGCAACATAAACTGGCAATCAAGGAAAAGATAAAGATTAAATGTGCCACCAATGTACCTGCCTTTAAAAGAAATGGCAGGTAAAGACTGGCGTAGTCTTTCCCGGTTACCTTGAAAAAAGTAGATGAGTTTTGATAAGTATATTAGTGATATTCACCAATAATTCCTAGAACAAAAGAAAGCAGATAAACAATGCGAGAAATTTTCATTTTTCGCTAACAAAATCTTAACATCCAAGCAAGGACTTGATAAGTGCTGGAAGTATTTTTGCTGACTAACACAAAGTGCAGACTGTAAAGACAACTGGACTCTTGTTCTTTCAGTTGGACCAAAGCACTACTGGCAGGGTTGACCAAAACATTTGTGTGACCACCCAAGAATCCTCTAGAATCCATATGATTCTATGGGATACTATGTGATACTTCATATTCCTCACATTCAGCCACTCTCTGACGAATCCCTGCCATTCCTTGATCAAACATTATACTTGCCTTCCCCCAAAGGAAGGCAACTCAATTCTGTGCCTCACCTGTCAACTGGCAACTACAATAGGAAACAGTCCTAGTACTGAACTCCTTCCTCACCAAAAAGGATCCAAGCAACCAGAATTTGTAGACTCTGAGGAGACTCTGCTTTGTATGAGCAGGCAACATGCATAGAGATGACTGAGGAGAAAACCCTTTTATTAACTTCAACTAGCAACAGAACCAAATTACAACAACTTCAGCACCAGCTCTGCCTGACAGCTATTTATATTGTAACTATGAAGCAGAGCAGCCAATCAGATTCTTGCAATCTCCCACTTTACTCTGGTGTGTCTTGAGCAATGAGAGCTGTCCTCCAGTTCAATGACTTACTTCATGGGAATTTGGTCTACAACTTGCGATGTATTCTATTCTATTCTATTCTATTCTATTCTATTCTATTCTACTCTACTCTATTCTACTCTACTCTATTCCATTCTATTCTATCACATCCCATCCCATGGTGAAATTATTATTTTTTTACTACGTGTTCTGTGGGCATGGCTTGGTAGGCATGGCAGAGGAAGAATATTGCAAAATCTCCATTACCTCCCCACTGGCCAGCCAGAGGTGGTATATGCCAGTTCTCTGAACTACTCAAAATCTGCGCTACCGCTTCTCCAGAACCTGTCAGAACCTGCTCAATTTCACCCCTGATCCCATCCCATCCTATTCTATTCCAATCCATCCCATTCCAATTTTGAGAAAATACAATGATGTCCCACAAAATAAGGCACTGAGTGTTTTATTTATAACCTGCTTTTTCTTTCTTTCTTTAGGCTACAAACATTGCCTTCAAACTACCTCTATCCTATTCTTGGGAGGAAATAGGTCCCATCCTTCTGCTGTTTTGCTATTTCAATCTTGCAATAAACCAGCAAAAGCTGTGGAATTTAAACCACCCAGAGTTCAGCCAGCCAGCCTAATGCTACTGTCTGTTTTTGGTAGTCTAGTGACACATGACTGCTAGGACCAGCTGTGTTCTTCTGCAAAATACTAGCCAAAGAGTTTGGAGGAAAGGGCATCTGTCTAAAATGGCCAATGAGCACCTATTTCCTCCCATCCATTGCTGGTCACATAACTTGGACATAATTGCATGTATACCACTTTGTAGCTGTCATCGGACATTGTTGCTTTACAGGGGGAAATACATCAGTACAGCTACTGATGTTTTAAGGCCTCTCTCATTTATGGGTAGAGAAGAGATCAAGGCAACATCTCACTGTGTGGCATACAGCAGAACGTGATGAGATCAGAGTTAAATGCAAATAGAAAAAGGATCTCAGTCCAATCTATTTTACAGGGTTTGTGAGGATAAAAGGAGGAGAGACACCCGACACATACATACAGCCAGGGCCGGATTTAGATGAAAAGAGGCCCTAGGCTATTCCACTTAAGGGGCCCTTTCACCTCCCTTTTTTAAGTTTGTAAATTACATGAGAGATAATAAAATACATCATTACTGTGATATATATATCAATATATTAAATGAAACATGTTTTAATTGGTACTAACCTTTATAAAAAATGTGGCACGGATAATAAATAAAAATAAAAGGCCCCTCTTGATCTTGAGGCCCTAGGCTGAAGCCTAGTTAGCCTATAGGAAAATCCGGCCCTGCATACAGCATAAGCGTAATATATCAATACACAATAAATAATCCCTCCCCACTTTCTTCTTCCTCCAATGGGTCTCTCTGCAGGCTTTGCTGAAGTTCTCGTTCTCCAAGGCCTCAATCTTCAATTCTCCATTTCCTCCTTTTCATGCTGGATTGCACCTCACCTCCAACTTCATTCCAGTCATTCTCTTTCTCCCCTCTGGTTGGTTAAATGGAGTTCTATTCCAGCAGAGTTATATTGCTCTCCACTCCTCATAATTGACCCATCCAACTTCCCCTCCTATTGTATAAACCCACCAGCATTTCAAAGAGAAGAGGGGGCTTCGTATTTCTTGCCACCTCTTGATTCCTGTTTTAATATGTCTCTTGGTTCCATCGTAGCATTTTTGGGAATTGGGATGGCAAGGCTGTTGGACAGGAGCTCTTCTCCCTGACATGGAGTGGGCTACTTGAAATCAGTGGTGGAATTCAGCCAGTTCGCACCACTTCGGGAGAAGTGGTTGTTAACTTTCTGAGCAGTTTGGTGAACTGGTTGTTGGAAGAAATCATGAGGGCAGAGAACCGGTTGTTAAATTATTTGAATCCCACCACTGCTTGAAATGTAAATGGTAGATTTCTGCAGAGCATGGTGTATGCTGGGGAATGTCAGTAGGTGCAGTCCAAATCATTGGCTACCTACATGGACTGAGCCTGTGTGCCACATCCCATCTGCAAAAGAGCAAGGCCTTTTGGAAATTAGAATTCTGCAAATGCTGTGGCTCTCCTGGCACAAAGGGGTTAATGATAGAGGCACTGATGAACTGCCAGGCAAGGCAGCAGGCAGGAGGAAGCAAAGAGGCCGCTTTATTTATAGAGATCACTTTCCTGATCGTCACCTGCAATGAAAATAGGCTTATTTTTAAACAGACCCTTTTCCTCCTTGTCAAAACAAAAGCACACTAACCAGGGAAGGGAAAAACACACCAATCTAATATTCTGTGCACTGTTACCACGAATCATACAGAGAGACAAGCTCCACAGCTGGGGAACTATAGCCTGTGTGGACAAGCTGGCCATGACCCATACATTGAAACTGGGATCTGTTCTCTTTCCTCCCCCTTCCTGTGATGTTTATTCAAAATATATTGGGTGTTTCTTTGTTTTTAAAAGTTTTTTTAATTAAATACACATTAAAACATTGGACACAGTGTAACTGTCCTGGCAATGTCTTTGCCATACATACTAAAACATAAAGTCAAATATCATAACCACCTTGCTTATTTACAATTGGTCTATTCAATACTTACAAATGTAACTGGGAAGCTTTCAGATTCGGGTTAATGTCAGGGTTCCAAATAGCATCCAAAATTAAATCAGGCAAAATATTGGTCAAAGTTCCAATTTATTAAGAGGGCCATGTTGGCACATCTGGGAAAATCGAATCTGAAAGCTTCCCGGTTTTCCCCACCCAATTGAAAGTTCACAATCTTTCCCCCACCTTCCACTGGTCTATTACAAGGTCCAATCTTCCATTACCATGCTGGCAGTTCCTCCCATCCAGTTCCTGTCAGGTGCAGAGGTGCAGAGACAAAGGATGACCTTGGCTTTCTAAAAAGGAATTTTATTTTGGCTACACAGCATCTAACTCCGTACCATCCCCTCTCCCATTTTCCCACAATAGAAAAGGCATAGTATAATAATACAACGTATGGCAGGCCACAGAACCAAAAGGAATATGGCTGCAGGCCTGACAGACATCTTATTTCCATCCATGTTACTTTGATCTTGTCTTATACATTTTCACTCTATTATAATTTCATACATAATTCTAATTTCCATTCTATAGATCCTAGTCATTACTTACTTTGGGTCCCTCTTTTTTGTTCTAACCATCGATAAATTGTATCTTGTAATATTCTGTTTAATCTTTATTCTTCAGTTCCCACGTCAGTCTATCCATTTCAGCACAAGTCAGAATTTTCCTAATCACTTCCTCTTCTTGTGGAATCAAAATATATTGGATGCTGAACGTCCATTGTTCCCAGACAGGTACAGTAGATGGGGTAATGGGAATTGCAGTCAAACATGAAGGGAAGGTTAATAGAATTTAAAGGCTTAAAAAATCCACTAAATTATAGAATTTTGTGCATTGCCTTCTTTTTTTCCAAATTAGGTGAATTTTTCACACAACTGGAACCTGCCACAGTATCACTTTTGTAGGATCTTTACATTATAGATATTAAACAACTGGTCCATAAGTTCCCTAGTTATAATTAGTTCCCAATCAAGCCATGTATTTTTCTTGATGTAGTATGTCTTTATTAGTCCCAATAATATTTGAGACTAATGATATATAGCCTATCAAATAAACAATTGGCAGCTTGGGAGAATATAAACCAAATAATATTTAAAGCTAATGTAGAAAACAATCAAATCATAAAGAGTCATGATGAAAGGAAGGCAAAGAATTCGGGAGAAGAGCATCTTTGCTTCAATGAGAGCTAAGCAGGAGGTTCCAAAAAGAGCATATGTATGTATTTTTCGGAGTATAAGATGCACCTTTGTCCCTCATAAAAGAGGATGAAAATCTGGGTGCATCTTATACAAAGAATACAGCATTTTTTGCCTTCCGAAACCCCACCTCCTTTGCAAAAATGGCCGTGCATAGCCTTTAGGAGGCTTCCAGAGTGCTCCTGGGGACTGGGGAGGACCAAAATGAGTGAAAAACAGGCTGTTGTTTGCTCGTTTTGCACTCTACAAGCCTCCTAAACACTATGCATGCCCCCTTTTTTTTGACAAAAAATGGGCTGTTTTGGGGAGGTATGCAGAGTGCAAAAACTTTTTTTTTAAATTTGCCTCTTCAAAATCTTGGTGCGTCTTATACTCCAAAAAGTACGGTAATTCATTGTGACAAAGACATAACGTTTGGAGTGTTATACAATTAGGTCAATAGGAGATTGATCTGGAATGCAAAGAATGAATGGGGGAAAGCCTTGGAGAGAGTAATATGGGATACAGGTGAAATTTAAAGAAGTGGTGCATTTTGTATAACATTCAACTCTAGGAGAATGCAGAAATAGAGGGATTCTTGCTCCAGTGAGGAAAGCCAGAAGGTTAAAGTTTGTCCGTCGTAAGAGGGAGGGAGGGAGGGAGAGAGGCAGAAAGGAGGTGGGGATTTACAAAATGTAGCATATACCTTACACATATGCTAAGGGAAGCATCTTTTGCACATGTAATACTTAATGGAGAAATATATAGGGAGAATAATATTAGGTTGGAGATAGAAATGGGGAGAGCAGAAGAATTACTTTTCCTTTGAGCTTGTGCCCCACATTCTGGTCCTACCAGGTCAAATTTAGATGGCGCTTCCAACAGAGTTGGAAGGGAACTTGGAGGTCTTCTAGTCCAACCCCCTGCTCAGCTGGAACCTGCACCATTTCAGACAAATGGTTGCCCAATCTCTTCTTAAAAACCTCCAGCCACAACCTTGTTCCATTGATTAATTGTTCTAACTTTGGCTGGGAGTAATGGGGACTGCAGTCTAATATAATCTGCATTTCTTCTGAATGGCTTTAGCTCTGGAAAAGAGAAGAGCAACAAAGCAGGAACAAGCTCACACTAATCTAAATTAATCAAAAAATGATGGTGGTTTTTCCTTACATAAGAAAATAAGAGGTCTGAAGCAGAAGCATCACTAGGTGATCCTTGCCTTCTGACAATCAGAGGACAAAGCAAACAAGTTCCTTTCATGTTCCTCCTGGTTCGCAAAACAAGATTCAAAGAGAAGCAGTGATTCTGAGGAACAAAAGGAATGGCCTGGAAGCAGTGTTGGGATTCAAAAATTTTTACAACTGGTTCCGTGGGCGTGGCAGGGGAAGGATACTGCAGAATCCCCATTACCTCCCGATCAGCTGGGACTTGGGAGGCAGAGAATAGATGGGGGTGGGGCCAGTCATAAGTGGTATTTACCGGTTCTCTGAACCAATGTTCCCTCTAATTTTTTTTCAGTGTGAGCAGAAAAGTATAGTGTTTGAGCGGCACATTTTTATGCCTGAGCAGCACCTGAATTTTTTTCACAGGTATCACCTAAGACAACAACAAAATCAGTATTATTTGAAACTCAAAATTATGTTTATTCAAGGTACCCGCTTAATTAAAAGTGTTATATAGTATCACTTAACAACGCTCCTGCTTAGCAACCAAAATGTTGGGTCAGAAACTCTGGCATTTGAAGCACGCAAGTCTTAAAGCTGTCAAGTTACAAGATCCTTGCATTTTCCTAACCCTTTAGGAAAAAAACCCCAAGGGGTCTTCAAACTTGACAGCTTGAAGACTTGTGGACTTCAACTCCCAGAATTCCTCCTCCAGTCATGTTAGCTCAGGAACTCTGGCATTGAAGCATGCAAGTCTTAAAGCTGTCAAGTTGCAAGATCCTGGCACCACTAACCCTTTAGGGAAAAAAAACCCAGGGTCTTCAAACCTGACAGCTTGAAGACTTGTGGACTTCAACTCCCAGAATTCCTCCTCCAGTCATGTTGCGGCGACGTCATCTGCATGGATCTGCTCCATCTTTGGCTTTTTTCACAGGGGGCAGGGCTGCCGCTGAAGATGCTGATGAGCCCCTCCTCCTCCTCCTCAAATGAATAACAGAATAGAATAACAGCTGCCTCCTCCTCCTCCTCCTCCTCCTCCTCAAACGGCACCACCACATTTGGAGTGAAGCTGCCAAAGCTCCCGCTGGCGCCCCCCTCCACTCGGAGCACCTGAGCTGGGCACCGCTGCCTTCTCCTCCGCTGCCGTGCTTTTGAGAAGCCATGAGGCTTTTTTCCCCTGCTCCCGCCCCCCCCTCCTCCGCCTTCCTACTGGCTCCTGTGGCCTCATGGCTCCTCAAAAGAGGAGGAGGGGGCAGCAGGGGTAATGCAAGGCTCAGCTCAGATGCTCCGAACAGAGGGGGAGGCGCTGCTGCCACGGGTGGGGGCGCCGGCGGGAGCTTTGAAAAGGCTTTGGGGGTTTATTATAGCTGCAGCGCCGGGCGCAAGCAGCTAGGATTGCCCGCCCACAAAGGACCTCCCCGGGCTTGCTTTCCTGAACTCAGTCGCCCCGCGCTCATCAAAACAAGTCCGGGGAGGTGCTTTGTGGGTGGCCAGTTCTAGCTGTCTGCAAAGGACCTCCCCAGCCTCCGGCGCCTGTGACTGTACAAAACACTGCGCGGCAGTTGGAAACTGCTGCGCGGTGTTTTCTTGCCACCTGCGCGGGCGCGCAGCCGCGCACCTTAGAGGGAACAGTGCTCTGAACTACTCAAAACTTTTGCTACCAGTTCTCCAGAATTGGTCAGAACCTGCTGAATACCACCTCTGCCTGGAAACCTTCAGAAAATCTTACTTGATGTTTTTTTTGGCTACCTCTGCTATTGTTTCCCTGGAACCCAATAATTTATAATGGAATGGGAAGAGCTGAGGGGGAAATCTGAGCAATCTTCATTGAGAAAGATCACCGTTGGGTCCCTTTTAGCATCATTTTACTCCCTGTACGTACTAGAATTGCAATACTGTAATAGGGTGTCTTTGAAGGAAGTATTGACGGCAATCTGCTTGCCTCAAACTGAGGGCCTGTTCCCAACCAGACATGCCTGGCTGATTCCATCTTGTCCATAAAAAACTTCCTTCTGAGAAAGGAACTTGTTCCCTGCAGACAGTGTTTTTGATGTGTTGGTTGGCTTGACGATAGTGTTAAAGCTGCAAAAACTTAAGCCAAACTGGGGATATAGCTTAGAAGATGGGGAGCAGGTTAGGTAATAGTCGTAGTGTCAAATCACCACCAGCATTAAAGCCCCCAATTGTATTCAGTACTTGGGTCCATATTAAGGACTTTGTTAGAAGGCTAGACTCAGAACTCGTATTCAATATTTAGCGGGATTATTTGAAATAAAAAGTAAATCCTTGGTAAAATATTCAGTTTGTTCTGCTGACATTCTTCCTAGCTGAGACAACAGGTTCAGCTGTCTTCCATCTTAAATTAACCGCACATTGGCGGTTGTGACACATATTTTGAGCAACAGGGAGCCGCAGCAGAGGGATGAAAGGGCCACATACGGCTCCAGAGCCGTGGGTTGCTGACCCCTGAGCCTTGGCAAAAACTATGTTTTAAGGACTTTGTTTAGAAAGTCAGGTTGGGATCCACTTCAGGAGAAATGCCGGCTAAGAAGGCAGGAGTAATGACAGAAAAGGCATAATTTCTGGATCCCATCTGATGAGACTCTTGTATTGATGGGACCCAAAGCGTGCTGATTTAGTCAGACTGAATAGGAAGGGCAGATACAGCAGAAGAAGTCTGCCACTTTCCATTTCTCACCAGTAAACATGGGCAGAGCTGTCATCAGCTTTTGACTATGTTTGGGTTGGGGATGATGCTCTGTTATTTCTACTCTCAGAATTGGTGGGTGGTTGTTGCACATTAGGATAAACTGGAAGTGCAGATTTGGGTGACATCACATACACTCAGACCAACAGACTTGCATGCAATCTTTCAAAAGAAGATTCAGAAAAGAAGACAGTCAAGCAATGAACAATACCCCAATCAAGGAACTACCGACTAATTAAACAGTAAACAACAGTCCAGTCAAGGAATTACCCAAAAGAAAACAACAAATCCCACCAACACTGTCAGGGCAAGCATTTGCATATAAACAGAGAGCAAACCTTACTCCCTTCTAGCATTGATGATGTTACCTTGCTGGGTAGTGAAAGGTCTGCAAAAAAAAAAAAATCAAGCTCAGAGTGTACCAAGAACTTCACAAGTCTCTTAGCATTTGGATCTCAAATATCTGCAAAAGTTCCATACCCCTGATTTGCAAGAGATAAAATGAGTTGGAAAATGTGATTAATTTAAAAAAAAAACATTTGCTACTGAATGATTATTGTTTCTGTCCGTGTTCAGTTTGAAAGCAGGTAGCATTTGAATTTGAACCGTGTGCTCTTAACATACAATCAACTACCATTCGTACTTATAACAAGTATTCCACTCCAACATCTCATTATGAACATTGGTGGGGTCCCTTCATCTGCTTTTACCACCAGACTTGTTAATGGCACCACTCATTACATTGCCTGCCACATACAAGCTGTAATTATACTTAATTTTACTTAATTAAAATATTCTGAATTTTTGCTATTAAATGTTACTCTCTAACCTGAAACTTTTGGGATAGTGCAGGCTTTAAAAAATCCTTCCAAAGAAACAAGAAGATGAGTGGGAAACTCAAGAGGCGCAGAAACGTGTCTGATCCACACGCCAGCCTTAAAAGCAAAGCAGAGTTCTAACTAAACAGTACTAGAATCTTAAACTTCAGAGAAAAATTTCTAGCCAGGTTGATGAGCTCATGAATGGCGGGGGGGGGGGGACTGCTCACCAGATGTTGCTGATATAGCAATAGCACTTAGACTTATATACTACTTCACAGTGCTTTTACAGCCCTCTCTAAGCAGTTTACAGAATCAGCATATTTATTCCCAACAATCTGGGTCCTCATTTTACCCACCTCGGAAGGATGGAAGGCTGAGTCAACCTTGAGTCTGGTGAGATTCGATCTGCAAACTGCTGGCACTTTAACCTCTGCGCCAACGCGGCTTTTATGAGATCATATCTTATGATATGATATAGCTCCCAACTTCCTTCACTGTTGATGATAACTATATTGGGTTGGAATTAAGATTCAATAGAAGAGAGTATCTGTAGCTCAGGATTGAACTGTGGAGTCCTTGTTATCCTCTGAACTTGGTGACTTGCTTGCAGATGTAGGCATCTTTTCAGTGATATTCCTCCTTCCCCAGTTCTGCAGCTAAAGTTCATTTCTTTGGGGAGACAGGGGGATGCAGAGATGAAATTCAGCAGGTTTCATCTGACAGGTTCTGGAGAACTGGTAGCAGAAATTTTGACTAGTTTGGAGAACCGGCAAATACTACCCCTGGCTGGCCCCAGAGTGGATTGAGAATGGATATTTTGCAATATCCTTCCCTCAGGAGTGGGGAGGGAAAGCGGCTTTTGCAGTATCCTTCCCCTGCCACTCCAACCAAGCCACACCCACAGAACTAGTAGTAAAAAAATTGAATTTCACCACTGAAGGGGTGTCTTTTAATTGGGTGAAATAAACCCAAGTTCTGCCAAGTTTCCCCTTTTGGTCAAGATAACTGAAGACATGTAACATGTGTTCTCTTTTTTTAACCAATCTACAAAAGACTTGCTCCACAATAGAAAGCAATTGGCATTTTATTCTTGGCATCAATGAGAGGGGAAAAGAACTGGGACATCCTGAAAGTGGGAGCTGTGTTAACCTATCAGCCAAGGAAGTTCAGAGTGTCTCTTTGGTCCAATCAGTTTCACTTCTCCACACCTGTAGAAAACACGCACACTTGAATGCCTATTCTGGCACTTCTGCCCTTTTCCACCACGGCACTGGAAATGAACAGTTCTACATTTTAATCATGCAAACAACTCATTTTCTTCTCCTCCAAGGCATTTGAAAAGGTGAAAGTAACTAATACTATAATTATACTATTAATATTGGTTTGCACTGTTCTATTTTTATTGCTTTGCTTGTGCTGCACTGGAAGATTAATGCATACCAAAGGAGGGGGGGAGAGAAAATATGAATATTTTGTGCCTTCCATTTCTTCCTAATGTGGCATTTTCCTCCAACCTCTTGTTTTTCAGTTTGCAAGCTTCATATTGTGCCTCAAGTGATACTCTGGCTAGTAGATCAACTTCTATTCACAATCAGAGCCTGTTATTTGATCTTAAGAAACCATGAACACTTTTACTAATCCATCCTTTCCAAATAAGGTAAGTATCCAGATCTGTCTTATTGTTTCTTTAAAGAGATATAAAAAATATTCAGCTCTCAACAGGTTTGGGTGCTTTGCAGTCTTGAAAAGCAAGAATAAAATAAAAGAACCAAGGAAGGTACATCCAGAAAAAGAAAAGCTACACGAAACAAAACCAAACCTCACAGAAGCTCCTCACCTTCCTATTCCAATGCCTGGTACCTACTTCAGGCAACAGCCATATGGATTTTTTGGAGTGATGCCATTCCAGGTGTAGTGATAGAGAAGAGATTGCCAAGGTTGGAGACCCCTGGTCTAGCTGACCGGTGTTGTGCCTAGCTCCTCTCTGCTCTAAGTGACCTTAGCTCAGGAGGCAGTGTGGACTCCACCTCCTCCTCATTGCTAATGGATGGCAGAGCTCTGTTTTCGCTGGCAGAGGGTTGCAGGAGGCCATCTCAGTCAAAAATGGAGCTTGGGAGCCTGTTTTCGCTGGCAGAGCGCTCGGGCCACCACAGTCGCCCCTGACACAAATGACATCAAGCTGGCCATACCCTCCTGCCCCCCCCCGCCCCGAGGTCAAACACAATCCTGATGGAGCCCTCAATGAAATGGAGTTTGACGCCCCTGCAATAGATGGTCCCCTCCAAAAAAAAGTTATTTAAGTCTTAATCAGAGGCACAGAAAAAATTCAGTTGAATTAGCACTTTGTCATAATCAAAGATCACGATAAATAGACTCTATTTAAAGTGTGCTAAAACCAGCTTTTGGTATTCTAAAAAAAAATGATTCATCCTACCCAGGTAAGCAATGCTAATTTTCAGGCCTTTAAATAGAAACTTATAACATATATCAAAGGGGGAGGAGGGATATTAAATCAAAGGAAAACACGTAGAACATTTTCCAGTGACAATTCACTGGCTAGGTAATAATGAGAAATCTTAACTGGTTTGAGGAAAGGGAAGGTATTATGCCCTTTGGTAAGCTCAAGATGCTTCCAACCAGCAGTGAATACTTTCAATCAATGAAATAAGTCCTGGAAATGTAGACCATGCCCTCTTAAGAATTTAAGAAGATAAGAAAAGTCCTTCTAGTTTAGACTGTGGCCAATCCAGTGACGTGCAGTGAGGGTTATGGCTGGTGAGGCTGGTGACGTCATCAGGAAGGTGGGGAATGGGACCACGTGTGCAGGAGGCTGAGGCAGCCTCAGCCTCCAGCACACATGGTCCCATTCTCCGCCTTCCTGAGTGAACATTAAGGGGACCGCGGAGTGCACTGATCCGCATAGCATTGCTTCCTCCACCGGCGCCAGTCCCTTACCCCCCACTCCTTCAAGATCTCCCACCAACCCAAAGCCTGATCCCCAGCTCTCTCGGGCAAGGCTTGAGTGGGGTGAATGGGAAAGCAACGAAAGGGGCTGCACTTTCACCCCGCTCAAGCCTTGCCGCCTACAGCCACCGCCCGCCCTCGCTGCCCCTTTCGTTGCTTTCCCATTCAGGTGGCTGTGCTTCCCATTCCCACTTCCCATTCAGGCGGCTTCCCATGCAGGCGGCAAGGCTTGAGCGGGGTGAAAGCGCAGCCCCTTTCGTTGCTTTCCCATTCAGGCGGCTGTGCTTTCGTGCCTTTGTCATCCGGCAGCACCGACATTTCTGCCTCCGCCCTCCACAGCTCCCGGGCGCGCCCGGACGGAGGTAGCCAGAATGGCGCCGAGGCAGTCCGGCGGGCGAGGATCCTCGGTCGCTCGCCCGCCGGACTGCCTCGGCGCCATTCTGGCTACCTCCGTCTGGGCTCGCCCGGGAGCTGCGGAGGGCGGAGGCAGAAATGTTGTCAGCGCTGCCGGATGACGAAATGCCTTCGTCATCCGGCAGCGCCGACAACATTTCTGCCTCCCGGGCGCGGCCGGACAGATGTATATAATATAATATAATATAATATAATATAATATAATATAATATAATATAATATAATATAATATAATATAATATAATATAATATTATATATATATATATATATATATATATATATATATATATATATATATATATATATATATATATATATATATATATATATATATATAAAAAATGTGTGTGTGTGTGTGTGTTTGTGTTACAACCCCTGGTATTTCCAAATATGGGAGGGAGATCACTCCTCCCTCTTTCTGTCCTGATCCATACTAGTCTCCCTTTATTTATTTATCAGCACAAATACAACACAAATATAAAAAGGCAACATTAAAAATAAAAATATGGGTTTCTGCCTGCATGGTTTTCTGTGATGAGCCGAAGGACAGAAAGAGGGAGGAGTGAGCTCCCTCCCATATTTGGAAATACCAGGGGTTGTAACACAAACACATACTTATTTCCCTGGCTTAGCTGATAAAGGAGGAGAACCGGTGGTGTAGTGGCTAGCAAGTCTGCCTAATATGTAACACATCCCAGGTTCAAATCCCAGTAAGGGTATGGCTAGCTGATGAGAGCTAAACAGCTACGTCCCTGGGCCAATCTGAACCTGCCTGAAGTGGTGTTCAGAGGTCTACCATCTCCCGGCTCAGAGTTTGCAGCTTCTTAATATTATGCACGATGTTGAAAGCATCTTTAACCACCCTGTTTTTAAAAAAAATCAATTTATCCCATCAGGTATCAGAACATTAATAGGACTGAAGAAAGGAAAGAAGAGAGAGGAAGAGAAATGCCACTTTTCCGTCCCCATGTCTGGACCTTTTCTTTGGGAGGAAAAAAAAATTCTTCCAAAGCTGGTATTTGATGGAAGCAGGCAGGTTGCCAGCAGGAAGTGTCTTCCCAGGGCAGAGAAAAGCTGCAGAGGAAAGATTTTCCCCAGGACAACTGCAGGGAAGAAAACGATTAAACCTTCCTATCAAGTCTGCAGGGGATTGATAATCAGCACTACCATCTCAGCGGATGAAGCTCAGCCCAGCACATACTCCTTTAGCTCCTGAAAGGCAGACGTGGGAGGGCAGAAGGCACTGGGGAGGGAAGCTCTGTGGGGAGGAAAGATGGCAGCACTTGCAAGATCATTTGATCCAGCTCGGAAAACCCAGGTCCTTGAAATATAACAAAGGCAGAGTTTGATGTCTGAGTACTAGCCTGTCCATAGCAACTCCAGAGGCCAAGCCTTTTCTGGCAGGCCCTGAAATGGAGAAGTTGAAGGTGTGCCACACCACCCATCCATTTGCTATGGTCTATGGCAGGGGTGTCCAAACATGGGAACTTTAAGACTTGTGGACTTCAACTCCCAGAATTCCCCAGCCAGCCATGCTGGCTGGGGAATTCTGGGAGTTGAAGTCCACAAGTCTTAAAGTTCCCATGTTTCGACACCCCTGGTCTATGGAATTAAATCGATAGCCTAGATTTGCTGGAGATGCCAAATGGCGAGTGGTAAATGAAGTATAACTTTTACTTACATTAAAATTGATAGCCTGGATTTGCTGGAGACATCAAATGGCAAATGAAACGTAACTTTTAGATATTTTCCCCAAATCTGGCTGAACCAGTGTTTTTCGAGCCCGTAGTACTGGGACACATCCGCTGATGTAGGGAGTGGGGCAGTGGTGGGATTTAAAAAGTTTTACTACTGGTTCTGTTGGCGTGGCTGTGTGGGCATGGCTTTGTGGGCGTGGCAGGGGAAGGATACTGCAAAATCCCCATTCTCTCCCCACCCCACTAATCTGCTTTCCAGCTCCGTTCTCCTGTTCAGGGTAACAAAAGAAGGCCAGCTGGGAGGCAGTGGGGGCGGGGCCAGCCTATTTGCCGGTTTTCCAAACTACTCAAAATTTCCACTACCGGTTCTCCAGAACCTGTCAGAACTGGCTGAATACCACCTCTGGAGTGGGGGGGGGGTTTACAACAGGTGGGACTCATCTGCTTTGTCCTTTCCACAACATCTCAAGTTAAAAAGTGATTTTGTTAAATCTATAGTATGATGTGAAAACAGCCTTTGTTATATTAATCACCTTTTTATTATATATTGTGCTCTTGTTATAAGATTATCATCCCCTAAGGCACGGGTGTCAATCTCGTGACGTCACATTGCCGTCATGTGACATTTTGCGAATTTTTTTCCCTTTGCAGAGCTGGGGTGGGTGTGACTCATCTAGCCCGCAGGCTACCAGTTTGACACCCCTGACCTAAGGCGATCAATTAACCCACCCTCTCTCTTAAACCTTGCCTTTGGAAGTTGCTGAAAAATTAGCCCAGCCTTCCTTATTGTACTTTTTTTTAATGGGGTACAAGGGGGACATTTTTGAGGAGCAACAAATGTCAGGCCTGGAAGCCATCTTGGGCATTGGATCTTTAGGCCTGTCACATTTAGTCTGTGGGAAACTGGGAGGGGGATTGTATGGAGCTGGGGAGACATATTGTCATAATAGCATTCCTTTCTCTGAGAGTCAAGGACGTTCTACCCTGCACCTGGAGTGATGTGACTGGGAGGTATCTCCAATTGGGGCAGTGTTTTGATTGGACCATGTGATGGACATGTGGGTGTTTGGTAGGTGCTTAGAATTTCTTTTGGGTGGGGAAAACCTGGAAGCTTTCAGATTCGGGTTTTCCCAGATGTGCCAATATGACATCTCTAATAAAATGGAACTCTGAGGAACTTCAAGCCTCAGAGTCTTCTTTCGTTGGGGACGTTACTTGGAACCCTGACAACAAACAGAAGAACCCAGACCCAGGACGTAGCAGAGGAATTTTGAAAGAATACATCCTGAAATCTTCAGAAAACAATGATCTCCAAAAAGATGGGGAAACAAAAGCAGTTTAAGACTCTTCTCCTTTAGAATCATTTGACATTTGTAATGAGGAAATGGTAGACCAGAAAGATTTCTGTCTGAAGTAGGATTTCAAAACAAGCAATACGTGTATGTGTAAATTAGCACATCAGCAAGACAGGCTTGAGCCTCATCTTCCTGAATTTTTTCATTTCTGCATATGGGATGCTTTACATAACAACACACAAAAAACAAATGAAGTTTGAAGTAGGTACAAGGATTTTGTGCATTTTATATTTAATACATTTTATTTATTTTTCATACTTGTATGGCTGCCTATTTCACAAGAGATTCTAGGCAGTGTACCGAACTTAATATACTTATTTGATTATACAAATGTATACTACAGTAAAATATATTTGTTATATAATTATAGTATAATTGATTATATAAAAATATACTACAGTAAAAGGCCCTTCCTTCATAATCACAAGAATAGCACTCCAAGTCTGGTAGATATGATCTAAGTGGTTTGGGGTAAAATTCCCTACACCCAGCTAGCATAAATCAGGAATTATGAGTGATGCAGTTAAAAATACAGGGAGGGGGGACAATGCACCACAAAGACGTGCAAGCACAAGACTGATACACCCACATTGTGGGGGTTGCAAGAAATAAAAAGGTCTCATAACCATTTTTCCTATATATTCTTCTTCTTTCTTCTTCCATTGCAATTAGCATTTACAGATAATGGTTATGATGTGTATTTTCAGCTGCTTTCAAAGTATTCTGGTCTCCAGCAGACTTTCTCAATTCAAGAAGACCAGGATGCTCCAAGAAGCAGGAAAAAAAATTGAAACAGCAAAATATGACTTTAAGACACCTGATCTATCGGTTGCAGATAAGAGACAGTTAGTTCATGCCCCAGTTGCAGGCAAATGAGGAAGATCATTTCCTTTACAGGTTATTCTAAGTAAAAATGTATGCGAAGGAAAGAAGCATACAGTTGAAGTTACTATACTGTCTCATCCTACCTAATGGTAAGTGTTAGAAATTCTGTTTATATATAACGCCACAGAGCAAACAAAGAGTACAGTCACCATGTACTTTACTGCTTAGCTGTTCGCTGTAACAGGAAATTCTACTTAGAACAAAAGAGCACAGAGTATATACCATAGATCCAAACTTGTAAACACTGGCATCTACTGGCTGAATACTACTGTAGTTGTTGCATAGAAGTATATTCCAACTATGAATTTCAGCAGTAATGATAGAGGGAACACAGATGGGATTTAAATAGTGAATGTAATTGTTTCTCTCTATGATATCAAAAAAGATTACCAAAAGATGCCAATAGATGTTGCATTGAACAACAATGAATGGTTCCAATGAATGAGCTATCAAGGGGACAATCATAGTTTCTTGGTTGCAAATACTCACACAATAGATATGCAATATTTAAATGAGACTTTTGAAACTGAAAACGAGCGGACTCAAGGCATGACTGTGCATTGCAAATGCTTATAAAAAACTTACCCAACTTTCTTTTAAAGAAGAGCTTTTAAAGAAACAGCATAGCTCCTTCCTACCTAATGCTTTTGCACTTAACAATCATATAGAATCCAGATACATATTTGTAAGAAGAATCAACTTATCTCATGGTTACTTATTTTCAAATATATATATTTGAAATATATATATTTCTTAAGCTGAATTCCTTAAATCAGTTAGCAAGAGTATAAACCCATGGGACCTATATTATTATGTGTGGGAATGGTACAGTATGGGGGGGGGAGGAGAATCCAGATTGCTCTGTTAAGCATATCTAACTTTTTCTATTATATTCACAGGGGTTGACTTTTAATAGATCAACCTGAATGTCTAAGAGTGTACATACAACAACGATTTTTTAAAAAGTTAAATTACAATAATCTACATGGGAAGCAGCCGCTAAAGAATTAAGGAAAACCTATTAGCAAGTGGGAGGAGATTTCTAAAAAATATATATCATATAATTAGAAGCAGGCCTGAAATTGGAAGATCCTTATAGAGACCACACGTCTCTGTTCAGCAGGAAGAGTTGATAAGATCAGATACCTACGTATTTTTGCAAAGCGGGGAAAGAAGTTATAATGTCTCTCTAAATGCAGTCATTTCGGCAATCATTTTTAATGGCACAAAGCAGCCAGAAGGGTTACTAATGCACCATTAGAGCTATTTGCATATTCACAGTGATCCGATGCAGTCTCCCACTCGTACTTTCAGTATATCCTATAAATGTCAGCTGTGCATTATTACTTCAAAAGTTTCAAGGCAGGGAGAGAAAAAACCCTTACCCTTGGGTAGAAAGTATGTTTCAAAGCAGACCAGAGATGGTATTCAGTCAGTTCTGACAGGTTCTGGAGAACCAGTAGCGGAAATTTTGAGTAGTTTGGAGAACCCGCAAGTAAGCTGGCCCCGCCCCTGCTGCCTCTCAGCCGATCTTCTTTTGTTGTCCTGAACAGGAGAATGGAACTAGAAAGCAGGTTAGTGGGGTGGGGAGGGGATGGGGAGTTTGCAGTAACCTTCCCCTGCCATGCCCACCAAGCCATGCTCACCAAGCCACACCACGCCCACAGAACCGGTAGTAAAAAAAATCTTGACTCCTACCATTGAAGCAGACATATATGACTTCTAGTGGCTCAAGAACTGTACCAAGTCTTGCAGAGCATGCAATAAATCTCACAGCAAAAGGGGTAGGCCAGATCAATTGGGAAGGCATGCAAATTTAAAGCAGCCATTCTCCCCTCTCATCATTCTTATGGAAGCACCAAAAAAACTGGATTTCCCCACTCCATACTGTACCATTCCCACTCATAATAATGGTACCACAAGAGGATGCTAGAAATTCTTAGAAAGAAAAAGGTGACATAAGTTACTGGCGCCCACATAAAGGAGCTAGGAAAATCTGTCCAGGGATTAAAAAAGAAAGATAAGGTGTGTGGTGAGTCAATCAGAAATGCTGATATAAAGTATGAACTACATAAATATCTATTGTGAGGAGATTTAGCACTCTTGCTTTGAGGTGTCAATCCCGAGAGTAAATTTTTTAACTCTGTGCAGAAATAAAGTTTTTCAACTGTTCCTACCAACCTTTGTGTTATTATTTGATCTAACTTACACTAAATGAAACGAATCATCCAGCAATAAGGATCAGACTGGGTGGGTTCTAGAAGTGCCATTTTGGCCAACACCATCTTTACTATTCTAGAAAACGTGCATTGAAGAAAGCCTATAGAGGCCCGCTGTGAGATTTCTCCATCATAGCTGAACTGTTTCACCCATACTTCATTTTTTCTCCCCTTACAGAAGAATGGGGCATCCTGAAGGAGACAAGGATTTGGTGTATTTCCCCATCAGGAACTCTGCCAGACTGTTCACAAGGTCAAACAGTTTTCTCCAAACACAACCAGGGATGACTATTTCACATGGGTATAGCAGTAAGGGACAGTAATGTTAAATATCCTATTTTCAGAACTGAGGGAAATTCAATAAATCTAGGCTAAAAACCAAGACATCATGACTCCTAGTCAGAGGTGGTATTCAACCAGTTCTGACAGGTTCTGGAGAACCGGTAGCGGAAATTTTGAGTAGTTCGGAGAACCAGCAAATAGTCTGGCCCCGCCCTCACTGCCTCCCAGACCCCCAGCTGATCTTCTTTTGTTGCCCTGAACAGGAGAACGGAGCTGGAAAGCAGGTTAGTGGGGTGGGGAGGGAATGGGGATTTTGCAGTAACCTTCCCCCAGGAGTGGGGAGGGAATGGGGATTTTACAATTTCCTTCCTGCCACGCCCACAAAGCCGATAGTAAAAAGTTTTGAATCCCACAGTGGCTCCTAGTCCCCAACCTAGGCAGGAAATCTGGCTGAGGGACGTTGGGCCAGTCTCTCCCTCTCAGCTCAACCCACTTCACAGGATTGTTGTGGAAGAAAAAAGGAGGTGGAAGGTGTTAGATATCCACACAAGCTGCTGTGGTTTCCACTCCAGTCGTCCATTTAGGCGGGAGCCTAGGTTTAACCTGATTGGTTGAGAGGTCTGACAGCTCCCTATAAAAGGAGAGCTGTCAGACCTAACAGTTGCTGGATTGTACATACTTGTCTGTGAATAAAGAGCTGTTGTCGCCTTGAACCTGAGTCTGTCCTCTCATTGCCCTGATCTAACAGAAGGAGTATTAGACCTTGAGTTGTTTATAACAACGATAAAGGTGGGAATAAAAATAAATAAAGTGTTAGAGTTTCTGTTTATATAAAGCACCATAGAGCAAACAGAGAGTACAATACCATCATCACATCCTTTTCTGCTCAACTGTTTAACTGTAATAAGAAACAGGAAACGCCACTTAAAACAAAAATGCATAGAGCAGCGCCCCCCACCCCAACCTTTTGGGCACCAGGGACCATTCTGTGGAAAGAGGTTTTTCCACTGACCGGAGGGGCTGTGGTTTCGCATGCTGCCTGCATCCCATGGATGGGGCTTCACTTGTTTGCCCAGCCCCGTTTCTAGCATGCCGCAGCCTGGTACTGGTCCATGGGCTGAGGGTTGGGGACCCCTGGCATAGAGTATATACCATAGATCCAAACTTGTAAACACTTCCATCTACTGGCTGAATACTAGTGTAGTTGTTGCATAGAAATACCGGTACATTCCAACAATGAATTCCAACCTAAAGAGGTTAAGGTGGCTTTATGTTGGCTTAGCCTCTACAGAGTTAGAGAACTGGAAGGAGATTCTTAACAAACACTGTATGGACTGAGCAATGGTATTGATCATGTACAATTTACAACTTGAATCTGCCCTATTTTTGAATGACAATCAATTAGCTAAAATAGAACAAACGCAAGTGAGTCACCACGCAATGCTACCATCAGGTTTGTTCCACCAGCTTCCACTTGAGGGAGCTGTTCTCTGACCCTTTTCCAGTTTGAATTGCAGTGCCCAGAATGAAAAAGAGCAACCCAGAAGTCCTTTTGCTAAACAATTGGCACCTGAGTCTTGGAAATTAGGCAATTGTGGAAAATACGGAAAGGAGTAAGGAAAAGGATGCATTGCAGAAGCAGGTTTGGGGAAAAAGAAAGCCAGAGAAAGTGCCCAACTCCAAATAGGTGTGGTCAGTTGGACTAGAGAACTCACAACATGATACTGCTGGATGGAGAGAGTTGGCACCTAGATTGCCACAGCTGCCATCCAGTTCCCCGTGCAGAGAGAACCTACCACTAGTCTAACTAACTGGGAAGCTAGTGAAGAGCTCCAGCTGTAGGATGGCAGTTGCCAAAAATAATTAGGCTTGCAGCCACATGGGTCTTGGCTCCCTGGGTAGAGCACGATGGAAGTTCAGCTGCAGTCAGCATGCAGGCCAAGGGCAGATCGTGCCTTCGTTTGTCCACACATGACGATTAAAAGACATGTTGAAACAGGCACATAAAATGAGAAAGTGAGAATCTACAGGTGTAATGGAGGAGATGTATTGGAGAAAGCATTTTGCACAAGTTCAGACATCTTTCTTTGAACCAACTTTTTAAAAAGAGGTGTTGGGCTTGACACCTCTTGAACAACCTATAGGCACGTGTATTTTAGAGGATCACGGCAAAAGCCTTGTTGTATCTGATATTACAATGGCGCAATAGTACTAAACTCAGAGTTAGAATTCTGTGGGACTACTAAGCACCAGCAATGGTGTAATCCATTTGTCCCTCTTTGCATGGCAGGCTAGCTTGTTTATTTGTTTTTTATTGTTTTGTTGTATAAACTGCCCAATCTCATTGACAAGTGGGCAGCCTTACAAAGCCATTAAATAAAGATGAAATTCAGCTGTGCTGTGTAATTATAACTATCTTACACAGTTAATATCTTAGAAAGTTGTATGATAAATTGGCAGATAAATATTGAGGAAATACCCCCCCAAAATGTTATTTTGCTACCAAACAAGGGGTAATAATTAAATCTCTTCTGTTTCTCGTGAAGTTTTCTCCCCCCGCCTCCCCCGCCTCCCCCCTCGGTAACGAAATGGATTTGGTTGAAGAGCTGAATCAAGTCTGAATCATTTTGGACTAACCTGGACCACATTAACACTACCTGGCCATGTGTAGAGTAACTTCAGTTCTGTTGCAAACCCAGTTGTGATCTGGACCACTTTGAAGGACTAACACAGCTGCACCAAGATGTCCAGAGAGCATAGGGGCCTCAATTATGTGTCCTATTACATGTGTTTGAATATCCTGTGTAATTCAATCCAACCAGGTTAATATGACAGAGTTATCTCCATCCCAGTCACCAGTTCATACTACATAGCTCAGTCATTCATGGCTCTGTCTGAGAAGTGGGTGCACAGCACAGATGGCCAACATCTGTTTTGAAATGGCTTGTATCGGTACATTTAATGAAAGAGACAAGGTGTTCATATAACTAATTTGAAAAAGCGTCCTTGGTCCAGTCTATCCTAGTGATGATATTCAAAAGGGTCACCCTGAAGATTTATTGTTAGGGACACACTTTTGTATGTTGCGATCCTCCAGATTGGTTTCATTACAGTTTTCTTCCTTCCTAGGCAGTTCTCCAAAATTGCAGGTGGTTCCTTGGGAACTTAAGGAGAAATTGACATTTGCCAAAGAACAATTTCAAGGACACCAAGTAACATATAAATTATTGGGGAAAAGAAGTTCAAGAACATTATCTTCCCCTTTCACTGGAACTCACATACAAGCAATGACATAGTACTTTGGAAATAAGATATTTTAAGAAATTACACTAGTTTTGCTTTTGTTGGTGGTTCTTTATAGAATATAAAGAATACCAAGAAAGGAATATCAGTTTGTACTAAAGGCAGAAGCAGAAGAGAGCTTGCCAAGAATGTTTAATTTGGAGATCAAACCAACAAAGCTGTTGTGGCCAGCCAGTAGAGCTGGCAGCAGATTCAGACAGTGAGGAGGTTGAGGAGGAACATGGGCCAGTCCTGGAGTCTGGGGAAGGCTTTGATAAGGGCTCTGTGTCGGAGGCAAAGAGGGGGCCAGAGCCATATGCCAGTTATCAGTTGCCTTCAGAGTCAGACATCAGTGAGGCAGACGAACAGCTGGAGCCTGTTCCCAGTGTGTACATGCATAGAGTTGCCAGATGAAGGGAACAGCTAAAGAACAGGGAGTACGGCTACAGGTGGACGATGAATGGCCCCTCTCAGAAGAAATAAAAGGGGAGCGAAAGGGGAGTGGAGTTTGAAGGAGATAATTAGTTCGCTTAATTGGCTCGTGACTCTCGAGACTCCTTGCCAAGTTTTGTAGATATCAGCCTGGCAGCTCTACGCCAGATAAGGTCTGTGACTGTAAATCCTCCCTTGAAAGACTTTGCTGTATGTGAATAAGCAGAATTCACAGTAAATTAATTAAAGGGTTTTTTGTCGGGACCAGGAGTTTGCTTCATGCTCTAGGTCAGAACAAAAGCAAGACTATAAACTTCAGAAAGAAACTATTGTTAATGGGTTTTTTTAAAAAAAAACTTTTATTACAGTGCGGATGAAGAGGAATACAATTTAAGAGAGATTCCCATCATGTGTCTAAAACTCTCCTAAGATGTAAATATTCAAGGAATCCATTTTTGGGTCTTGGACCATCTTCTCCAAATGGATCCAATGGCACAACAGACAGGTAATGTTAGATCGGGTAATGGAAAGGCACATTCAGGCTAAAGGCAACAACAGCTCTTTATTGTAACAGAACAAGTATATACAATCCAGCGAAGGTTGAGTCTGACAGCAGCCCTTTTATAGGGAGCTGTCAGACCCTTTGACCAATGAGATTAAATTTCTGTTCCCGCTGGAACAGAGGACCTTGGTGGAAACCAGTATAACTGAAGCTAGTATCTAACACCCCTCCCCTCTTAGATGGAGTAATCCTACTGGTTACATAGTCACGCAGGTAGGTGGGCTTTTTGGTAGTTCCGCCTGACCTGCACAGTTCAGTTGAGGGTGTTCTTCGGACAGGTCGGACAGACCTGTTTGCTCCACAGTGTCACGATGTTAAAAAGTTTGCTAGGCCTGAACTGCCTGAATTGACACTCAAGAGTTAAACTAAGAAAGCTTTATTGCGCAGGTCATAAAACAAAAAAAGGGTTCTTATCTGAAAGTGATTTTATTGCGCACGCGTTACACATTCCAAATTCCTCTCTTCTTTGTTCGGCAGCCAACTTTGGCAAACGTAGCTTTCATTATCAAAATGTAACCAATTAGTTACTTTTGTTTTTCATTTACTTTTATTATTTTATTATTAAAGTTTGTTTATTAATTAGAATATTTTCTTAAAGAGTATTTCTTTTCTAAATATCTCAAAAGATATGCAGAAGGGAATCAGCCACGGTCCATCGATCT
This sequence comes from Natrix helvetica, assembly GCF_964273705.1. Taxonomy (NCBI): domain Eukaryota; kingdom Metazoa; phylum Chordata; class Lepidosauria; order Squamata; family Natricidae; genus Natrix; species Natrix helvetica. The sequence goes on along the minus strand of NC_138548.1, from coordinate 219,043,650 downwards.
CCAACAGGGTGTTTTTTTTCCCCTGACAACTTGGTAGCAGAGTTTTGGCTTTTGATGATACCAGCTGAGATGACTACAATTTATGGCTGTATTTTCCCTTCATGCTATCTAAAGATAACCGACTAAGCCTAATTAGCAATGTCGGAGAAAAAGAAAAAAAAGAAAAAGAAAGATGGGGCAAGCACAGATGGATCAGCTTCCTCTGACAAGGAGGCTCCCTCGGACACAGAGAAGCAAGATCAAAACGTGCTTCAGGAACAACAAATTCCTTCAGGTGCCGAGCCAAACATGGGAGAAGGAGCTACAGGACGCGACATCCACGAAACGAGGTCAGTGGTTCCTCCTTCTAAAATATCTCCAGGAGATTATGAATTTTTGGGGGCCAAGCCAAAACTTCCCACTCTGCCAGAGCCACTCCATTCCCAGACCCTCGCAGATTATCAAACGATTGATGAATGGCAACTGCCGGCAGAGTTAAAATCCTCCCACGCAGAAAGCAAAGTTTATGACATCTCCCCAGATGAGCAAGAAATGCAAAGCTATCTATATCAAATAGAACGTTTAGAAAAATATGCTAGGGAGGCGAGAGTGTGTTTTGAAGAGATAAGGCGAAGTAGAAGAAGCTCCCCCACTCCCAAAATGTCTGAGGACGCCATCTTGTCTTCTTCAAAACAACAGCCTAAGACACACCCCACAGAGTTCACTGGTCAATTAGAACAAAGAGACATGTACACGTCACCGAGGTCACGTGGTCCCTTTGAGCCCATTGAACTTCAGCATACGTATAGAAAGGAGAGGCAGCCAAAAAGTGAAGCTGCACTGCCATCTGCTGGCGGAGAAAAATTATTACAGCAAAAGATTAAGCAATTGGACCAGATTTTCAGAGATATGTCTATGAGTCCTTTAGAAGCCAAAACTTTGTCTCCAGAGGTTAAGTCTTCAACACCCCCTGGCGGTGTGGAATTCTCCCTAGATGGAAAAAGGCAAAGCCAAAGGCGAATTCGAGGAAGCCAATTTGATGTTGCCACGCAAAGGCCAATGATGCAACCCCAGCATCCCCTGGTTCAACAACCAGCTTTGCAACCAGAGCAACAAATTGTTCCTCAGCAGGTATTCACAGTCACCCCCTTGACTGGTGAGTCCAAATTAAAGGAGTCAGGAGAGAATTATAAAGCCTGGGTCAGTGAAATTGCGCTCTTGCTTCGAAGAGAAGGCACATATTCCATGGTTTTTAATCCTCCTCCTCCACCCTGGACGCCTGCAATAAGAAACCTTGAAAACAGAGCAATCACGACTTTACTCATGTCAATGGAAATTGAGATCCAAGGTATCTTTCCACCTGATGCAACTGCCCAAGAAATTTGGGCTATTTTGGAAGATTGCTACAGGCCCGTTTCAATTGAATCCTCATGTTTGCTCATGTCTGAGTTCCATGGTTCGAAGTTGAAACCTGGTGAACGAATTGGTGGACATTTGACCAAACTGAAAAGAATGAGAAATGAATTGAGACAAAATGGCCATGTAATCGATGATATCCAAATGATTAGCATCATCATTAACTCATTGAATTATGAATGGAAAGATGCTGTTGCAAAGATTAACTACGTGCCTATTGCTCAACGCACAGTTAACCACGTTTGCAGACTTTTAGTGGAAGACGAAGCTATCAGGTTAGCTACCCCACATCTGCAACGGCCTCCAGCACCAAAGGCTCCAGCCAGACGTCCCTTCCGAGGAAGAGGCTACGCTCCAAGGATGCCAAAATGCTACACCTGCAACCGTATGGGACATGACACCCGGGATTGTCCCCAACGAGTTCCAGCTCCCGCCACGTACCAGCCCAGAGGAACAGATTCCAGAGGCAGAGGTAGAGGCGGAAGACAAGGTCGTCGTGGTCCAAGGCGTGATCCACAAGCTCCGCTTGCAACACTGGCCATAACCAACGTTCCACAACCTGATCCAAAGTTCGACAGACGTCTTTTGTGGACTTTAGATAGTGGAGCAGCTGTGCACGTTACCCACAGAAGGGAACTTTTCACAGAGATGGGCGAACCAGAGCCCGAGTATCGAGAACTGTATTCCTTCACCAACCACACTTGCAAGGTTATGGGAAAAGGAACTGTTTACATTGAAGAGCTCGATACACACATCCCTGATGTTTATTACATACCTTCAGCAACCAGTAATTTGCTTAGTCAAAGTCACTTGTCTAGAGAGTTAAAGTTCCAGGTTCACCACCTCGAAAAAGCAAGTTACTTAGTTAAAGATGGTGATATTGTTGCTGAAACTATGCTGATTGGTGGTGTTTATTACTTAAAGCCAAAGCCTAAAGGGCAAGCACAGGCAAGTATGCAAACTCCAAAAAGGCACAACGCAGACCCAGAGAGAGTTGTCCCAGAGAGAGAAAGCATTACTGTGCCAAAGGCTCCTAAAGCCAACAAACAAAGAAAACAGAAACAGATTGTTCAAGGCAAGCCTGAGGGTCCTCATGAAACTGTTAATGTTGAGAATTCACTAACTGGTAAACCTTTGCATTCCAGGTGTATTCACAAGTGGCACAGAAGATTGGGGCATGCCAGTTTCCGTGTTCTTAGAAAGATGCCGGAGTTCGCAAAAGGTTTGGATCTAAAGGGGTGTAAGGTGTTTTTGGATTGTGCGGTTTGCAAAAAGGCTAAATCCAAGGCGGCTGCAATTCCCAAACACGCTACACGCCGGTCAACACGCATTTTTGATTTGGTACACACTGACATAGTGGGTCCTTTCCCACCAACACTTGGTGGCAGAAAGTATTTTTTAACAATTGTAGATAATCATTCTAGATATGGATTTGTATATCCTATGAGAGAGAAATCTGAGACCTTTCAGATCTTTAAAGACTTTGCAGCGTTTGTTTCTACACAATACCAAGTTCGCATCGCCAGAATCCAAAGTGACCGTGGTGCAGAATTCATGTCTCAGCGTTTCCAGGACTGGATGCGTAAGAATGGAATTCTTCATCAGACATCTGCTCCATATACACCGGCTCATAACGGAGTCGTAGAAAGAAGACAAGGGGTTCTACAAACCATGATGCGTTGTCTTCTAGAAGATGCCAATCTCAGTAACGCATACTGGGGTGAAGCAATCAAATATGCAAATTACATTGTCAACCGTACTTGGAGCAGTGTAATCAATCAAACTCCTTTCTACATGCTGTATGGCTACAAGCCTGATCTCAAGAACCTCCACATTTTTGGTTCATATGCTATGGTGAACACTCCCTTAAGTCAAAGAAGAAAGGGAGGTGTAGTAGCAAAGAGACTGAGATTTATGGGTATTGATGATAATTCAAAATGGTACAAATTCATTGATACTAAACATGTGATTGTCATTTCACAATCTGCTAATTTTGAGGAAGACATTGACTGGTCCAGGATTCATTCCAATGATCCTGAAGTTTATTTTCCTAGAGATGGTGTTCCAGATGCCACGCAGCCTGATGACAATTCGCAGGCAGATGTTCCTTCTACCAGTTCTTCACAACCTGATGTTCCGTCTTCTCAAGCCGCGGATGCTGATGCTAGCGACGAACGTGAGGACGAGGATGATGATGAAGAAGAAGAAGAAGACTGGACTGATGTTCCTAGACGCTCCAAGAGGGCCACAAAAGGAATCCCTCCACAACGTTATTCATGGCAACTGACAAAAACACCAGTACCTTTGATTTGCAACGTTACTCTTCCTCCAGAGACATTCACACAAATCAAACAGCTTCCTGATTCAGAACAAGACAAGTGGTATGATGCAATGCAGGATGAAATGGACAGTTTAAAGAAACTTAATGTATTCACACCTGCAAAACCTCCAGCAAATAAGAAAGTCATTGGCACCCGATGGGTCTACAGAATCAAGAAGAAACCGAATGGTGAGTCTTTATACAAAGCCAGACTTGTAGCTCAGGGTTTCGCTCAACGTTATCCTGAGGACTACACAAACACTTACTCACCAACAGTCAGAACTGAAAGTGTAAAAATTGCCTTAACCACTGCAACTATTCTTGGTTTAGAAGTTTTCCAATTTGATGTGGACACAGCTTATCTACATGCAGACCTAGATGAAGAGATCTACGTGAGAAGCCCTCCAGGATTCCGAAAGCAAGAAGGGGATACCTGGTTCCTGAACAAAAGTCTTTATGGTCTGAAACAGTCAGGTTTAATGTGGTATTTATGTCTTACTGACAAACTAAATTCAATGGGCTTTATTAAGTCCGAAACTGATGAATGCGTGTTCACAAAAAGATCTAACAATGCATATGAGATAATTCTTGTTTATGTTGATGATATTGTTTATATTGGTCCAAATAAGAAAATGAGTGAGATTTTTGCCAAAAGTTTGCAGAGATACTTCACACTAAAATCTTTAGGACACATTAGCACTTATTTAGGTGTTCAAATTGAAAAGACACAGAAGGGGTTTAGTCTTTCACAAGAAGAGAAAATTGACCACATTCTACATCATTGCAACATGAAAGATGCTAGCACAACAAAGACACCCATGCAAACAGATTTTCACAACTTAACACATGAACCGAGTCCTGAGTTCGAGGATCAAACACTCTATCGTTCAGTCATTGGTTCACTATTATACATTAGTAGTTGGACCAGACCTGACATCGCACTTAGTGTTAATCTTTTATCACGACACGTAGGTAAGGCAACACAATTTCATTGGTCATGCATTAAGAAGTTGTTGAAATACCTAAAACACACTAAGCACATGAAGTTATTGCTAGAACCAACACACACTGATCAACCAAAGCTGATTTGTTTTGCCGACGCCGACTGGGCGAGCGACAAGAAGTCACGCAAAAGCACTTCTGGTTACATGATGTTCCTAAATGGTTGTCCTGTTTACTGGCAAGTGAGAAAACAGAGTTTTGTTTCATGTTCATCTACTGAAGCTGAATATGCTTGTGTTTCAGATGCTTGTAATTCTCTAACGTGGTTTGATGCTTTGATCACAGATATCTGGACACGTCCGATTCGACCAATCACCGTGATGGAAGATAATGTATCTGTTGTTTATATTTCTGAGTCACATTTTACAGGTTCTAGGTCCAGACACATTGACATTCGTTATCAAAACACAAAGCAATTAGTTAAGCAAGGTTTTGTTAAATTGCAATATGTTTCTACACATGATCAGATCGCAGACATGCTTAACAAACCACTTGCCGCAAATCAACACGAATATCTGCGAAAGAAGATGTGCCTTAATTGATGATTTGATGACGTCAGCCCAGACTAGCAAAAGAAGGGGTGTCACGATGTTAAAAAGTTTGCTAGGCCTGAACTGCCTGAATTGACACTCAAGAGTTAAACTAAGAAAGCTTTATTGCGCAGGTCATAAAACAAAAAAAGGGTTCTTATCTGAAAGTGATTTTATTGTGCACGCGTTACACATTCCAAATTCCTCTCTTCTTTGTTCGGCAGCCAACTTTGGCAAACGTAGCTTTCATTATCAAAATGTAACCAATTAGTTACTTTTGTTTTTCATTTACTTTTATTATTTTATTATTAAAGTTTGTTTATTAATTAGAATATTTTCTTAAAGAGTATTTCTTTTCTAAATATCTCAAAAGATATGCAGAAGGGAATCAGCCACGGTCCATCGATCTCCAACAGGGTGTTTTTTTTCCCCTGACACACAGCTCCGCTTGGTGGAAGCTCCTGGAACCTTTCACAGGCCGCGGCTGGAGCTTCTAGAGCCGGTTCGCTCGGAGCTCGCTGCAAGAAGCTAAGTATCCCGGTGACTTCGGGTTTGAGTTGGTTTTGGAAGAAGTGGCTTCGTGCTCCTTTTGGATTGGGCTTTGGCTAACTCGAGCAGGAGTTACCTCTGGCTGCCTAAGAGTGGAGTTGGAGAGGCGGCCACGGAGTTGGTCAATGTGCCTTTTCCAATTCTGACCGTCCTCGAGCTCTATGAGATAAGAGCAAGGCCCGGTGATGCCTATCACTGTGGCAGGAATCCACAGAGTTCCCCTGGCATAGTTGTGGGCATAAACTGAATCCCCTATGCTAAAGTTCCGAATTTTGCTTGTGGAGTCAGGGGGCAATGAGGCAGAATAATTTAGGTGTAGCCGGTCTAAGTGGAACCTTAGCCGGCAACCCATGAGAAGCTCGGAGGGGCTTCTCCCTGTAGTGGCACTTGGCGTGATGTGTTGAATTAGCAAATAGTGGTCAACCCATGTTTGCCAATCTCCTGGGCCCATCCTAGATAGGGCCTCTTTTGCAGATCTCACCATTCTCTCCACCTGACCATTGGAGGCCGGATGGAATGGCACAACCAGGGCATGTCTGATTCCCTGTGCTGCTAAGAAGGTCTCGAATTGCATGGCCGTGAATTGGAGCCCGTTGTCAGAGACCAAGATGTCGGGCAGGCCGTGTGTGGAGGAAAGTCTCTGTAGTACCTTGATGACCGCTTCTGCCGTAGTGGAGGTCATCAGGACTACCTCTAGCCATTTCGAGTAGGCGTCCACAATTACGAGGAATGTCTGGCCATGAACTGGGTCAACAAAATCAAGATGCACCCTAGACCATGGTGCTTGAGGTGGCTCCCACTCCTTAGCGGGTGCCTCTGGGGGAGCTGGTCTGGACTCTTGGCACGGTGTGCAGGTAGCCATCCATTCTTCGATCTCCCTGTCCATGTTAGGCCACCACATGTAACTCCTGGCCAAAGACTTCATCCTGACAATTCCAGGAAGCCCTACATGTAAAGCCTCTAATACTGCAATGCGCAGTTTGGGTGGAACAACGACCCAGTCCCCCCCACAGCAAACAGCCATTAACAAAAGACAATTCGTCATGCTTACAATGGTACATTTTGAATTCAGACCCAACAGGCCCCATGGGCCACCCCCTCCACACCCAGTTCAAAATTTGTTTGATGGTGGAGTCTTTTGCAGAGTGGCAGGCAACGTCACTAGGCGAGACAGGACCAGTCTCTAAGCAGTCAATTAGGAGGACTGGCATCTCAGGGGTAGGGTCTGCAAGAAGTTCTGGCAGCAGGCAGCGACTCAAGGCGTTGGCATGCCCCAAAGTGGAGCCAGGTCGGTGGATGAGATGGTAGGAGTAGGCAGCTAGGAAAATGGTCCATCTGGTCATCCGCAGTGATAATGACACAGGAGGAGGTCGATCCCCAGCCAGCAAGCCCAAAATCAGTTTGTGGTCCATAATTAGTTCGAAATCATGGCCGTAGAGGTACTCATCTTTTTACACCAGCCACTGCAGCCAAAGCCTCACGGTCCAGCTGGCTGTAGTTCCACTCAGCAGTGGACAAGTAATAGGCTATGGGAGCCTTGGTTCCATTGGGCTGAGGACAGCTCCAACGCCAAACAAGGAAGCGTCACAAGTCAACACCAGTGGCAGGGTCTGGCTGTACTGCACCAGGAACGTGTCTGCTGACAGGAGTCTTTTTACCGCGGGAAATGCGGCAGCTTCGACTCTGCCTCAGGACCATTTCGCATTCTTCACCAGGAGATGATGTAAGGGCTCAGCAATGGTGGCTTTCTGTTTAAGAAAGACGCTGTAGAAATTAAGGAGCCCGAGGAACGCCTGTAGCTCGGTTTGATTGTGAGGTGTAGGCGTGTCCTGGATTGCTTGAATTTTTTTAGTGGCTGGGTGAATCCCAGAGCCGTCAATTAGGTACCCTAAGAATTCAACCCTTGGCACGTTAATTTGGCATTTTTATTTTTTGAGATGGAGGCCTTTGTCTCGAATTCTGGTCAAAACAGTTCGCAAACATTTGAAAAGTTGTGCCTCATTTGCAGCCGATACCAAGATGTCATCAAAATAGGGGACAACTCCTGGAATCCCCTGCAAAAGCCGTTCCATGACGCTTTGGAACAGTCCAGGGGCGATACTAACTCCAAATTGCAGGCGGTGACATTTGAATGCAGCCCTGTGCATCACAATGGTTTGGGCCTCTGCTGTAGCGCTATCTACAGGCAATTGTTGGTATGCCTGCACCATGTCCAATTTAGCGAATACTTTGCCTGGGCCTAAAGAATGTAATAAATGCTGTATAATGGATACAGGATAAGCGCTTTGTTGTAACACTTTATTGATTGTGCATTAGTAGTCTGCGCAGATACGGACAGACCCATCAGATTTGACAGGTGTCACTATAGAGGTCTCCCAGCGTGCATAATCAACTGGCTCTAGGATTCCCTGGCCTATGAGCTTGTCAATTTCCAGATCAATTTTTGGGTGGAGAGCAAAAGGTACTCTCCTGAGTTTTAGCCTTATGGGGGCTATGTTAAAAGAGATTGGAGTCCCCACATACTTACCCAGACCGGTTGCTGAAGACGTCCTCAAACTCCTTAAAAATAGCTTCAGCGCTCTCGTCTTTCAAGGCACTGATACCGGTCACTTCTAGGCCCAGGGCTTCGAACCAGTCAAGCCCCAGGAGGCTCTGCAGATTGCCGCTGACCACCGTCACTGGGAGCTGGCCTCTGTATTTCTTGAATTGCACCCAGAAGGTGCCCTGGCCCATGATGGGGACTCAGTTCCCCTGGTAATTGTGAAGGCAGATGTCAGGGGCACGTAGATGCTGCTGCTTCAGGCTAGGGATAGCCTGCTTGAGCGTGGACCACGGCATGATGGTCAGTGATGACCCCATGTCAATCTCCATCTCGCATGGAGAGCCCTCGATGAGGACTGTGACCTTCAGCTTTTTTGGCTGCCTAGTGCGGACTTGGCCGATTGAGGTGTGGTAGGTGACTGGTGTCGCCCTCTGAGCGCCATGGTGGCTTCTGCCATGCTCCTTGGTTGAGCCTCTGCTGGTGGTTAGATCAGCTTTTTGGCTGCCAGGTCATCGTGGGGTGCTCGCTTCTGCAAACTTTGGCGATGTGCCCCTTTTGCTCGCAGCGCTGGCAGACAGCATCGCGGAAACAGCAAGCCGATCGGGCATGGTCTACTCCGCAGCTAGCGCAAGGCAGGAATCATGGTTCGAATTTGCACGCCGGCTTGGTGCGGCTACTGCCCTTGCAGCAGCTGTCATCTTCTTCGCCTTCTGAGCTCTCGGCCTCTGCAGCCTCGTGATGTACGTGTGTGTTCTTTCGCGCATCTTGTGGAGTGCTTTGGCACTGCAGGGTTTCTGTTGACTTAATGGCCGATTCTGATGCCCTGGCTTCATCCACGGCAATTTGTAGAGTGTGATTAGATTTGGCAAGTAACCTCCTCTGTAAATTAATGTCCTGCACATCGCATATGATGCGGTCAAGAATAAGTTCGTCTAGGTCTTGGAACTCGCAGTACGCTGCAGCCTTTTGTAGCGCTGCAACGTACTCGTTGATTGATTCACCTTCCTTCTGGTTGTGAATATTAAATTCGTGCTGGCAGACGTGCTTAGATGGCTTGGGAGCATAGTGAGCCCTCAGCATCTGCTGGAGCACGGACCAAGCGACCGATTGTAGCAGTGTTGGCTCTGATAGGTCTTTGGCAGTTTCAAACACTTCCCGTCCACAGTAACCGAGGAACATGTTCTTCTTGCAGCCTTCAGAAAGGCCCATGAGGTCATTGGCTTTGAGGAAGCAGTCGAACCTCACCATATATGAGTCCCAGTGCTCAGTGACTGGGTCATATGGAGTCGGTGGGGCATGCATGGCCATTTTGTGTTCTGAGGGCATTTTGAGTTTGCCGCTCATAAATGGCTGCTCGAAGCCGCGCTGAGCTCCAGGCTGGATGTACTTGCTGGATGTCTTCGCTCTTTTTGATTTGCCTAGTTGCCTTCCAATCCCACCAATGAGATTAAACCTCTGTTCCCACCGGAACAAAGGACCTTGGTGGAAACCACTATAACTGAAGCTAGTATCTAACAGGTAATTTCCATTCTTGACCCCTGGAAATATTTTCTCTCATCTAATATAGAATGTGGCATCCATTAGAATTCTCTGCAACTCATGCTTTTTACATATAGTAGATTGTGTTGGCTGGGGAAGACTGGCATTCTAATTCAAGACAGAAGATTGACAAAGACTGCCATATTTAAATAGACATTCCTATGAGGGAAAACATGAGAGAAGTCTGTTCTCTAAACATCTGCTTCATCCAATTTAACTCTAGAATTTACTTCTTTATATTAGTTGTTCTTCCTATGCCAATCATTAGGTAAGCCTGTGTAGATTTTGGACAAGATCATAACAATTGTTTTAATTTGCAAATGTGAACAACTAGTTTTGGCAATCACTACTGCCTCTTCCTCCTCCTCCTCCTCCTCCTCCTCCTCCTCCTCCTCCTCCTCCTCCTCTTCTTTTCTACTTTTAGTATAACTTGATTTAACATCCTAATCAGTCCTACTCAGCAATCCATTAAAGTTTAATTATTCAACTATTAAATCAGCCCAGAGTATGGAGGACCATTATTACAATACCAAACACACACAAATAAGCCTCTTTACCATTTAGGAGGAAAAATAACACAGTGGACCTGCAAACAGTTGCCTGCCCTCATTACAGTATTATGCCTAACATTTCTCAGGCAGTTTTTTGTTCTTTTTTTAAAAAAGGATCCCGTCATTCAATTGGAAGCCAAGAGGAGGAATTGAAGATGAAAATGTCTATTCCTCAGGGATAAGAACTTCCCACGGCAAAAAAACAACTCATTAGGTATGCCAAGCAATCAGGTCCACTCTAATTGGCCCTATGTGGGTTTGAAACAAGAGAATCTTCAGCCAGCTGAAATGGTTATCAGCATTTCTAGAGTGAAGTTGGCACAGGTGAGCCCATACAGGGAGGGCAAGATAGATTCAAAGCGATCGCCTGAAAAATAGGATCTCAGAGAAACGTTTCTAAGTTTGACTCTTGCGGATACATTTTTTTTTCCTTTAGCCTGAAACTGGATCTGCCCATATTTTTTTATACAAAACAAAATTAAATGATAAGAAAAGTAAGGTTCTACACCAGTAGTGGGTTTCAGCTCCCGTTGCCACGCATGCGCACCCACCATCTGCGACGCTCCAGCTGCTCAGCGACCCGTTTCCTTCAAATACAGGTAAGGAACAAGGGCTGGCGGGTGGGCCCTCCAAAGTACCATTCCAGTATGGTGGCTGCTGCTTCCGGCAGCACCGGTACACGCGTACCGCGGCGTACCACCTGCAACCCACCACTGCTCTACACTTAGGCAAGAAAAATCAAAATGCACAGGTATAGAATAGATGATACCTGGCTCAGTAGTAATAACTGTGAGAGGGATCTTAAAGCCCCATATGTAAGTGGGTAATCACTTAATATGAGTGTGATGCAGCCATCAAAAAAGCAAAGCAGCAGGCTGCAGTAGCAGAGGAACTGAATCAAGATCATGAGAAGTGTTAGCACCACTTTATAATGCTTTGACAAGACCACACTTGGAATACTGCATCTAATTTTGGTCATTACAATATAAAAAAGATCTTGAGAGAGACTCTAGAAAAAGTGCAAAAGAGAGCAACAAAAGTTATTAGGAGACTGGAGGTTAAAACCTATGAAGAATGGTTGAAGGAATTGGGTAAGTCTACAGTAGTTTAATGAAAAGAACGAGTAGGGAAGACATGATAGCAATGTTTCAATAGCTAAGGGGTTTCCACAAAGAGGGGGTCATCCTACTCTCCAAAGCATCTGAAGGCAGAACAAGAAGCAATGGGTAGAAATTAATCAAAGAGAGAACCAACCTAGAATTAAGGAAAAATTTCAGAAATTGTGGGTGCTCCATTACAACCACTTCTCTGAAATGGTATAGGGTCTCCTGTTTGAGTAGAGGGTTGTACTACAAGACCACCAAGGTTCCTTTCAACTATGTTATTCTGTTCTGCTTGTTAAGTAATAGGAAATCCTCAAAGAGTCAGCTTTGGAGTCTGTTTGCCAGATATAGAGTGGGGAAAACAGTGAGCAAGTAAACAAAAACTCTCAGGAAGGAAGGAAGGAAGGAAGGAAGGAAGGAAGGAAGGAAGGAAGGAAGGAAGGAAGGAAGGAAGGAAGGAAAGAAAGAAAGAAAGAAAGAAAGAAAGAAAGAAAGAAAGAAAGAAAGAAAGACACTGCATCATCCACCCTCTAACATTTAGATGGCTTTGGGCACCTTAACATCTCTAGGGAATAAAAAGTACAGAATCACTTGCTGCTCTGGTGGAAAAGCTTGGAAGACAGTAACTCCTTTAAAACTGTCACCTTCAGAGACTGTCTAGTCTGGAGAAACATCTAAAAACTAATCCAAGCCATAAGACAGCACTGGTGTTCAAGATTGACACGATTCTACTTTCTTAGCCATATTTCTTTTATTTTTCTTACGCTTTTTTCCAGAAGCACAAATGACAGTTTTGTAGAACCACAGGGTTATTAAAGAATCTTAATTCAGATTAATGTCAAGCTGTATCTGGAAGAACCATATTTTATTGTCAATGTAACATGCAGACCTAGTTACTTTTGAAGTATATATCAAACTTCAGAGACACACATCCCTCAGTCCTTTATTACCGATTGAGTAAGCTGTAAAAAATAATTAAATAAAAACAAAGCTTCATGTTGTACAGTATATGAGCTGCTGGTGCCCTCTTATGGTCAGGAATTGACACAGCGTAGCTCTGTGGTTGTGTAATCCTTATCAAAACAATAAATTATTAATTTTGCTGATGGCTGTGGTGTAGAAATACTTCACAATGCCATTTTTAAATAACCAAAATAGTTTAAAATGGTTGACTTGCCTTTAGAGTCCTAGCTGGGTTGTAAAGGTAGTCAGTCAAACAACAAAAAGTTTTTAGAAAAGTCCTGGCAGGATCTTTCAAAAAAATTTGCTTCAGAAAGATTTTCTTTGTTCACTTCACATGCAACCCATGCCCCACTTAATGACCTGCACGGCCTTTAATGTTCTCCTCAGGGCGACAGGGATGGGGGTCATTATGCAAGGCAATCACCTGGGTGCCTCACTTGCAATCATAATGGCAGGCTCTGTTATGAACTATCTGTTCTGCTTGGCTGTCTGGAGATGAAGCTTCTATAGAAGTAAGAAAAATATTCAAGCGATTTGCTTTGCCTTTGGAAAGAAGGCAGAGAGGGTTGCAAGAAAGTTGTGCAAAAAACTCAAAGCACAGCACCATAAAATGGCCTCTCCATGGCCATTTTGAAATAAGAACAGTAAATATTTAGTGATAGATAGCATCCTTCAATAAGCTGGAGTTACAAACATGGATTTCCATGGGTAGCCTTCAACTTACAACTGGTTGCATAACAACCATTCAAACATATCATGGACCTGGAAAAAGTACTTACGTCCTGGATTCTTAGCTCCAATGGCCACTCCCCCCTACTATGTGACTGCATTTTGGATGCTCAGCAACTCGCCCACATTTATGGGTTTGCTTAACAACTGCCAAATTCACTTAATAACAGCCATGTTCGCTTTACTGCCACAAAAGTTGTAAAATTGGGGATGATCATGTGATAAGCTGCTCAACAACTATCGGGATTCATAATTATAATTACCGGCCCAATTATGGTTATAAGGAGTACCTGTACATCTAATCAGATAAGTAAATCATGACACAATTTATTTATTTATTGGAATTTGTCAAACAAAAACGAGAACAAGAATCTATATATATAAAAGGCAAATACCATTCACTCATCATGAAATCTCCAGAACTGTAAAGCTTACAAATCTGAAATTTGGAACGTATGTTCCTCTTGGCTTCTAGGTACTCGCTAAGAAAGGATTTGTCAAAATGACCATCTGATCATTACTTCTTATACAGTAATTAACATGCTTTGATGCTAAGGAGTTAGACATTCTACTCCCCCTCCCCACCTGAAAAGAACTCTGTTCCAACTGCCAATTGCCTCACATTCCATTACCTCAGTTGAAACTGGCAGACATTCTACTCCTTCACTCAGGAGCAGTCTGGGGCTTCTTACAGTACTAAATGTTGGTACCTCACCAAGATGTCTATGCCTTCCACCTATGGAACTGTTCCCAGACTCAAGGCAGTGGGAGTGATGTTCCCTTATGTGTTTCAATCACCAACTACCATTGAGCCAACGGATTGAACTGGAGTGATTTCTCCTGCATTGCCAGATCACATAGTTTCATCAGGTTTCCAGCTAGTAAGAGAATAAAAATACAACGACAGGGACGATAAGCATGTTAGTGCACTTATGTATTGTAAGATTTTTTTCCCTCTCCCTTTTTCAAGTTCATCTGAACTGGATGTTCAGATGAGTACATTTCTGTGAAAGCACAACTTGATTTATTGACAATTACTGATAATGGGAGGCAGGAAAGAATTGCCTAAAAGGTGGTTAGGTTACAGTCTCTCTTTATAGACTTATGCAAATTAAAGTATATTACTATTTGACAAAGCAACCAAGCATTTCATAGGATAGAACACATCATCTGCTCGTGAAATCAGTGAGGCCATTGACGTAATTGGGCAGGACTACAAAATCAATGGGGGTGCTGTAAGGACAAAAAGGCAGTTATTTCATGAACATTTTTTTCTTTCTAGGGAGTTGTTTACTTTTGCTTTCCCAGAGCTCTGCTCATCACCCAGTATCTTTTCCTAGTTTACCAGAATGTCTTGGCTTTCTAAATGTTTGATGGCTAAATTAACAGTTTTCATTTTCTGAGGAAATGTTCTTGGGTTCTAGGCTTTTAAGTTGGCCTCAAGAATTTTCCTTCAAATGCAGGGCATTGTTAGTGTCTGCAGGAAGTTCAACCAGAAAGAGTTTGCTGGAACTGAAGGGAGAAGATTTAAGCCATAATGTGGGACCTTTGCTTTTGTTAATACGATATGCAAATCTTGCTTTAGGAATTAGCATATTGTTGGCCAAGAAAGAGATGAGAACTCTGACTAGAGTCAGATAGGACTGGACAGGGAAATCTTTACCTTTATAAAACCACCCAATATGGCTTAGTCAGTAAAAAGCAATTACTCAAACCATGGTTTAGTGCACTCAATGTAGTTAAATGTGTAATAGGTCACTTATGTGAGACAGTATTTAAGGCCAAGTTTTTATCATTCTTATCCTGCCTCTCTCTATGACAACTCCCAGCATAATTGGCAGGTGAACATTCTGAAAGAACTCATTCTTACACATTGGGAAGACACCAGATAGAAAAGTTTGCCCTGATCAGTTGCTCCTTCCGGAAAACGATAGGATTGTGGAGAAAAGAACAGAAACCGGTATTCCAGCCACTTCTCCATCTTCAATTACAGGAGGCTTTTTTGTATGGCGTTTATTGCCCGGTTCTGTTTAAGATCACTTAAGAACATAATCCCTACACCAATGTTGACTGCCCGCTCCAGATTTTTCCTCCATCATCTGCCATTATCTCAAGCAAATGTAAATGTTTATTGCCCGGTTCTGTTTAAGATCACTTAAGAACATAATCCCTACACCAATGTTGACTGCCCGCTCCAGATTTTTCCTCCATCATCTGCCATTATCTCAAGCAAATGTAAAATTTTCATCATTCCAGCCGTACAAATTATTCCAAAAGAATTGGCAAGTGTCATCAAGCAAAACAGTATCACTGATTTACTTGTTGTACTCAAATAGTTAAACAAATTAAATTATCGCCCCCCCCCCACTCATGCCATATTTTTATTTCTATCCATAAAAGTTTTCACCACCCTATTATTATTCCTCCTCCTCTTCTTCCTCCTCCTCAGTGCCAGATAGCTTTCTAAAGACCACTAACAAATGGATATACAATAAGTCTTCCTCTAGGACACTTCCAACTTTCTCTCCTCTCTTAGAGCCCTGTTGTACCTTCATCCTCTTCCATAAGGTGACAGCTCAAACCAAGGCTCAGAATGGCACAGAATGTCAATGCTCTCCTCATTGAGTAAACATTTTAGAGAATGTGCCCCTTCCTTCATGGGGAGAACATTATACCTGAGGGGATTCTGTCTTCAACACAGAAGCCTGCAGGATGCTATACCAGCTAGCTCTTTGCCAGGTTCTGCATGTAAGAGTTGCACAAAAAGTGTTTTGCAGATTTTGTGGAAGCTCTTTCTGCCCAGAAAGATGAGCTGCCTGACTCTTTCCTGATCTTGGCTCACTTGTTTAAGATACCCTGGTCCGAGATCTTCTTTGAGCTTTGCCAACTCTCCCTTCATTCCCACCTTCAGTCTTTCTTCCTTTCAGGTTTCTATTTCAGCAAGCAGATTTTCTTTTAAGATTTCACAATGAAACTCACATCGCTGCTGCAGGGGAAAAAAATTGTCATCTCCCTTCTCTCTGCTATCTGTTTTTTCTCATCTCTTTCCAGATTTTCCCAACTTGCCCTTTGGTGCGGCTCCAGCACTTTTACCGATGATCTCAGTCAGCGTGCTCTGGGTATGTTATGCAATACTTCGGGGGTCGTTCCACTCTGGTTTCTTCTTTGGACAAACCTTTGAACAAAGCACTGGGTGCTTTTCCCCCCCACTTTGGGTAAAGTCTAAGAATGCAAGCTCATGGGAATTACAGTAGATTCAATTCATATAATGAGTCAACCAAGGATGGAAGTGTTTGTTTTCTCTTAACTGACATTAAAATGCCAGCCACGTGATTGTAAGAATCAAGTTCAGCCTTCTCGGATCATATCAACCAACCTATCTGAAACCTCTAGCAAGTAATGATGAACTATTTTGGCTCACAGCAGCTGCAGGCTGTTTCCGTGTCCAGCTTTCAGAATT
This sequence comes from Natrix helvetica, assembly GCF_964273705.1. NCBI lineage: Eukaryota > Metazoa > Chordata > Lepidosauria > Squamata > Natricidae > Natrix > Natrix helvetica. Next base: position 219,026,967 of record NC_138548.1, on the reverse strand, counting down.
AAATTTCACCAAACTCTTTTGAAACTCTACAATATCAGGAGCAGAAACAGCTAAAAGAGGTAAGAGATTCATTTATCAAAGGATTTTTTTTAGCTTTCCTTTAAAGAGTACTACATGCTGAAAAAGATATCTGTCACTGTCTTTGTATAATGCCAGAATTGTCCATTTTTATTGAAGTGTCTTTTTAAGGGATATCTCCAATCTCCAATCCCAGGTAATTTTTGGAGTCACGAACACCAGAAATAAAACTGTAAGGAAAGTTGAAGGTGAATGTGATATTTTTAGGACTTTCGAGATTTTCATGGTTTAAATTCCAAAAATGTTTTTTCACTTCCCAAATCTATCCCTACATCTTAGGAATTTCTTGGTGGCTTCCTATCCCAAGTCTTTAAAAGATCCATCCCTTCTACTTCATGAGTGTTTCCACCTCTCTCAGCCTAAAAGGGAGAATTGTTAAACCAGTGCTTTGCAAACTTGGCAACTTTAAGATGTGTGGACGTTAACTTCCAGGATTTCCTGGACAGCAAACTGGCAGGGGAATTCTGGAAGTCGACTCAATTTAAAGTTGACAAATTTGAAAAACACTGTGTTAAACTGTATTAATCTGAGATTATTCTTGGGGGAGACTTCTGTTGTACAATCCTGCAGCTTCTTTCAGAGAATGGGGACTTGTACAGCAACATTTTCCTCTTAAAACCATCCCATTTTCCTACCTCTTCATCCAACGTTTTTCTTGCCTCACAAAATCTATTAAGGAGGAAAGCTGTGCTATGTGCCTAGTGGGCACATTTGGAATGCAGAGAATATGGTGTACTACTCTCCCCAATGGTGTGTTTTGTGTCCATTTATGTCATTTGCATCTGTATGCAAATGTACAATTCCCACAATGCTTTGCTCTCTGATATGATTCAACAGATCTTCCTGAATAATGAACATTCCACCAATAAATGAGCCTGTTAAAAGGCTGTATTTTTAAAAAAAAAATACAGATTTTTACAAATTATAAATTACTACTTTACAAATTTCAGATACTCCTCGACTTATCGCTGGTCACTTAGTGACCATTGAAAATTCCAACAGACATATCTGGTGGTGCTTACAACCCAGATTCAAAGTTTCAACGGTCATGGACCTGTGACTGCACTTCAGGCATTAGGCAAACAGGCCACATTTGCAGCCATTTGACATGTCCCATGGTCACATAACTACATTTTATGATAGTTTTGCTAAAAAAAACCATCATTTACTTCTGAGTTTCAGCAAAACCAGCCCATAATGAACCATGGGTTCGCTTAATGACTGTGGTGTTTGCTTACCAATTGCCATGAAAAAGTTATAAAATTGGCTCAGTCATATGACCAACTCTCTTTACAATTGTCACGAACTATAATTGTGAGGGGCAAGTTGCATTACAGTCATAACTCAATGATTACCTGTAGTAAAAATAAAAAGGAAAGGTAATATAGGATTAGCCGCAGGGGTGAAATTCAGCAGGTTCTGGAGAACAGGTAGCGGAAATTTTGAGTACTTTGGAGAACTGGCAAATACCACCTCTGGCTGGCCCCAGAGTGGGGAGGGAATGGAGATTTTGCAGTATCCTTCCCCTGCCACGCCCACCAGACAATGCCCATAGAACCAGTAGTGAAAAAAAATTGAATTTCATCACTGATTAGCCTTGGATCATGGTGTAGGCTGCCCTCAACCAACCGAAACCTTGCATGGAGTGGCTTTGGGCCAGTGATTCTCTTATAGCAGCGATGGCGAACCTTTTTTGGCTCGCATGCCATAAGTGGGGGGAGCGCAGGGGGGGTCGTGCGTGGGCGTGCCACACCCATAATACAATGCGCAACCCACCCCCAGTGTGTATGCGCGCATAAGAGGCACCACCCCCATTTTTTGCATGCTTTTTTCGCCCTCCCCAGGCTCTAGAGGCTTTGTAGGAGCCTGGGGAGGGCGAAAACAGCTTCCCCCGCCCCCCTGGAGGCCCTCTGGAGGCTTCAGGGACCTTCAGGAGGCTTCCCTGAAGCCTCCAGAGGGCAAAAAACGACCCTACGAGCAAACCAGAAGTGACTTCCGGTTTGCTCATAGGGTCAGTTTAAGCCCTCTGGAGGCTTCAAGGGGCTTCCCTGAAGCCTCCAGAGGACTAAAAACGACCACATGAACAAACCAGAAGTGACTAGAAACTTGTGCTGCAAAATGGAAGATGCTGGATCTTTGCAAGCCTTAGCTGTTCATCTGACTGCCTGTAGAGAGCAGTCTACCATGTATCACACTACTTGAAGATGTGTGGACTTCAACTCCCAGAATTCCCCAGCCAGCATGGCTGATTGGGGAATTCTGGAAGTTGAAGTCCACACATCTTAAAGTTGTCAAGGTTGAGAAACATTGGTCTACCAGTGTTTAAATCCTAGCTGGGCTCTACATGCAGTCAATGGATAGCTAAAGTTTTCAAAGACCCAGCCAGCATCCTCCATTTTCTGGCACAACTTTTAGAGATGACTTACTTTTTTTTCTTTCTCTTTTTTTTTTAGTTAGCAGAAAGATTTTGTCTCCTTGCCTGCTTGGTTCCTTTTCTTTTCAGCCTGGAATCAAGGCAAGGTTTTAAAAAGGGATAGAAATTGGAGACCAGAGGGAGAGTTTAATTTTACCATCTAAATGGGTCAGGGAGGGAAGATCAACAAGTCTGTCCCTGCCAGCTTTTTTTGTTTCTTTGTTTTATTAATTGAAGAAATGTAGCTTTGGAGAAAGGAGGGAAAGGCATTAAGGAAAGAAAAGGGGTTGCTGCCTTTTGTGCAAGTGCCCTCTTCCCAAAACTTAGAGAGGCAGGAGAGTTTTGCAATGTGCACATGGACAGGTGTTTAGCCAAGAAGCTCCAAAAGGCTGGAAAACTGGTTCGTTCTTTCTTTCTTTCTTTTTTTGTTCTAGAAAAGCAGGGCACCTTGGCAGGAGGAAAGGCAGAGGCAGAATTAGGAAAGGCAGGTGCACTCAGCATTTTCCTTCCCCGTCGTTTCCCAGGCCGCCATACAAGGCACTCAAGAGGTGGGAAACATGGCTGTCTCGGGGTATGAGAGGCTTTGGGAGGCCTGAGGCAGGTAGGCTAGTGCCAGTGGTGGGTTGCGGATCCCGTTGCAACCGGTACGGTTCAATGGGGCCTGGTGTCCGCGACGCTCCAGCTGCTCGGCGGAGTGTCGCGCAGGTGCCGTATGCTCCTGTGTGGAAGCGCCAAGGAGCTCAAATACAGGAGGGTGGCCCCTCCAGAGCACCGTTCCGGAACGTTACCCGGTGCTCCCGGCAGGCACAAGTACGCCGGCGTACCACCTGCAACCCACACTGGCTAGTGCCTGCATTATCTCCCCCACTCCTGCTTAATGACCCGTGCATTTGTTTAATGAATACACTGGAAAGAGCTGGGGATGGATGATCATTAATTGAACCAGTCCATTTAACATTGTCCTGACCTTCAAACCGAATGGGCAGGCTCCATTAGGGTCGTAACATAAGGACTACTTGTATGGTTGCAGTCTCTCACAGGGACATTTTCACCATTTGCATCTTCCTGCCAGCTTCCCCTATAATTGTCCTCGACAGAAGGAGGGTTGTGAAAGTTATAAATGTTTAACACAAGATTGTGGGATGTTGCAATGTCATAATTGTGAGCCAAGCATTCAAATCATGATCACATGGCCAAAGGGATGCTGTGATGGCCCCAGCCATGGGGACTTATGAATACTCATCATAAATATCTCTCATTTGGTGGTAACTTTGTTGCTTGTATCCTTATGATTTATATTGAAATTGTTTCCTGGTTGCTTTTTTGTACCCTATGACTATCATTAAGTGTTGTACCTTATAATTCTTGATGAATGTATCTTGTCTTTTTATGTACACTGAGAGCATATGCACCAAAGACAAATTCCTCGTGTGTCCAATCACACTTGGTCAATAAAGAATTCTATTCTTTAAATGCTCTTCAATGGACATTTAGTAATGACTACTGTATTAAAAGCTCCAGAGAGCAGAGGTAGGTATTAGAAAGAATATTCTGATGGTATATGCTGCCAACCATGTTCCCTTTCATCAGACAGTTTAGAAAAAGCTGAGATGGTATAACAAAATATACATCTATTCATTAAATTATTGCCAATACAAATTGGATGCTGACATTTTTAGATTCCTGAAGCTATTTCATTAACACACAGGGTTTTTGTGGCTTGTAGTTCATTATGCTGCAGGTATTATCTATGTGGCTCTTCTTCCTGATTGCCCTGGTAGGGCTTTACATCCTCTGCCAATGGTACCGGAAGAGACAGATGACGGAGAACCTGACAGAGAAATACATCTTCATCACTGGCTGTGATTCTGGCTTTGGGAACCAGCTGGCCAGGCAGCTGGATGCCCAGGGTCTGCGAGTGTTGGCCGCTTGTCTCACTCCAGAAGGCGCAGAACAGCTGGAAAGAGTCACATCGGCTTGTTTGAAAACCACCCTACTGGATGTCACCAACACTGAGAGTGTTGCAGCAGCAACTGAGTGGGTGAAGGAGCAAGTAGGAGACAAAGGTACAGTCTAAGTACTGTTCTTTCTGCATGAGGCCAATGGGAACTATTTTTATTTATTTACTCCTTTGTTATTTTTAGAAATAATTCAAGATTGTGAATGTACATAATACTGTTTCTTCCTCTTATTTTCCCCACAACAACAACAACTCTGTGAGGTGAGTTCGCCTGAAAGAGAGAACTGGCCCAAAGTCACCCAGACAGCTTTCACGCCTAAGGTGGGACTAGCCTGGTACTTTAACCACCTAGCCAACTTCCTTCCATTCCCTATCATCCAGTCAGAGGCAAAGAAGCTTCTTGGATGAGAAGCGAAATGTCTTCACAGGAAAACCAGAAAGTCCAGTCGCCTCTTCCAAAAAGCACCTTTGGGACAACCATGAATGACTGAGAATCTCCATAGTATTTGAACCACCTTAGAATCAAGTTGCCTTTCAAGCTTTGCATCACCTATTCCATAGTGAAACATATTATAAGCAAGCAAAACTCCCTCAATATTGCTCACAAAACTTACTCTGCTAAAATCAGCGGAGCTACCATATCACTATGTCTCAAGTATCAGCATCCTAAGCTAAACAGATAACGTTCCATGGCTAACCACTTTGAAAACTACAGAGAAATCAGACAGAAATAAAATAGCTGCACTCTCACTACCTTTCCTCCTTAGCTCCTCTTCCATAAAGACAATCAAGTTTCGGTGCTAAATCCTGGCCTATACCTAGACTAAGAAAGGTCCAATTCGTCAGATTTATGCAATAGCAGTCAAAGTTGGTCTGTTACATTTTTCTTGAATCTTTTTCCTGCCCCCAAAATGTGCCAGTTAATAGCTGTACAGTATTCTCCCGAGTCCATTTTTGGTTCATAAGGAATGATTTTCCAATCTTTTTCAAGACACCTGGAACAATTTCTTCTCTTCAGAAGATCTTAATTTCTTTCTGAACCATTCAGTCACACCTCAGCAATTTGAAATATTTTACTTCGGTGACAAAGGACAGAGTCTTTAAAAGGTTAGAATAATGATTTAAGCTATCTTGTTACTATCCTCTGCCAGGCTGCTTCAGCTGAAAATGATTCTAGGTAAACTTTGGTTACTTGTCTTGAACTATATGAAAACTATCATTGTCGGAGGAAAAATATTTTTGTCCTATCAGATTGTTTAAACATTTTTCACCACAGGCTTCAAACATTGCAACTCCTCCTTTCAAAATCTAGATGTAGTAGCTCCTTGTACTGTTAAAAAAACCCTCTTGCTTACTACTATTTAACAATATGATGATACAATAGTGAGAAAATATGGCAGTCCTCATATCATAGAAAGCATATGAATTATACATATTAGTAGCAATTTGTAGTTTCAGGGAAACTTGTGCTTATTTGTGTTCTAGCTCTGATTTCACAGGTTATATTGCTCCTAGTTCTTCATTAATTTTTTTATTTTTTTAGTTTGTCAAACATGTATGAGATAACAGGTATAAGTATAAACATGGACATGAGCACATGAAATGAATACAAATAAATGGGGACAGTAGGACAGGGACGGTAGACTGGTGCGCTTATGCACGCCCCCTTACAGACCTCTTAGGAATGGGGTGAGGTCCACAGTAGACAGTTTAAGGTTAAAGCTATGGGGATTAGAGGAAGTAACAATGGAGTCAAGTAGAAATTGGGACTAGATGGACTCCATCACTCGATACTTGAGAATAATTAGTGTTTCTTTCTATCATGCTCTTCCACAGAGAAAGTAGTATTCATTACTGAATGCCAATTTGTCAGGTGGAAAGTCATCGAGAACATACAAGACTCCATCAAATTCCAAAGGAGTCCAAGAATTATGGAACTTAATGAATCAACCACAACTGCAGAATGGAAAAGCCAATTCCAACCTAAATCTTCTAGGAAGTCACCTGACCATAACAATGGGGTCATTGAGACATTTGCATTCAGCTCCAAATTAGCAAACTCCTGCCTAGTCAAGAATACTAGTCAGACCAAGCATAGAAAATGGGATGCTCAAAAACATGAGTATGCCTATTTAGGCCTCCCATGATGCTCACTGGGACTCCTTGGTTTTAATTAGATAAAATAAATAAATGGGAAGTTAGCATATTGCAATGTAGTTCACCAACTTCTAGCATCATCTTTATTTACATAAATTCCTCTGTGCCCTATATCAAAATGATAAATCACTGCAAAGCAGTGGTTTGATACCATTCACTTAAAAGAAAGTCTACATATGACACCTCTCTGAAATCTTGTCATATTAAAGACCACTCAGATGCAATCACCTGAGATAAATAAATACCTATCCTACAGCTCATCAGCCACTTCAATTAGAGTATATGATCTATGGTAAATATGAGGAAATTTGGTTTCAAATGATATTTTTTAATGGTATGGAAGATAGCCAGGTATCCAAATCAAGCCACAGCTGATTACACCCGTCCTTCAAAATCATATTCAGATTCATGGTGAACCATTCAAAATGAGATATTTTTAAAAAGTTAATAATCAAAGTAATTAATATTCAGAACATAACGTATCTTTTTTTAAATGTATTATTTCAAGAAAGATAAAAACTATATTGAGTGAAACAGTAAGAGAAGGTACAAGACAACTTGTGATAATATGACTTCCTAACATTTTAAATACAACTGAACATTCCTTTTTAAAAAAGTTTTTTGTTTTTATACATCTCATTGCATGAATGGTTTGATTCCTGGGTGTCATATAATTCAATATCAATAAACATAACAGTATTATTCCCAGTAATTACATTACATTTTCATTTTTAGTTTTACTAACACATAATTTCTACTATCAACCTTCAATTCTAATCCTTCTCATAGTTCTACCACACATTGTATCATCTTAACATGTTTTTGCTATTTTTCCCCTCTTATTTCTACCTCTATTTTAGCCCCCTCTTTTTCCCCCTTCCCCTGTCATTCTAATATTCAAAGACATGATCCTTCCTTTTTTCCATTATTCAATATTTCAATATGCACTTCTAGCATCAATCTTGATTTTTCAAGCATTTATCAAATTACTTAATCCTAGCTTTTCACGGTTAATCACATTTTATACATATTTAATAATACCCTTATACAAGTTCTGTTTATCTAATTTACAAACTATTTTTCACTCTATAATTCTAATAAATATACATTACATTACTACCTTACTAATATATATTCAAAAATGATTTTTGTCTCACACCACATACAGAGCAGTTATCCAACTTCTATAGTTCTAATATTCATACACATTATAAGGTATTTTCATAAAATGTTGCTTTACATTCCTTTCCTTTCCCTTTATCCTTTTACCCTCATCCAAATTTTTAATCTTCTTTTTTTGTCTCCCATACATTTCTTTTAATTCTTTTATTTCACCTACTTTTGGATCTGCATTATAACTATGTTCTCTAATTTTCTCTCCCTTTCCCCTTTCCCCCCACTGTCCAATTCTATGACTACCTGTTCTTACCTCTTTTTCTTCTCTGCAGCTGTCTTCCTGCTTCTCGCGTTACCTTTTCACATCTTTTAGAATATTTCCCTTCTGTTCTACTCTCTTATTCACCATCAATTGTACCATTATCTTCTTGTTGTTGCCTTCTTCTTGTTGATTTCCCAATTCTGCTGTCTCCCCCGCTCTTTCTGGTGATTCCATTTTTTCCTCATTGTCCTGTTGTTTACTTATTGTTCCTTGTATTATATTTTCCAGTTTTTGATCTGTACGTTCTATACAACTAAATATTTCCTTCATCTCCTTGTGTTATTCTTTTATAAAATCCTTAATGTCATCAGATCCATTTCATTGTCTCCACTTGCTTCCATTTTACAATTACCATATTTTTCGGAGTATAAGACACACCTTTTTCCCTCAAAAAAGAGGCTGAAAATCTGGGTGCGTCTTATACTCTGAATACAGCATTTTTTTTGCCTCCTGAAACTCCGCCCTTTCACCAAAATGGCCATGCATAGCCTTTAGGAGGCTTATAGAGTGCTCTTGGGGGCTGGGAAGGGCAGAAATGAGTGAAAAACAGCCATATTTTGCTCAGTTTTGCCCCCCCCCCCATCCCCCAGGAGCACTCTATAAGCCTCCTAAAGGCTATGCATGCCCTTTTTTTGACAAAAAAATGAGCCCATTTTTGTGAAAAATGGGCTGTTTTCTTTGCTTGTTTTTGGCTCCCCCCAGGAGCATTCCCCCCACCCCACAGGAGCACTCTACAAGCCTCCTTTTTTGGAAGAAAAACAGGCCATTTTGGGGAGGTCTGCAGAGTGCAAAAACTTTTTTTAAAACTTGCGTCTTCAAAATCTTGGTGCATTTTATACTCCGGTGCATCTTATACTTTGAAAAATACGGTAATCCAATTTAAGAAAAGAAGCCAGGAAGTTGTCCACACTTCTTCCAATCACTTTGATTTGCTCAACAATATTCAGGGTCACTTGACTTATGGTCTTGTTTCTTGTATAAGTCTCCAGTAATTTTTAAGTAAATACTTATAATCCAACAATGTAAAAGGTTCCAAAGTTGCATAGTTCTCCTTTTAGCAGCAGATGGCACTCAAACTTTAGCTTGGTACTGCCTCTCTGCGTAGTGCTGATTTTAAGTATTTTAAATTTGTAAATCCAGGAGGGCAACATTTATAATAATAAAAAACAAGCTCCAGATCGAATTCCAGTATTTTTTAATGCCTTTTCAATACCACGTCTTCACTTTGAGATTTCAGTTTTCTTTTCCTTAGTTTTCTTTCAAAAAATTTCTCTTCTTAAATATTCTGATTTTTTTTAAATGTGCTTTTTCCGCTGCTAGCCAATAGTTCCGATATGCTTCCCCCTTGAATTTCCTAGGGTCACTTTTCAATAAAAAATAATCTCTTACCCAGTTCACAAGCTACTCACTTTCTCTACTCCTGCACAGTCTTAGATTTTCAGGCTGTCTTCGGCTTCAGGGTAGCCATGTTTGCTGCCACTGCTCCCTGTCATTGACTGAGGGGGCTTTCCTAGTTGGGGGAAATGCGGCTCCCCTCTACCTGCTAGGTGGTCCCCTTTTGCTTCACCACTCCTTCAAAGTGGCTATGGTCCGAATTTGGACCTTCCGATAAGGAGAGATCGGAGCTGATCACGGAGTTCATGGATCAGGTTTCCGAAGGTGCCAGAAGTCAATACAACTGAACATTCTCATTGCTTTGAAATCACACTCTCAGAAATCAATTCTAAATAATACTATTTAACAAGAGTCTTGAAAATACCTTCCATGTAAATAATCCTCACTAAGCTTAGTAATTAAAAAAATTAGAAAACGTTGCTGGCTGCTTTACTCAGATAACTAAAGACATATGAAAAAATAGCTTGATGTACCTCTTGAGTGCATGGCGGAGATATAAGTGTCTAGAGAAAATATATCTAATATGGTAAATAATTCAATAGTAAAGATTTTAAACATTTTGCTAGTTCAAAAACTACAGGTACAATCCTAAACGTGCTGGCCATAATCCTGCTTAGAACTGGGAGGTGAGTTAATGTGAGGCGCCTAGATTCCCCTTGTAGGGGAGATGATACATAGATAAGGTAGGTAGGTAGGTAGGTAGGTAGGTAGGTAGGTAGGTAGGTAGCAGTGACGTGCAGTCAGGTGAGGCAAATGAGGCACAGCCTCACCGCTCATCATGAAAAGAAAAATATATATAAAAGGAAAAAGCTGAGCTAGTTGCTGCCTCACCGTGGATGACTCTGCTTAACTGTTTAAAAAAGCCTCTAAAAAGCGCCTTCTACTATGAGGCAGGAGAACTGCATGCCTCATCTAGTCTGACTTTAGGCGTTTTATGATCACTCGAGCAGAGTTAAGCAAGGGTTAAAAGCCTAAAAAATCCTGATGTAAGTGAGGCATGCAGTTCTCCTGCCTCATAGTAGAGGGCGCATTTTTAGAGGCTTTTTTTAACAGTTAAACAGGGTCATCCACAGAAGCCAGGCAAAGAGCCATGCTGTAGCACACACACTTTCCCCCAGCCTCTTTTTTTTTTGAAGGCTCGGATCAGCTCCCCTCCGGCTTCTCTGCCTCTCCTCTCACCCCAGCAGGAGGATGGATGGATGGATGGATGGATGGATGGATGGATGGATGGATGGATGGATGGTAGGTAGTGTAACTAGGTAGGCAGGCAGGCAAGCAGGCAAGCAAGATATAATGTTCTCCCTCTCTCTCTCTCTCTCTCTCTCTCTCTCTCTCTCTCTCTCTCTCTCTCTCTGTGTGTGTGTGTGTGTTTATTTGTTTGTCCAGGTATAGTAAGAAAAATGTGCTGCTATGGCTCAGTTTCAATACCAAAAATATCTTCAAAATAATCTATTGAACCATCAATTTGATTCTGTATAAGAGAAGTAATGAATCTGTTTCCACAGGTCTCTGGGGCTTGGTGAACAATGCAGGCATCTCTTTCCCATTGGCTCCCAACCAGTGGCTGACCAAGGATGACTTTGCCAAGGTGCTGAATGTCAACCTGCTGGGAGTAGTTGATGTGACACTCCACTTGCTGCCCCTCATCAGGAGAGCCAGAGGGAGAGTAGTCAACATGAGCAGTATGGCTGGAAGAATTGCCTTTAGTGGAGGCGGCTACAGCCCTTCAAAATTTGCATTGGAAGCCTTCTCTGACAGCCTCCGGCAAGTCATTCCCTTGTATATTCGTTTCATTCTGTCTCTCCTATACCTGCTATCACCATGGGAAAGAGGAGATGAGGCTAGAACTCATCTAGCCTCTCATCTCACAACAAACAAGCTGTGGTTGTTGAAAACATATCAACATTGGGCATTCTAGCCAAAAGAAGCATTCCTGCACAATAAATGAAGTTCAAGAACATAAAACTCTTGAACATTTTCCCATCTAGGTTTAAGTCCAGGTGCCTTACTTTCAAAATGAGCCATTGATAACCCTTAATTTGGCTTCTCTTTCAAATTCCCACACCTAGCATTTGGATTTCTGGTGTTTTGTTTTGTTTTTTAAAGTACATGCCATTTAATGGAAATCCATATAACTGCATTTTTAAATACTTAGTCATTAGTAGTAAAACAAAATGGATATTGAAAAGAAAATTGTCATTCCAGTGATTTGCTTTTAATTTTTTCAATTCCGCTTTTGGTGGTGGTGGTGATGATGATGATTGACATAGATTCTTTTTTAAACTGCACCCATTTTTGATTGATGCAGACTTAAAAGATGCTGAGTCAGTTGAATTTTCATATCTCCTTATAAGGGATGAGGATATCTTGGTTTGGAAAACAATCAGATACAAAAGTGAAATGTACACATATTTTTTCAGTGCTTTCTATTGTTATCATAGCCTATACTATTTCTAGTATTATTGCTACTATACTATTTTCTCTACTATTTTCTATTATTACTTCGATGCTGTTTTTACAAGCTCCACTATTACTAGCATAGAGCAGTGCTCTCTTCTTACACTGTTTTGTCTTTAACTCCCTCCATCCTCCATTTTGTTTCCTTTCTTCTTCTTCTTTATTAATACACAAAATGTTAAGCATTAGCACATTCTATAATGTGGTTTGTTTTGCTTTGTTGTGCCTCTTCTTTTTTTTTCCTGTAGACCCTTCAGTTTCTGTGAAGGAAAAAACAGCTTCGTCTATTTGGCTGTTTTCTATTTGTTACTAGCTGCACAATTTCCAAAGTGCACATCTCTCTCCCCCATATGTTTCACAATTGTAGTTTTTATAGGCAACTCTGCTGTGCTGCTGGAGAGAACAGTCAAGTAGGAGGTGGGAAAGGCAGCACGGGTGCCTCCAATTTTTCCAGCATCCTCCCCTTCCACCCTTTGCATATGATGATGATGATGATGATGATGATGATGATGATGATGATGATGATGTTTCTGACCCCACATACCCAAACTTGACTGATCTCAAAAAATGAGTAGCTTTCAGCTTTATGAAAATGTTATTAGACATCAAAGTGCCACAAGATCAAGTTTTGCTTTTAGCATATATAGAAATTGAATGTGTTTGTAAAGTCACAAGAATTGAGCTCAGCTTGAAGACTAGAAGACTTCATATATTAGATATACCCCGATATTAGAATAACGACCGATCTCTGCTCCTTCCGTAAGAAGCTTAAGACCCACCTGTTCAACTTAGCTGGCCTGGCCTAACTGTAGTTTTTGTGTCCCTCTAGCCTGTATTTTAAATTTTTAGGGGTAGATTTTTTAGGTTGTTTTAATTTTTAACTATACTGTACAGCCTATCACTTAATCTGTTTTATGGGTATTTTAAAATATTTAAGTTTTGTATATTGTTTTATTTGTGGTCTGTACACCGCCCCGAGTCCCTTTGGGGAGAGGGGGCGGTCTATAAATTTAATAAAATTAAATTAAAATTAAATTCATATGAAGGGTAGCCCAGCAGGTGGCGTCAAAAAGCCAACTCCAAAAACTATCTCCAGAAAGATCTCAAAAAACCTGTTTCCAGGGGTGGGTTTGCTGCCAGTTTTATTACCGGTTCACAACGTGCGCGTGTGCTCTTCAATGTAAATTGTTCTTCGCGCATGCGCAGAACAATTTACAGTAAACTGAGCACACACAGTCACTATAAACCAAAATGGCGGCGGCCCAGAGGTGGCAAGGGAACAGGTTCGGAGGCTTGGCAGGCCTGGGTCACTGTGACCCAGGCCTGAATTCCACTACTGGTTCAACCAAACCAAGCTGAACTGGGAGCCTGTTTCATTCTTGGATAATGAGCAACTAGCAAATCCACAATGTAGACTGATAGTTAAAACTATTCTGGAGGAAGGCAGTGCCAAATTACTGTTCCCAGGAAAACCACACAGATGGGTGCAACCAAGTCACGATACAATCAAAGAAATATTTTATGAAGGTTATAAAATCTCTTTCATAATCAGATTATTATTTCAATGGGTTTGCTGCTCTCTGCCAAAGCTGCAAATGCCCTAATTAAATTTCTCCTCTGGATTTTTTGCTTTGCCAATAGCAAATCACTTCAGAGAGAAAACTTTGAAGGGCAGTATTTTTTTATCTCCTTCATTTCACTTTCTTTCTTTCAGCTCTTAGACTATCAAAATCTTGTTTTCATACATTCTAGCTGAATTCTGGGATTATTCTCAGAAAACAAAGTTCTTCAGTTAAAAAAAGTAAGCAGAAGAAAAGCACGTTTGGGGATCTAGTAAAATGGTGCAAGGAATGATTCTAGTTGGAGACAGGAGGAAAATCCCTACTTTTTAAAGAGTTGTTTTTTTTCCTGTAGACGTGAAATGCATCCTTTTGGGGTCAAAGTCAGCATCATCGAGCCAGGCTCGTTTTTAACAGGACTGGATAAATGTGCTGCCGAGTTCTTCAGAACCCTCTGGAGCAAAGTACCACCTGATATCAAAGAACTCTATGGCCAGGAATTCTGGAGCAAAAGTAAGTTAAAGTGTGTAAAACATGCAAAATCAGGAAAGTAACATTGCCAGCAAAAGGTAATCTTGCAGGACCTTATTTCTCATATCATAAGGTTTCGTGAACTACAGTTCACTTCATCAAATGCAGGAACTGTTCCTGAGAGACCAATGTAAGCCTAAGCGTAAGCATATTTCCATTTATGTATAAAAGAGGGTGATAAGCTCTCAGGGTGGAAAGAGGATATATGGAGTTAGGGGGCTGATATCGAAAGCAAAAAAAAACCTGGGTGACAAGAGAAAGAGAATGATGATCACTTTTGTCTGTGGTGCTTTAGAGCAGGAGTCCCCAACCTGTGGACTGCGGCCCACTACTGGGCTGTGGCTGACCAGTGCATGTATGCACATACACTGACTCAGGGGTAGGCTTCAAAAAATCTTAGCAAGGGGTTCCTGCTCGCTGGGTGGGCATGGCCATGATGGGCGTGGCCTAGTTGGCCTCCTACACCATGGAGGGGGGTTATTTGCCTTCCCCGGGCTCCAGAATCTTTCCTCGAGCCTCTGAAAGGGTGAAAATGGCCTCCCCATGCTCCAGAGGCCCTTTGGAGGCCAGAAATGGGCCCGTTTCTGGCCTTTCCGAATTTTCAGTAGGCCCGTTTTTCTCCCTCTCGGAGCCTCTGTCCACGCCAGGGGTGGGTTCCTGCCAGTTCTAACCTCTTCTATAGAAGAGGTTCCACAAATCTACAGTGCCATTTAGAACCGGTTCCAGCTCCCTCCCCTCTCCGTCCGCACATCATCAAGATGAAGAGCGAGAGGAAGCATTCTGGGAGTTGAAGTCCACAAGTCTTAAAGCTGTCAAGTTTGAATACCCCTGGGTTTTTTTTCTAAAGGGTTAGGGGTGCAAGAGTCTTGTAACTTTACAGCTTTAAGACTTGCATGCTTCAACTGCCAGAGTTTCTGAGCCAACAGTTTGGTTGCTAAGCAAGAGTGTTGTTAAGTGAGTTTCACCACGTTTTACAAGTTGGCCATGCCCACTCAGTCACATGGCTGGCAAGCCACTCCCACCTGATCACATGGCTGGTAAGCCACTCCCACAAAGCAGGTCACACCTACAGAAGAGATTCTAAAAATTTTTGAAACCCACCACTGGTCCACGCCATGCACTTGCCTGCATCCAAATGGGCCGCGTGGGGACTCCTGGGAGGGGCGGGGTGGGCGAGGCCAGCCAGGACTGGGATTTGGGGGTTCTCTGAACTGCACAGAATCTTAGCTAGAGGTTCTCTGCGAACCCCCAGCAGCCCACCCCTGCCCCTCCCCCTCCACTGGACTACCAACCCAGAAGGGTTGGGGAACTCTGCTTTAGAGTCACATGTTAGATTCAACCACTGCTGAGAAGCAAAATCCCACTGACTTCGAAGGGGGCAGTATTTTGCTCATAAGAAACGTGCGCAGCTGGTAGAACTGCATGCAACTCTGTTAAAGAAAACCACACTCTTCTTGGAGTCTTTATGATGTAGCTTCCTGGTGAAGTGAGAGAAATGAAGAAATTTGGGGTTTTTTTCCAAAACAAAGAGCATCCCACTACCACTGCTGCCATTATGAGGTCTTGCTCTAGCCTTGAAAGAGTTGGACCAGAGGATCTCCAAAGTAGCTTCCAACCCATTCATTCTATGGTTCACCAAATAAACATGTTAGAACATTTCCAATTTTGAAGACCATCCCCAGAAAAAGTATGCTCTTTTCTTATTGATTCCCACCCTCAAAAAAGGTGGTGGCTCCCTACTACTCCCAAAGTAAAGTTCTTAACCATATCCTGTATGTTCTGTTAAATTAATGGGTAATTTAAGCATTCCAGACAGCGCTGATGTAAGCTACTCATTACCACTCAAGGCAAAGCTTTTTCCTATTGGCAGGACCATTTGTAATATTTTTGATTTTTGTATCAGCCAGACACTCTGAGACATTGAATATGGCTTTGCAACTTGATAAAACAGAATTCAGGTGGAAGCATTTTTGTTCTATACAATTGACTAACTAGCCTAACTGCACTGAATTGTTTCTTCAGGCACTTTCCATCTTACAACTAAGGTACTCGCAAAGGCAATTTTTCAAGAGGCAACTGGACTTTCTTGTTTTTCCTTGAAGATGTTTCGTTACCCATCCAAGAAGTTTATTCAACTCTGACTGAATGGTAGGGAATGGAAGCACCATCCAGTCAGAGCTGAAGAAGCTCCTTGGATGACAAGCAAAACGTCTTCCAAGAAAAGCAAAGAAATCCAGCTGCCTTTTGAAAACGCACCCTTGGGACAACCATGACTTGCATGACTGAGAATCTCCATAGACCTACAACTATAGTATCCCTGGTTCTGGCTCATAGTTGTTAGCTTGGTAACCAAAGAAATAAAGTGGGGAAGGGGAAGGTGTCATGTCAGGCAGGAATCAATACATAGAAAATTATACATTACCTAATTCCTGGTCCAGCCTATTTCATTTTCATTTTCAAAACAAATGTATGTGTGTGGCTATGCATATAATACTTATTTTAAAATTGGTTGACTGGTTATGTGCCATTAAATAAATGATGGCCCTTAGTAATCACATAGATATTCCTCATAACAATCTGTCTCAAATTGGGTCATTCAAGTCTCCGGGCAGTGCAGCCATTGCTGCTGTAAGGAACCAATCCACCTTTCCACTGGTCATATCAGGCGCCACCAATAGAACCAATACTACCTACTCAGCAGAACCAAGCAGAACCAGTAGGCGCCCACCTCTAGTTAGAGGGATTTTATTAATCATTGCCCTGCTCCAGCTGCTGCAGCCACACTTAAGTTTACATTTATTGTTCTAACAAACTCTGCTTTGCATTATTTTAACTAGGACACAGCTTTAAACAATATGAAAATCTGCAAAAAACGAATTAGGCTACAAATGATAATGAGACCTGCAAAAACAAAAAAATAGTTAGCAAACATGTTTCTCTGCAGTTGGAAGGCCATAGCATAGAGCAGGGGTGTCCAAACTTGGGAACTTTAAGACTTGTGGAGTTGAAGTCCACAAGTCTTAAAGTTCCCAAGTTTGGACACCCCTGGCATAGAGTAAAGGAATTCAATAACAGCAGAGTAACAAATGTTCATTTAGTAACAAAATTAGGTTTATACTCCTGTGTGAGGGCTAGTCAGATTTTTAAATTATGCCCAAAATTATCATGCTAATGTTATATCTGATCAGAGACAAAAAAAATGGGAAGTATGTGTAGATAATAGCATGCATGGATCTAATTTGCATGTTAGATTAACATTTGCTGATGAAGCAGCAAAATAGAATGTACTTTTCCTGTTTTCCTTTCTCCTCTGAAAATTGTGACATTAAATACAATTTAAATCTCTAGCTCTTATTAACTACTTGCACCCTTCTTACAAATGGTGGGAAAGGTCAGTTATTCCAAGACTTATCCAGGACTCCATTTCCTTAGCTATAGATTATAGGAGACTTGTACTATTTTTACGATATAAAATGCTTCCAGTAATGACATCCTAATAGATGATTCGCCATAGCACCTGAGGATTTCCTAGAGAGGGCAAAACCAGCCTTCTGCGTCTTTTAAAAAAAAGATTAGATCCAGCAGATAGTCCTCAGCTATATATAAGCCCCATATTACCCTCTTGTGGGAAAAGAGGTGTCCAGTTCCATGAATTGTTTTTGCTTTCTTGAGTGGCCTTTCTGCCTCCCAAGACATCGGCAATTTATTATCAGTTGCTGTGTTGTCAAATCTGCAGAGGTGAGGCCTCAAAACATCACATTAATAATTCTATCACCTAAAAAATAATAATAAACACTGGAAAGTTTCAGGAAAGAATGTTATCTCTCAAAATTTTGGAATTCTGATATGAGATCATGGAAATGTGATCACTGAAATCTCATAAGATTTGCTGGTCACGGGAGATTTTAAACACTTTAAAAAAGAATATTTATATGATAGATGCCAATGTCAAGGGCAAGACCATGCAGTGGCACATGAAGATATTGCCAATCACTTGCACAACCTAATTTAGAAAGGAATATTAAAAATGGCAAGGGGACACTCAGAACAGCAATATTCTGTCAAGTCTTCCAACTCTTTATCTACTTATTCACTGGTTTGTTCATTTATTGAAGGACCACCCATCTCCTTCACAGGGGGATTCTGGGCAGTGTACAATAAAACCATAAAAACAGTATACAAAATACTGTTATCATATAGTTTCATCTCTTCGGGTGGTAGCCATAGCTGTGGAACAGGAGAAGATAAAGGATCGTGGCATGAAAGACACAGTGCTATTTTACAGCCGAGGGATAGATCTGAACCCAGATTGCCAATTAACTGTTTCTCATGCTGACAAACATGGTTTGCTCAATCCAGGTAGATGACTTATTCTTTCTTTCTATCCACAGTTAACCAAACATTTGTTGGCAGTAAATGGAAGAAAACAAACCTCCAGATAGTTACAGACTGCATGGAACATGCCCTAATTTCAGCCTACCCTCATAGTCGTTACGCTGCAGGCCGAGATAGCAAATTCTTCTTCATCCCCCTCTCTTACTTGCCAACCCTACTGACAGATTATATTCTGACCTATGGCCATCCCAGACCAGCCAAAAGTCTGTATTGATCACAGTCTCATAGTTTGTACAAGAATCAAGCTACACCCACTTCTCATTTAGCAGCTACCTCAGTCCAATTGATTTTCCAACCAATGGGCACATTTATGACCAAATTTCAACAGGACTTTAGTTAACCAGATTCTTGTGTATAGGTTTGAGCAATCAATATCCAGAAATACAACTTAATGCATTGCACCTGACACGCCAAATTATAAGCCATGAAGAGATCAACAGAGGAGATCAACACAACTCCTTGCAAGGCAAGGAGTGCAGCTCTATTTTAGAGCCACAGCTAGCAAGCAATCTTTCATGGGGAACAACTGCTCCATTTACTGGAACCTTTGGGGTTTTTTGCCCTGAACTCCTGCCTGTGGAAATGCTGCTTTTGAATGTGGATCGGCTGATGACCTACAGTGGCTCTACAAAAGTCTGGATAGTGCTTGGATGACATTTCTTCCTACTGCTTGAAACTTTTGCTTATCAGGAGCTTTCCAAGCATTTCTGGACTGTCTGAGATTGTGTGTGAATGTCCGCATATTGTAGACACCTTGCTGTAATTACTCAAACTAAGTAAAGCCTTGGACTGGGCTCCTTGCATGTGTGTTATGTGTATCAGGCTTTGGACAGGACAGTTTATTCCCAACCCATTACCTTCGAATATCCATCTCTAGCTGAACCTGCACCCTGAAGACTTGCCTTCAAACCAGTTTTGTTTAGGCTTCATTATTAATCTATTGTTAGATACTGCTGTTAGTTGGGCCACGCCACTGCTATTGCCACTGCAATTGCAATAGAGCTCTTTGCTGGTCAACTTGCTGAATTTATCCATCAGCTCCAAGCATTCTGCATTCTGATCTAATCAAGACTCAAAATAGTGGACTTCCAGTTGACATCACAGCGATATCAGACACAAGGAACAGGTCTCTGTGTTTCCTGTGCTGACTTCCCCCTGTTGGTGAGCTCCGAGAGGAGCCAAAGCTGTCTTGGAGGGGCAGTGAAGCAAAGAGGGCACCCTGTGAGGTCAAGGAGCTCTCTTGTCTGACCCAGGGTTCTTTTTCCCTCTCAGCCATGACAAGGCTGCCATAAAGCTGGGACAACCAAAGAACAATAACTAAGACTGGTGCTGGAGTGAAGTAGATGAACCGTAGTGGTGGGTTTCAGCTGGTACGGACCAATACAGACGTACCGGTTGGTGAAATTTAGCATGCTTTAGCATACCCATTCGTCTGGAGGCCCCAAGAAGCCCATGTGGTGTTCACTGCCCACTTCTCTTTGATAGCCGCCTCATTTCCAATGAAGGTGGTGAAGAATCCATGCAGAGGGAGGAAATTGCATGGATTCCCCACCTCCTTCATTGGAAATGAGTTCCACGCAGGGCTTTTCAAACAGCCGAACTCCCCTCCTGTTCCTTCTTCTGCTGTTTGAAGAAGTCAGGCAGGGTGTGCTCCCTTGCCTTTCACAGCTGCCTCATTTCCAATTGGGGGGATCCATGGAGAGGGAGGAAAAAGATGGATTTCTTTTTCCCCACCCCCAATTGGAAATGAGGTGGCTGTGAAAGGCAAGGGAGCGCGCTCTGCCTGCTTCTTCAAACAGCAGAAGAAGGAACAGGAGGGGAGTTCAGCTGTTTGAAATGCCCCGAGTGGAACTCGTTTCTAATGAAGGGGGTGGGGAATGCATGTTTTTCCTCCCTCTGCATGGATTTTCCCCCCTTCCATTGGAAAGTGGCAGACATGATGGAAATGGTGTGTGTGTGTGTGTGTGTGTGTGTGTGTGTGAGAGAGAGAGAGAGAGAGAGAGAGAGAGAGAGAGAGAATGAGAAAGAAAGAAGAAAAGAGAAAGAAAGTTGGAGAGAGAGAGAGACAAGAAAGAAGAAAGGAAGGAAGAGAAAGAAAGAAAATAAGTGGGGGAGAGAGAGACACAAGAAAGAAAAAAAAGCAAGGAAGAAAGGAAGGAAAAGAAAGAGAACTTATGATCAAAATTGAGCCCAAAATTTTGGTTGCTAAGCAAGAGCATTGTTAAGTGAGTTTCATTACATTTTCCAACTTGGCCACCCCCACCCAGTCACACGACTACCAAGCCACTCCCACCTGGTCACATGACCACCAAGCCATTCCCACAAAACAGGCCACACCTACAGAATAGGTTCTAAAAAAATTTGAAACCCACCACTGGTGAACAGTGACTGGAACTGGGGAAGAGGATTTCCTTTTGCCTTAAATTTAAACCCAAGGAACAATTTGGAACTATTGGCTCAAAATTATTTGAGAAGAATGATTTTGAGAGAAAAAGAAGCCACAAGAGAGAAAAATAATAAATTTTGAAATGTAAGACTCAAATAGCAAATTGTCACATTTGAGACAATTTAAATAAGGGCACTGCTGAAGGGGGAAATTCCCCACCTCCCAGTTTACAAGTGGAGACCATACAGTCTGCTCAAGTAAAATTTATTTGAACAGCATTGGAGACAGACCACAAGGTTCTGCCCACTTAAGAAGGATACAAACAACCTTTATAGAGTCATATAATACCTGCTGACCAGTAATGATGTCAAATGCCAAACAACTTACCGTGTTTCCCTGAAAATAAGACCCTGTCTAATATTTTTGAGACTCCAAAATTAGGGCTTATTTTCATGGAAAAATGATATCAGGGTCATCAGCCCAGCTGGGCGCCCACACCAGCATACACACAAAGGGCAGTGAGTGTATGAGGGTCAACGTTGTCCAGCAGCTGCTGCAGCCCGCTGGCCCCTTGGTCAGTGCACTCCATCAGGGCAGGTAAGTCAATTATTTGTCCAAGCATCAGACAATGGCAGAGGCACGGTGAGGGACACACACAATCTGGACACGCCACATGGGCCCCAAGAAAGCTGAGAGTCAGTGGGCCAGGGGGGTGGCGGCTGTGGGAGGCTCATCTTCGCATCTCTCAGCTGTCCCGCGGCCTGCACGGCGCATCTGGATCGCATGCTTCCCCTCTGCTTCTGCCTCCTGCTTGGACACATAATCAACTCACCTGTGCCAGACATCATCAGCCCTCACCACCTCTGGTGCTGGCCATGCCCACTGGCTGATGACGACCTTAACTTGGGCTTGTTTTCAGGGTAGGTCTTATTTTTTTGGGAAGGATGGTATTTTTTATAACAAGGGTTAGATTTTCTGCTTATAGTAAAAATAAGCAGTTCTCACCTCAGATCACCCCACTTACAAAGCTTCAGTTGCTTCTGTTTATCTCCCAGTTATTTGGATCGGTTGCAAAGGAGGTGAAAGCCATGTGTCTCTCAACAGGAATGTTGAAAGAGAAGGACAAAACAAATGGAATAGAAACCAGGAATTGTTAACGAGGATTTCTCCAGGCTGCTGAGTTAAAACAAAACCCATTATATCAGCACAGGACAGTAGCCAGTGGACAGCAGCCTGGAGACCAACAATGCTGATAGATCCGTTCATAATAAAAACAGTGATCACCCTAGCAATGTCAAATTATAATGGTGTAAGCAAAAGGCACGGCTGAGGATGGTAACGTAAATAATCGTGACGCCTGGACCTATGTGATATTGATCTCAAGAGCATTTTCCAGTCAAGCTGAGAGTTTTATTGCCAAGTCCTCAAATATATCAAAGGTAATTTTTATTTGTTTACTGCACAATGAGAACATGACAGAAGAGAAGTAAACAGGTACACATAAGCCATGTAATTATGCACAAAACGTCTATGGGGGGGGTACAGCAGTAGCCTCATAACTGGATGTTCAATTCTGCTATCCCGGTGATTGTCTCCGGCATTTCTTCATACAGTTCTTTAAGGAACCAGAGAACTACAAACCGTAGTAGGAACAGCAGAAAAGATGGACAGCTGCCAATGGCAATACAAGTAGCAACATAAAGCTGTCACAATCCAGTTGTCTTTCTGGTTCAGTTCAATCCAATCTCCCGGGCACCACAGAACTAGCACTCTCAAGGAGTATAAAGCCCAAGTTTATACAGTCTCTGGTAAACTTGACATACCTTGGAAAGTGCAGATCAAATATTCTGCAAAAACCAGATGCCCGGTCTTCCCTGCAGTCAGGCAAAAATGACCCCTAGGGAGAGTGACCAGTTATGAGAGGGAGACAGCAGCCCTACAGTGGCATGTACTTGCAGATCCTGTTGGCTTTAGAAACCAAATGGTCAGTAAAGCATGCCAAATCGTAACCAGGCAAAAAAATAAAACAAAAGGCCCATTGGAAGCAGTTCCAACTGTCTGTTTTAAAACTGGAATGACATTAAACTGCCTCGGGGAAGTTCATGAGAATATAGCAAAAAAAAATGGTTACAGGATAAGGGGAAAAAATCACTTGGTGTTTCACACTCAGACTCAGCTCCTTCTCCAGTCCTAGCCCATGTTGCGGAATGTGACTGGGTATTTTTCTCACCAGCAGGAAATATCCAGTACTTGGTGACCAGTACCTTCAGACGAGGAGACCTGAACTCATTGGTAGCCTCAGATTACAACTAACGAAGACACACATTCAACTTTGCAGCTACTAAGATTGTTGGATGAGCAGGCACAAAAATAGCCAGGGAAATGATTGAAGCCTGGGAAACAGGCCCCTCGTCAGTCAACAGGAGTGCTGATTTACCACCAGCATATCAAGTTCTTAGAAGGTGAGGGCTGGGCAGCTCATGCAAATGATAACCAATGACTTAAAAGCCAACCATCAACACACACTAATCAGCATCTGAAAACCCACATACAACAGGTAGCACACACAGAGCAGCTGCTAGAGAGAAATTCCCTGAAGATGGACTCCAGCACATGTCCAAAAATTGGGATGACAAAACCTTTGATCCCGGTAACTGATTCAGGTTGGATCCTGCAGTACCTTCACTGTTTATCAGTCCCCAAAGTCCTATGGAAATATTGGAGATAAGACTTTTACAACCCTATTTACTTATCTTTGCAGCTTTCCATCTATCTATTTGGCCTTCCACAGAATCAATATGCCTAGCCTATCAAGAATATGTCAGCCCTTTGCGATGGACCAGAATCCAAAGTTATGAATGCTAATACTACTTTTATTATAAGGTTCCAGGAACAGAATCTTGCAGAGATGGAGACCACCACAGTTGACCATAAACATTTATTTGAAGATCAGTGATACAGCCGTGCCTGATGATCTTGATGATAAATACACTTTTAGGTTCATAAGTTAATTATTTATTAATGTTTTTGCTTCTCATTGTAAACATTTTTGTGTCTTCCCATCTAGTAAGTGACCATCTTTCCATGATGGATTTCTTCATTATTCAGTGAGCTGAGCCATTCTTTACAAGGCCTTGATTCCCTTGCCTCCAACAGTTTATTTCATCCAGGTCTTATAAGCGAAAGATTTATATGAGTTGAAGGAAAACACAATACAGTCTAATAAAATGTCTGTGGCTATGGCTCTCTCTCTTTTTTTTCTTTTTTTTTTGTAGCCTCAGAAGTTGTTCATTTGAAACCATCAATAAGTGTGGCTAGCAATGTTTATAAAATAATAAGTATATTCCAACAAATTATTGGTTTACCTCAAAAAATATGTAAAATGTAGTCAGCTCCCTTCTCCTCCTCTATTAAAATAACAATCTAAACCCTGGTTTGGTAGACAGTGTGTTTGCAAAGAAAGTAAAGTAACACCCAAATATGCATGACCGTACTTCTCGGGAAAAATCTTTATACTCTAAAAAAGAGTTACAAAAAAAAAACCTTCTCAAGAAGAAACAGAAGTTATCATTAAAGAAATGGACTAAGCTCCAGCAGGCTATAAATATATATGTTCCCACGGCCTTCGAGTAGTGGTTGCCATATTTTGCCACAGAAAAGTCCCAAAATTTCTGAAAAATAGTAAAGCCCCTGTCAAAGGCTAATTTTACCAAAATGTTTAAAATTTAATTCTGCTTAGGGCACATCTCTACGAGTCCCCCTTTTTCTAATCAGAAATGACACCTTACAGATCTTCAAAAAATAGTTTAATTCCATCTATAGATGAATTCTACAGAGAAATTATTGAGTCTGTCATCTGCACTTCCATAACTGCCTGGCTCTGCAACCAAACAAGACAAACATGTCTATCTACAGACCAGGGGTGGGCTCTGTCAGTCCCTACTGCCAGTTTGCTCGTGGGTGCTTCGTGCGCTTGATGTGCGCTGTGCCCAGTACAATAAAAATTGTTCTGCACATACACAGAAGCAGAAAACAAGATGGCAGCACCTAAGGCGCCGCCCAGAGAACCAGAGACCCAGCGGTTCCAGAGACCCAGGCTGCCAAACCACTACCGGTTCATTCGAACTGGTCCAATACTGCATTCAGTTCTGGTCGCCACGATGTAAAAAATATGTGGAGACTCTAGAAAGAGTGCAGAGAAGAGCAACAAAGATGATTAGGGGACTGGAGACTAAAACATATGAAGAACGGTTGCAGGAACTGGGTATGTCTAGCTTAAGAGAAAGAAGGACTAGGGGAGACATGATAGCAGTGTTCCAATATCTCAGGGGTTGCCATAAAGAAGAGGGAGTCAAACTGTTCTCCAAGGCACCTGAGGGCAGGACAAGAAGCAATGGGTGGAAACTAATCAAGGAGAGAAGCAACTTAGAACTGAGGAGAAACTTCCTGACAGTTAGAACAATTAATCAGTAGAACAGAAGTTGCCTCCAGAAGTTGTGAATGCCCCAACACTGGAAGTCTTTAAGAAGATGTTGGATAGCCATTTGTCTGAAACGGTATAGGGTTTCCTGCCTAGGCAGGGGGTTGGACTAGAAGACCTCCAAGGTCCCTTCCAACTCTACTATTGTATTGTATTGTATTGTATTGTATAAACCGGTAGGAACTCAACACTGCTGCAAACCCCTCACATCCTGGACATAAATTGTTTCAACTTCTACCCTCAAAACAAAGCTATAGAGTACTGCACACCAAGACAACTAGACACAAGGACAGTTTTTTCCCCAACTGCCATCACTCTGCTTAACAACTAATTCCTACAACAATGTCAACCATTTAGTAAGAATGTATTACTATTATTCATCTCTTCCTTTCTAGTATCTACTTCTCCCCACTTATGACTATAACCATGTTGCTTGTATCTTTCAATTTATATTGTTTTCTTTTGTTTCCTATTATGATTTGATAGCTTATTAGTAACCTTGATTATCACTAAGTGTTGTATCTTTTTATTCTTGACTAATGTATTTTATTCTCCTTATGTACACTGAGAGGATATGCACCAAAGACAAATTCCTTGTGTGTCCAATCATACTTGGCCAATAAAGAATTCTATTCTATTCCATTCCATTCCATTATTCTATTCTATTCCATTCTATTCTATTCTATTCATTCTTCCTATATACCAAAAAGAGGATCCTGTAGATCAGTGGTTCTCAACCTGTGGGTCGGGACCCCTTTGGGGGTCGAACGACCCTTTCACAGGGGTCGCCTAAGACCATCGGAAAATACATATTTTCAAAAAAATACTGAAAACATAAAATAATCTTATGGTTGGGGGTCACCTCAACATGAGGAACTGTATTAAAGGGTCGTGGCATTAGGAAGGTTGAGACCCACTGCTGTAGATTATCTCATTAATCCCTTACATGTGATCAGTAAATTGCACATCATACTTTTGTATTCTAAACTTTTGCACTGGATGCTTTCTGAGAATAATTAAACCTAGTCATTCAACTGTGGACTAATAGAGAATATTGCACCACCTAGCCCCAGGATGGCCCCGGGATGGGCAACCTATGGCACCATTGGAGCCATTTGTCAGGGCACGCGAGACGTTGCCCTGTCAGCTGGCCAGCGTGCATGTGCGCACTGGCCATCTGAGGTCAGCCTTTTTTAAAGCCATTTTTCGCCCTTCCCAGGCTCCCGAGGCTTTATAGGAGCTTGGGGAGGGCGAAAACAGCCTCCCCTCCCCCCCACCCCGGAGGCCCTCTGGAGGCTTCAGGAGCTTCCCTGAAGCCTCCAAAGTGCAAAGAATATCCTATACTTTTTATACCCTATAAAGCCTCTGAAGCCTGGGGAGGGCGAAAAAAAACATGCAAAAAATGGGAGGAGCGCCTGTCATGCGTGCATGCGCGCTGGGGGGTGCATTGCATTATGGGTCCAGCACGCCCATGTACAACTCCCCTGCGCTCCCCCCCCTTATGGCACGCAAGCCAAAAAAGGTTCGCCATCGCTGGCCTAGCCCAAAATACAGTCTTCCCAAAGACAATGCTTACATTGTTTTCATGGACCAAAAGGCCACCTGTGATTCTATACCATGTGAGAGACTTTGGAAAAAAGTAGCCAGAACCTTGATTGATCACCATTGTCTAGAAATGGCTTATTGGTTTACACAAGAAACTCATGATGATATTGGCATCCTATTTTTTTAAAAAAGAATGGGCATTATGGGATGCACTGAGGACACAGAGTAAGAGTTAACCAGGCATAGTACCTTTGTTCCCCACACATGTTTTCACCCAGTCAGTTACTGCTGCAACACTTGATGCTGATGACATCCAGCAGGGAGGATTTTAAGCAGCCAATGTGACTTTTTCCAGATGCTCTGCCACTTCCGGAGTGAGACAAATGGCCAACACCTGCAGACCCCAAACATCCAGTTGCCTAATCAGCCTGTTCCCAAAGCCAGAATTCACATGCATTCACATTTTTGGCGCATGGCAAACCTGTGGTAAAATTATGTGAAACCCATCTCCGATATAATCATGCCATTCACAGCATGCTATTTAACATAAAGCCATTTCTGCATACCTTTGCAATCTCAAATTGGG